>NC_086376.1:91268577-91622315 GCF_036588685.1 Mytilus trossulus
GTTGCCAATGAGACAGCTGCTTCAAATTAATGTTATATAAACAATTAGAGGTAACCATAGGAAAACTATCAATGGCCGTATTTGTAGCAAAACGATTTATGAAAAAACAAAGATTACAGACATGAACCAATGACAACCACTGATGAACCAATGACAACCACTGATGAACTATATGGTTCCTACTTGGGACAGACACATACAGATAGAGATAAACATGTTTGCTGGTGTTGAACCCTCCCTCTATATAACTTGGGACAATGGGGATACAGTACACTATAAGAAAAAAACACTAAAAATATCAGTTAAAAAGGGCTTAGATATAGGAAGATGTGGATTGGTTTTTTTCAAAAATATAATTAAAAGTATGGGTCACCATGCTGACCGTGCTATTTTCAAGCTATGAGCCATTAAAAATTGCCTGCATTTGGACAGATTGTTCATGAAAAAACACCTTGTGTGCATAAAAAAATCTATGAGATAGAAATTTGAAATAAAATGTGAAAAGATAGGTTTTATTATGTTTTATGAAAATAAAAAGAAAATTCGTGTCACTGAACTTGTTTTTTAGCTAAAGGTAAAAATAAAAAATTTCCCTGTTAGTCAAGTATAATTTTTTGGTTAAAAGAGTTATTATCCCCAAAAATGGCTCATTTGAAAAAAATGATTTTTAAAACAAACTAAAAATGATATTTGTTTTTAATAATTTAAATAATACAATAAAATCACCAAATTTTCTTTATATAAATAAAATGTCTAACCATTATTTAACTGCAAATCTGTCTCCAAACTTGCAGATTTGGGCAAATAACTAGACCAATTTTGTACTGCTATTGTACAATCTAAGATGGCAGTATACAATAAATCTACCTAAAAGGATCCACTATCTTACCAATATATAATGTACATTTTATATATAGAACAAACATGTCATACATTTGCACTGAGGAAAAATTCTTACAGAAAATTACTGTTCTTGCTATCTTTTGAAATTCAAAAACAATTTTCCATAAATAAGTAAATTAAAGTGTGAGTTTTACACTTAACAATTAACACTCACATAGGAGAATTACATATACAACTAAGATGGGATCAAGTATATTGATATATGAACTTATACATGTATATGTATGTGTGGGTGCATGCCTATATTAGTAGATACTGATAACACATCTGAAAAAGAAAAACAATGACTCCATAAATGGGGTTAAGTTGCGAAAATTAGTTCTAACTCTAGTAATAGCAGAGGATTCATTTTAACAGATCTATTAATATTGGTCCAAGCTACAACAGAGATAATATCTAATAAACTTTTAGAAAGTAAAAACATGCAAGATTACATATAATACAGTTTGGTTACAAATAACTAGTATATTATGTAATATATATATATATAAATATCATTGGGACATAAAGTGATAAGATATATATTATATATGGTATAGAAATTATTTAACCATTTCATAAAATTTAATATGTCTTTGCCTTTACTCAAATTTAAAAGATACTGTATATACAGGACAAGTCATAGTTCATAATTGGCATATTCTTATAAGTTTATCTGGTCCATTTAATGTGGCAGAATCGAGATAGTCACAAATTAATGATTGTATACTAATTAGACAGTCTTCTTTTCTATAGCACTCCTTTGGTTATAAATAAGTGCTAATGAATTGTAGTGCCTGCCCATTCATTTATGAGATCAATCCATCATACAGTCACGTCTCAGTCATTACAGCTGAACGGACGTGCTGGGCCAGCTCTCCTTTACCCGCTATCTTCGATGAGGGTTTACAGTTAGATGTTCAACAACTCACTACTTAAGATGACAGAAACCAATCCATGCCGTACAGAGAGACGTAGTAGTTGGCGTACCCGCGTTAACATGCATTCCAAAACCATTGTATGGGGAGTGTCATGCCGATTAACGTCTGAGGGCTGTAGGATGATACAACCTTCATTTCACTGCCTCACGGCTTTGGTCCTGATAACACTTCCTGTCATCTTTTGAACTACGTCCGAGATCATCTACCAGTACTCCATCATCGAGTCTAGCGGGCTGCCAAGCTGACCAAACTGGCCCTGAAAGCAGTCGTTAGTGAAGAAAAACATCAAAATAGTAAACAAAGAAAAATCTACTCACCAAAACCAAGATGGCAGCCTACATATTGCGACCTCCACTACTTGTTCCTGACCCATGGCATCAAATCATTTAAAGCTCACCAAACGCCTTCGGGCACCGAGCCGACCATGCAAGGGCTGAAAGGCCAGTCAAGGTCGTTAAACACATCCATATATATAGTGCCTGCCGATATATTTCTGCCATGCTTACAGTTGGTCCAAATGATTATGGCATCTTGATAAGGCTATTTAAATTTTTCAAGTTCCGCTTCCTGTTTCCACTTCCTGTAACACAGGAAGGCATCACAGCCAGAAATTAGCATTTCATGATGGGATAATTATTTTATTGTAGTCAATATTTTGTTAATATTAACTGACATCTTAGTTATTAGATATATACCGGTATGCATGCAGCATTATAGATATATGGACTAGCAAAGATTTTTGCTTAAACAAGTGCTAGTAGATAAAATCTTGAAATTGCCTTAAAATTGAGATCTTTGTAAGGGTACTGAAGGCCTCACTTCTTTTTATGCATAAATAAGTAGTTACAGACATGTATAATAAATTTCATCACCTCATATTGTATTTCTCTTCACTACAGTTACTATGGACATGGTCCAGACATGACTATTGCTAAGTTCATGGATCCTAAACTCTTAGACAGTCTAAAACATCAGATAAAGTTGGCTCAAGGATTAGCACCATATCCAAAGTATGGCAAAGTCTGGTTAGGAGAAACAAGTTCAGCCTGGGGAGGAGGAGCTTCTGGTTTGAGTGACAGATATGTGGCTGGTTTTATGTAAGTTCTGATTAGGAAAAATGAGCTCAGCCTTGGGACAAGAATTAACTGTTAAAATGATAAATAATTTAGATACTGCTTTGGTACAATAGGCTCATGTTTTAGGCAAAAAGAGCTGCTGTTTTGAAAGACGGAAAAAAAAAATGTCTTTTGATAATGGCTTGCTGTTTAAAATGACAGATGAATTAATGCAAGTACATGTCAGTGAGAAAAAAGTCAGCATCAGAACTTTGTCCTATGAAGAAAGCAAATCAAATATTAAGGATTGATCATAATTTGTGAGATTCCAATTTTCATGGACTTTCTGTAGTTACAGATGAACCATGACCTAAAATATTTTGAAGAATAAGAAATTTTCTATAGGCTTGTATGCAGATTTTGGCAACCCCATAAAAGTCGATTTCCACAAAAATACAAGTGTTAATCAATCTTCAAAAATTGGTACCCAAGAATATAAATGAATGCACAGAACAGTATGTTTTTATAGATCTTTATTTCATAAGTGGAAAAATTCAAATGAAAACAATAGATATGTATGATGATTAAATGTGAATTAAAATAGTATCGAATATTTTTACCAATGTGAATAGTGCAATTAGGTTAGTATATATTGCAATAATCTGATATCTGATTCAAAATAATTAACCTCTATTTTTATGCCCCACCTACGATAGTAGAGGGGCATTATGTTTTCTGGTCTGTGGGTCCGTTCGTTCGTCCGTTCGTTCGTCCGTCCATCTGTTACACTAAAGGTTAAAGTTTTTGGTTAAGGTAGTTTTTGATGAAGTTGAAGTCCAATCAACTTGAAACTTAGTTTACATGTTCCCTTTCATAAGATCATTCTAATTTTAATGCCAAATTAGAGAATTTATTCCAATTTCACGGTCCAGTAAACATAGAAAATGATAGTGTGTGGCATCCCTGTACTGTGGACACATTCTTGTTTGTCCTTTCTTAAAAAATATCAATAATAAATGCATAAAATAACATTACTGAATCAGGTTTATTGAATCTTTTCTTGCAGGTGGTTGGATAAATTAGGTGTGTCAGCTTCCTTAGGAATAGAAGTTGTTATACGACAAGATTTTTATGGAAATAATTATGGATTGATTGATCCAAAGACACTTGATCCTAATCCTGTAAGTATATCAGTATGATAATCCTTCACTGCACCCTAATCCTGTAAGTATATCAGTATGATAATCCTTCACTGCACCCTAATCCTGTAAGTATATCAGTATGATAATCCTTCACTGCACCCTAATCCTGTGAGTATATCAGTATTATAATCTTTCACTGCACCCTAATCCTGTAAGTATATCAGTATGATAATCCTTCACTGCACCCTAATCCCGTAAGTATATCAGTATGATAATCCTTCACTGCACCCTAATCCCGTAAGTATATCAGTATGATAATCCTTCACTGCACCCTAATCCTGTGAGTATATCAGTATGATCATCCTTCACTGCACCCTAATCCTGTGAGTATATCAGTATGATCATCCTTCACTGCACCCTAATCCTGTGAGTATATCAGTATGATAATCCTTCACTGCACCCTAATCCTGTGAGTATATCAGTATTATAATCTTTCACTGCACCCTAATCCTGTAAGTATATCAGTATGATAATCCTTCACTGCACCCTAATCCCGTAAGTATATCAGTATGATAATCCTTCACTGCACCCTAATCCTGTGAGTATATCAGTATGATAATCCTTCACTGCACCCTAATCCCGTAAGTATATCAGTATGATAATCCTTCACTGCACCCTAATCCCGTAAGTATATCAGTATGATAATCCTTCACTGCACCCTAATCCTGTGAGTATATCAGTATGATAATCCTTCACTGCTAGTCTCCTCCTACTAAGAATTACAGTAAAGTTTGGAAGTCTGCTAGTTGTTGATGCTTTTAACAGATTGCTAGATGTCCTAAAATCTTTTTATTTTTATACCCCTTCACTGTGCAGTATTTATGTCACAGATTATTATTTTTTGCTTCTAGCACAATTCTGTAAATTCAGAAATTATAGCGAAAAATGAGAAAGGGGTTATATAATCACAATAATTTAACCTTGCATTTTTTTTTTATATATGAACTAAACAGGAATTGTCTCACTTTCGCAAAGATAAAAATCACTATTTTAGTCTAAATTGACAAAATCTCAATAATAAATTCACACAATAATTTCTGAATTTACAGTAGCTCATATCAATGTATTATAGTGACATATCTTTAAGGATTAAACAGGTGGTTGCCTCTTTAGATTTTTACATGTATTGTAAGAAAATATTTCATTTGAATTCTGATAGAAGGGATAAAGCCTTCATTATGGGTCATATCCTCTTACAATTTGCAGAAACTTTAGATCAGAGAAATTGTAAGTAGTCAAACCAGATCTGTAGTTTATATAAAGATGTTTAACCATTTATGTGGCTTTCTAATGAAACTTTAACAAATTTGCTAATAGATGGTGGATGGGGGGGGGGGGGGGGGGGGACAGAAGGTGTCAACTCAAAGAAGTGGTTTCTGTGCAATACCTTATAGACAGCTCAAAAAGTGCTTTTCTAATTTTGATAAGTTGTCACTGATGTTATTTGAAATAGCTATGTTGTTTCAGTTTGATGTTGGTGTGATGTTTAGTAGGTAAACTGTGATTCCAATTTATGAAATAAAAAAAAAACAGGATTATTGAGACAAAACCACAATTTGATTTATTTTTCATTATTTTGTTCATCAACACTTATAAAACTTTTTATTTTTAAATAACATCAGCTGCTGTCAAAAGGTGTTAATAATTATCATCAACACTTTCAGAAGTATTTTGTACTGGAGAAGAGTTCATACTTAACGTCTTCAAACAGGTTTATATCATCTTGAAACAGGTTAATACTGGTGTTTAATCGTCTTGGTTATTTGATGACTCATAAATGTACTTAATCTCCTTATTTTGATATTGAAATATGTAAAGGAATTTTAACATACATAATTTTGGTTTTTATGCCTATGATAGAAGAGGGGCATTATGTTTTCTGGTCAGTGTGTTTGTTCATACGTGCATCTGTCTGTCCTTCTGTCCTGCTTCAGGTAAAAGTTTTTGGTCAAGGTAGTTTATGATGAAGTTGAAGTCCAAACAAGTTGAAACTTAGTACACAGGTTACCTATCATATGATCTTTCTAATTTTAATGCCAAACAAGAGAATTTGTTCCAAATTTCACATCTCAACTGAACATAGAAAATGATAGTGTGAGTGAGGCATCCCTGTACTATGGACACATTCTTGTTCATCTATGTATCAGTAATAACAATAACGTTATTTATGAAAACATATTTATTTAAACTATGGTTCATGTCTTCATTAACACAAATCAATTCTTGTTTAATTTATATTGGTATTCCTTAAATACCTTGAACAATTAAAAAAACCTGCCACATTTCTAAAAAAAAATAACCTTGGTGATCTATACTGAGCTTAATTTGCACATTTTTTTAAAAAGAAATATATTTAAATTAACAATTTTGATATTTATTTAAAATGTTCAATAACAATTACGTATATCATAGTTTGCTACCCTGCCATCAAGTTTTCTAATATCACTGCTAGATATTCAATAAAGGTCTATCTCTGATTTATACATGGTGAATGATGTATTGTGCACATATCTGCTATGTTGAATGCAGACTTTAACTTTGTAACCTATGTAATCATAAATTTATAAATGATCCATGGTAAAATCAGAGAGAGGTTAATTTGCATTGAGAAATTTTAGTTAGAAAATTTTTTTCTCCCTAATTTCATGATTAAAATAAAATGCTGATAACACCCTCTGTTTTAAGATGATCAGAAACACTGACGATAAAAATACAAAAACTTTTGAAAAAGCTTGTTTCTGTACGTTTCTTCTTCATGTCCTAAGCTTGTTTCTGTACATTTCTTCTTCATGTCCTAAGCTTGTTTCTGTACGTTTCTTCTTCATGTCCTAAGCTTGTTTCTGTACGTTTCTTCTGCATGTCCTAAGCTTGTTTCTGTACATTTCTTCTGCATGTCCTAAGCTTGTTTCTGTACATTTCTTCTTCATGTCCTAAGCTTGTTTCTGTACGTTTCTTCTTCATGTCCTAAGCTTGTTTCTGTACGTTTCTTCTTCATGTCCTAAGCTTGTTTCTGTACATTTCTTCTTCCATGTCCTAAGCTTGTTACTGTATGTTTCTTCTTCATGTCCTAAGCTTGTTTCTGTATGTTTCTTCTTCATGTCCTAAGCTTGTTACTGTATGTTTCTTCTTCATGTCCTAAGCTTGTTTCTGTACGTTTCTTCTTCATGTCCTAAGGTTGTTTCTGTACGTTTTCTTCTTCATGTCCTAAGCTTGTTTCTGTACGTTTCTTCTTCATGTCCTAAGCTTGTTTCTGTATGTTTCTTCTTCATGTCCTAAGCTTGTTACTGTATGTTTCTTCTTCATGTCCTAAGCTTGTTTCTGTACGTTTCTTCTTCATGTCCTAAGCTTGTTTCTGTACGTTTCTTCTTCATGTCCTAAGGTAGCACTCCACAGTCCGTATTTGCATGTCCATACCATACATTGGTCCGGCAATTATTGTAATGTTTTTTCCCAACTTTTTATCGCACGAACTTTGTGATTGGATTTTACGAAAAAATGAGGCGAAAGACACCCATTTTTTATTTGACCATTAGGAAGATTTAAGAAAACAGTTTCTAAAAAGGTATCACTCAAAGGCATTGAAATTCTAGTTTGATCCAAATTTTGGGGGGATATATGACATGTTCACCCCCCTTTTTGCAATATTTTATGGTAAATAAATGCTGAATGTTGCCATGGATACACATAAAAGGAATTAATTTTCACCCATTTTACTTTGGAAAATTGAATCTATGGAAGATACTGATTACATACATATGCACATGTACAACACAAACAGTTAGGTTAATGTATTAGAAATCCAGGAATAGGAGATGATAAAACATTTTAGGGCTCATTTTTAATTTTATTTTCTAACTGTGGAGTGCTACCTAATTAGATATAGAAAGATGTGGTGTGAGTGCCAATGAGACAACTCTCCATCCAAATAAAAATTTAAAAAGTAAACCATTATAGGTTAAAGTACGGCCTTCAACACGGAGCCTTGGCTCATACCGAACAACAAGCTATAAAGGGCCCCAAAATTACTAGTGTAAAACCATGCAAAGCTTGTTTCTGTACATTTCTTCTTCCTGTCCTAAGCTTGTTATTCAGTGGTTGTTTGTTGCTGCATATCATATTTGTTTTTTGTTTATTGGTTTGTATATTATTGGTTTGTATATAAATATTTTGTAAATAGCTAGGCCACTAATTTCTCTATTTCAACATTTGTCATGCCTTTTATGGCTTGCTATGCAGTTTAAATTAATCATTGTTGATTGCTGTAAATTGATGATGAGTTGCTATATTTTTGGTCTTTGGTTGAGAGAGTCATCTTATTGAGAATGAAACCACATTTTCTTATTTTCATGTTGGCCCAAGAAATCATATTTGACCAGTTTAAAAATGATACACTAAACAAATTATAAACATCAAATGTAGGGACAACTGGTTGGTGGGCAAGGTCAAAACTTAAAATTGGTAGCAGGAGAAGATAGAGATATGAAATGTTACATTAATAGCAATTATTATAGACGTAAATGCCTTGATGGTAGATTATAGAAATGAAATCTTCACCCTCTAATTATATCGTTTTATTGCCAAATGCTTTATTTATTGCAATAGTGTACTGAAATATGGGCACTTGGCAATTATTGTTACTGTCTTTGTGTCAATCAAATATTTATATTTTTATTGTCTATTTATTTTTTTTAAAAAGAGAATTAATTTTTCAGGACTTATGGTCATCTTTCCTGTTTAAAATATTAGTTGGAGAATCTGTACTGAATGTCACCACGGATGACCAGTCTGGAAACGTTAGAATGTATGCCCACTGTACTAACACCAAAAGGTCAGTATTCACAAAAATAACTTTTTATAACAGAACTCTTCTTCTGATTTTTGTTTTAAATCCTTTTATAAAGACTTTGATTATCAACCCTAATGCTACAAAAGTCACTTTGAATTTTCCAAACTTTTTCAAGGAAACAGTGTCAAAATAGTTGAAGTTTTAGAAAAAGGAGAAATGTGGTATGATTGCCAATTAGAAAGCTATCCACCAGAGTTCAAATAAAATGGATGTAATCCATTTTAGGTCACTGTAATGTACAACCTAAACAATAATAAAAACCAACACCATATACTGAGTTGAAATTTTACTATGGCCCTGCAGACTACAGGTTGGGACCATATAGGGTTACCCTTTTATGTCATTCAGCAACGACCAGTTATACAGACTTTTTTGTAAGCACCTTCTCAAGTTGAGCTGATTAGTAGTATTTAAGTCAACTACGATGAGTTACAGAACTAGTTTACCATTGGTCCAGCTCTGTTGCTTTTTGTCGACCTTTCAAAATGTTAAAAAAATGACAAAAAGTTTGTTTTTTGGAACGATTCATGTCATCTGAACATATATTGTTTATGAGTATTCATATTTCTGATGTTATACTACTATGTAATTTCTATTTTGTAGAACTAATTACAAGCCTGGTAGCATAACATTATATGGAATGAATTTGAGAACAGAACCTGCAACAGTTGTATTCCCACAGTTTAAACCTGATATAAAACTTTACCTGTATATGATAGAACCTGTTGGCATAGAGGGATTGAAATCACAGTAAGTACAGTACATTCCGGTTATTTGCATAGCCTATTTGTCAGACGAAATTATGCAATAAAGCGGAGTATGCTTATATCCGAAATGACAAACTACGGAGTCAAATAACATCGATAGTGCAGATCAGCAAAGAAGAAAGATGTACGTCCATAGTCCACTTACAACATAATGAATGCTTATTTATTCTAATAAAAGTTATTTGTCTACTGTCATACATTTTATTTCATTGTGTATTCTTTCAATAAAGTTTATAAACACATTTTGTTTTAGTTTATTTATGTACCGACTTTTCCTTTACCCGAGATACAAAAATAAAATTGTTCTAAAAATAGATTTGTTTCTATGACCCGGATGTACAAATTAAATTGTTACGCTTTGTTTAAAATAAACTGTTTAACAATACTACACAGTTTATAATCATTGTAAACAATAATTGTGCAATGAACTGCCTTTGATATGTAGTATTTACCAATTACACAGTGATGTTACACTGTTACTTTAACACCGATAGTTTCGTTTATGCAAAGCAGTTAACAGGTAATGGGGTCATGCACGGGTTATTTGCTGGACACGAGTGTTGAAAGTGAGAAAATATAATAATCAGAAGTTAATTTTCTTTTAGAAAAATATTAAAAAGGAAAGATTGATGTATAAAATTCTTCAACCATATATAAATGCCCTGTAATATTTAACATAAATGTAGATCACCCAAGCTGAATTACGAAATTACACATTGGATAATGATCGATAATTAGCAGGCGTTAATGTTTTAAAAATTCACCCAAAATATAATCTATGAACAAAGTTTGAAATCCAATCAATAATTAACACCTTTTGAGATAGAAGATCATAGAATATAAAACTTTACCTGTATATGATAGAACCTGTTGGCATAGAGGGATTGAAATCACAGTAAGTACAAAATGTAACAAAAAAGTAAAATCATAGAAATTCTAAACTTTGAGGAAAATTCAAAATGGACAATCTCTAATCAAATGGCAAAATCAAAAGCTCAAACACATCAAACAAATCAAAAGTTCAATGTAGGATAAAAAATTAATTCACATAGTTTTTTCACTGACCCCCACACCCCCCTCTTAACTTAATTTGGGAAAAATTGATTTACCAATAGGGATATATGTATAAATCGATTTTAGATATACAAAACTTGCAGAATTTTAACCCCACCACCCCCAAACTATTTGATTTAAGTTTTTTATCCTACATCGATCTTTTGATGTCGTCCCTAATCTTAAAGGTAATATCAATATCATACAGAATCAAATGTACACTGATGAATAAAAGAGAATTTAGGGAAATAAAGCAGCACTTTTTATTGATATCAAGCCTAAAAACTAATAAATGCAGTCCATTTAACATTTGTTATTTATGATCTGTTTAAGGGGCACTAGCTGTCAAATTTGTGTTCATCGATCTGACTCAAATTCTCATATTAGATTTATAACAATGTAAAAAGTAAAATCACAAAAATACTGAACTCAGAGGAAAATCAATTTGGAAAGTCCATAATCACATGGCAAAATCAAAAAACAAAACGCATCAAAAAACGAATGGACAAGAACTGTCACATTCCTGACTTGGTACAGGCACCTTCAAAGTGTAAAACACTTATCCAAATTATCAAAAATCTAAAATAAACAATTTAGAGAGCATGGGTTCCATAATATGCAGCATTGATTTGTGTGTATTAAGTTAGTCTTGGACAACATCTCATTAACTATACTGCAATCTGATTGGTTAATAACCTGGGTGTAAATAATACCCCTCCCCCCACCCTTTTTCACCCTGGGATAAAGTTTTGCCAAAAAAATGAAAAAAAAACAATCATTGTCTTGTACCTATGAACTTTATAATTGGGGCCAAATATGGCACTTACCGAACTTACTCCTTTGTAAGACATGTTTTCTAAAAAAAAAAAAATTTTTAAATTTCCCAATAAATTCTGAAGAACAAGTTTTTATTCTGAATTTCCCCAAAATAAAGAAAAAAGATATTTGACAATACCAAGCAACCTCGTTGAAATAATGTTACACTGGAATTTGTATTTTTTAATTTTAAATCTTGGTTTAGAAATGAGTAAAGGAATTGTTCATAAGAAATAAATTTGGTGTAATCAGGGGTAAACGGAATTTTCAATAATATTTTCAACAATGATGTAAAATTCCATTTAGTCTTGTAATTGACTGCTCCATAGGCATACATGCAAAACAACTGATCTTTGAAAATATAAAAATAAAAATGCTACATAGAAAAAAAAATTCATGTTCATATCATGTATGTACTAATGTGAAATTGTGATTTAATTGAAAAAAAGGGGGTCATGCCACGAAGAATAAAAATTACGTAACCCTGAAGTCAAAACATTTTTTTTCTACTTTTTGTTTTCTGTTTTTACTAGGCTGCACCACTTCCAGTAAACATGATATCCTTCCACTTTCCTGGATTGATATCCCATAAAACTTGAAAGTTTTTTTTTAAATCTATATATATGTTTCAATTCAGCATAAACCTATAATCAAACAGAAAAAATTGAGTCCAGCAAAAAAATTCAGAAAAAAATGGACTATTTTGTTTCCCTCCATGTTTTGACATCCACTGGAAACTGGAGTTGTAATACATGACTGGTACCATAATAGTGCGGTGACAGAAGGGTAAAAAGTCGTCTAGATCGCGAGTTTAATCTCCCCAAATAACACACGGCTAAAAATGGTCTTAACTTATAGACAAATATGTCTTCTTAAGTTTTTGCCCTGTCGTCAGAATTTCGTACGGTCACATTTTTCTGAAAAGTCGTTTTAATGACTAGTAGTATATTGGAGAGTTTCAACCCCCCTTTTTCAAAATGAAAAATTGTGTATGTTCACTTACATTTAACTGAATTAGTTTTTCCTGAAGCTATTTTCATATATCGAAATATTCTATTTAGTATTTCATTTTCTTATACTCTATAAAATTTGCGAAGTTAAGACTGTTAAAAATTGAGGTATTTTTAATTGCAAATTCAGACACAAACTTTAGTTTCTTCTTCATAGTAGCAATAAAAATTATTCCATTATATTTTTAGCATATAGTATTTCATAAAACTAATCAGTGATAAAAATTTCGGAACCAAAATATAAGAAAAAACTTAAGAAATCAATGGAAAAAGAATGGAATAAAAAACTTCAATTTCAACACGGAACTTAATCACTTGCCTTCCGTCACATTTTGTTTATTAGTCAATAATTTGCTCTCAACTGATATATGATATTACTACCTCTTCGCTAGTATATACACATATTTGCACTGATATATGCTACATTCTTTGTTTGTATGTGTTTATATTCTCTGTTTTTTTTTGTTATAAAACATTAAATATACTTTGTCAGAAAAGTCTAATTGTAAAATCAAAATAATTGACGGATAGTTTCAGTAAATATTCCGTGATATGTCAAGTATGTTTCAACTTGCTCCATTAAGTCCAAAGAAAAGACAAAAGTTGTTAAATTTTATGCAGTGCTTAATTTGCAAAGAAAAGAAAAAATAGACTGAAATTTTGAGTCAATTTCCCAGTATAGGAAAGTCGATTTTTGTATCTGTATTGAATAAAAGATTAGATGAGGTGAACATCAAACTGTTTCATGCGAAAGCTGTTAATTTACAGAACTCCGTGCAGGCTGTGTATCATTGTTCATGCTTCAAAGGTTACACAAGTAAACATATGTGTCCCCCCTTTTAGAGCGAGGAAGCTTCTAATCTGATATTTAATGACGACATACAATTATCGGACTGTTGTCCCTCAGTTTCGGGTATGTGTACGCGTTCTAGAATGCAGTCGTTCAACTGGAGCGCTTGTATATTTTGTTGCAACAAAACATTTTCGAAAGATAAAAAACTACTCAAGTTTGAATCAAATGAGCGTATTAAGAATGTTTTAACCGTGTCAGATAAAGTTAAAGTTGAAATAGTTTCCCGTCCATCTTTTAAACTTCTTGAGCACTCTGTCATTTTGGTTGCATTACAAATTATTTGCTAAAAACGAAAAAAAAGCAGATATCTCAGATCACAATACTGTTTTTACTAATTTTATTTTGGCAATTGACAACGATGTAACGGTCATTCCTCATGACACCGTTACTAGATAAATATACTACTTAGTAGTAGATCTTTTCTTCCAGCTGATTTTAATTTAAAATATTCTACTTAAAATGCAGTCTTAACTCATTGATTTCTATAGAAATTCAGTTGTCAAACAACTTCAACAAGTTCAAGGCAAATATAACAATATTTTGTAGCAAAATAACTATTTGAGATGCCATATCAGCTGTTAGTCGATTGAAAACTGAACTCAAAATTTTGTATGTCAAATGTAATAGACACAAATAACGTACAGATATGTCATTCCACTGCAAGTATACAATAGAAAAGACAGCTCTACAAACTCTACAGAAGTATACCCAACTTCGGATGAATTGTCTCTTTCTTCTTCAATTCAGTCAATGCCTTCGTCGTTATTGCAATTCATTTTATGGTAACTCGATGAAACTGCATAGCCAAGGCTAATCTTCAGGAAATGGCATCACAGAAATTGCGTAATTGCTTAAGCAATTGTTGGGTCAACCGTTTGTGTGACCATTTTTTTTTTACTCCTTTTCATTTAGGATTGGCTTCACAAATGTACCATGATTTTGGTTCGAAACACCTTGTTGAAAAATTGAATGCCAATGGATTTTATGCTTCTTAAAGTAGAGTGCGACGCTACATCTAATGTGTTGCCAACCATGAAATTGAGCGAAATCAAGATAGTGTGTATGTCTCATGCATAATGTTTCCCCATCATCTTTGCAGACAAGCATATGGATGTCATCTTAACCCCATTTTAGATCTCTGTCTTCAAAGTTGGATGAATTGAAAGGGATGGTTTGAAGCTGGTATTTCTTTGGGAACAAATGTCTTCGGACTTCCTACAATACCTTGTATGTACTTAAATGTATATAAATATTAAAAACATGTCTTGTGACGGTTGGTGAAAATGAAGATGATGGAAATAACGGTTGATTAGGTACAGAGCTTGTTGAACTAAAACACACGGTCCCAGCCCCCGTGTTTGGGGAGTGTTGGCGTGCCCTTAAAAAAGTCAAACCCCGACACATTCTGTTTGTGTCTGTTTCAAGTCACGAGACGGTAATGTAGTGTTTGTCGTATGTTTCTATATACTATATTTTTTTGTTTCCTATTCATTTTGTACATCAATCAGGTCGAGAGATTTTTCGTTTGTTTTACAATATTCATTTCGTGAATTGAAGACTATGCAGTATAAATTTTACTCATTGTTGAAGCCCGTACTAGATGTATTGGTAATTTATGTCTCATTTGGAGGGTTGCCTCATTTGCAATCATATCACATCTTCTTTTTTTCATATGGAATGCTTTTGAAGTTTGTGGTACGTTGCAAGGGAAAAAAAGAGGGGGGATATAGGTACAAAACTTATAATGTAATAGATATTAACCAGAGTAAAATACGCAACAACAGATAAAACTATATGGAAGCAGTAATAATAGTGAGAAAAAAAAACCAAGCAACGAATAGTCTATAATAAAACCTGAAATATCCCCAATTCAATTTGAGGTCATATTTGACTGTATTGTTCTATTGCTTTGATTTGATACCTTACCCAATATGATAGTTTAAAAAATAATTTTAAAGTATTGTCCTGCATGACACTTGATTTTTACCTGAAATTGAAATTTTTCAAAAGGTTAAGGTGCTCTAAACATTTTATAGGTTGAAAACTTAATTTTTGAAGTTTTGTTTATAAAACGTCGTTTTAGGATTTTTTTGATAAAATAAATCTTAATGATTAAGGTTTATGTATAATAACAAACATTAATAAAGCCAAAACAGTATCGTCTGTATTTATGTAGAGTTTAGAAATAGAAAAAAATGTCAAAATTGAAACCCTCCCAAATTTTCACAGATATTCACATATGACCTTTGATCTCAATTTAAAAAAAATGTGACCATACCAAGTCCTGACGACAGGCATATTATTATAGTAAACGATTTCCTCTTTCCAATGATATATTATATAGGTGTGTGTTTGGTGGGGAGATTAAATTCAAAAAAATCTACATTCAGTCACCGCACTATAAGTATGATGTTTTTATAGATCAAATCAGTCAATCAAATGATTTACCTTTGTTTCACTTTAAATTTTGACATTCTTTTCTTTAAATAGCCTCAATCATGCATAATCCATCTATAGCTAAGGGGTTGAATTGAAGTTCACATGCATATGGATTCAATGAGGTTGAATTATTCACTTGCAAGTAAATGATACATCATCAAAGTTGAACCATACTGGCTGCTAATAACCAATTATTATTTCACTATTATCATTAATGATTGAACAGAAAAAATCATAATCTAAATTGTTTATGTGTTTCATAGCTACTACCCCTTTCAATAACATATTTAGTTAATATTATGTAAAATTAGTAATTTGATATATTTTATGTCAAATTACTTAATATATGAAGTTTGGTGTTTGTTATTGAAGAAAATGAATATTGATTTATTTGTAACAGCAGTGGGAAGTGTTAACTTTGTGTGATAGCCAGGGAAAGATGAAGTTAGAAATCTTATATATTAATTTTAATATGTTTTTTTCAGTGAATGACATTCTTATTAGGGTATCCTTTTGGTCATCACTTCTCACAATGTTACATTAATTGGTAATAGACTAGACTTTGTCTCCAAATTGTATAATTGTATGACAGGTAACCTACTTGCTGATTTGACATTCATGTGTCAAGAAAGAGCAACTAATAGAAGTAAAATCAAGCTTAGAATTTTAGTAGATTTTTCACGTATTTTTCTATAACTTGAGTTTATTTGGAATGATCTAGGGCAAACTTTATATAATTGTTGGTATTGGTGAATATAATAAACTGTTCATGTTTCAAAACAGTATCCTCAGGCATGGATTTCTATAGAGACATTTTATTTGCTTTGAAAAATCCATTTTATTCTTTAAACAAAATATAATAGCATAGCATGTACAAGTACTCTTGGTGCAGCTGTTTATTATCAGAGATGTGCCTTTCTATGAAAAAAGATAGAAGCAACATTATAAACAATCTCATGTCTTTCTTTCTTGTACAAGATTATTTATTAGAAGTAAAAAAAAAAATATACATTACCCTTAGACAGTTGAAATAAGTGCAACACAGGGGGCTATGGACCTCTCCGTTTACATTGTGACATTTATTTTGTGGAAGCAAAAATAGTGATCTTTGAATGAGTATCCAGAGTAAAAAAAGTTTATTGCCAATTTCCATTCCACTGATAAAAGGATTTATTTTTTTATAATTTGTAAAAATTTTGTAGAGATTTGCACATTTTTTGACAGAAGCTTTTATATGATTAAGAAAAGAAAATTTTGAAATATATTTTTGAAGTAACTATTTGCAGACAGTCTTGGGTTTATTTTTTGACATGACCAGTTTGTAAACCTTTGTAAATTTTATGATGTGGATATTTTTTCAATAAGTCAATAAGAAAAGTAAAATATATAAACCTAATCATAAATTGTATCTTTGTTCTATTTTCAGGACTGTTGCCTTGAATGGGAAAACATTAAAAGTGAGTCCTGATTTAACCATGTCACAAGTGACAGACATTCCTGAAATAGTTAATGGAACATTCACATTTCCCCAGCAATCTTTTGGGTTTATAGTCATACCAGATGCTAATGTTGCTGCATGTAAAAACAGGAAGTGAAATTGTATGTGTTCACTTAACAGATTTTATACAAAATCTCAGAACTGGTACTCACAATGATATACTGTCATTTGTTTTTTGTCAATCTAATTCTGATGTTTGGATTGTAGATATATTAGTAGTTCATTTATAATTTGTTGTAATATTGTTCTTGTATTTGATTATCTGTTGTTTATACTGTATCTCTCCTTTGGGTCAGTGCAATCAAGTGTTATCTAGAAATAAAAGGAAAATAACACACGATTAAGCCTCTAGCTAAACTGATACAATAATGAATGAATTTGTATGCAATTTTATAGTTTATCCCTCGAAATTCTTAGGGGGGGAGTAAAATCTTTGAAACAACCAGTTATAAATTCCAAAAGGTCATTATGCCTCAGATGCTTTAGTTTTTTTTCTCATCAATGTATAAACCAATAGTCAAATATGGTTTGACAATAGTCAAATATGGTTTGACAACACACCAATTCGACTTGAGCTCCTTAAATATTATAAGGATTATTATGGGTGGCAAGATTTTAGCTAAGACACTAATTTAGCAAATATTAGTATTTTTACTGCTCAACCCTTATTGAAAAACTGAATTCTAAAAGCAGCGTGTTCTGTTACTTAATACATAACTTATTAATTGGAAATTCCTTAGAGGTAGTTGCTAAACAGCACCCATGATTATGTCCCTAGAAAGGACAAAGGAAATCTAAATACCACAAGAGGTGACTAATTAATAAGATATTTATATTTGTGTTGGAGCTGAGGAGACCTCTTGTTTGAAAAGGTGACACACTTCATATCTATGGGATTGAGCAATGATTATTATTCTGTATCATCTCAAGAGTTAAGAAGACAATATATCATGGGGAAAAAGCATACAGTATTTTTTACTGAATATAATGAAAATTCAAAACCATGTATAAAAATTTATATACAGTATAACATATAAGTATAAATATAATCTTATTGCATGTCATGCGACCTTTAAATGAAACATTATTTGTTGGTATCATTTATATGCTCTTCAACTTTGTACTTGTTTGGCTTTATGAATAGTTTGATATGAGCGTCACTGATGAGTCTTGTGTAGACGAAACACGCATCTGGCGTACTAAATTATAATCCTGGTACCTTTGATAACTATTTACACCACTGGGTCGATGCCACTGCTGGAGGACGTTTCGTCCCTGAGGGTATCACCAGCCCAGTAGTCAACACTTCGGTGTTGACATAAATATCAATAATGTGGTCATTTTAATAAATTTCCTGTTACAAAACTTTGAATTTTCGAAAAACTAAGGATTTTCTTATCCCAGTCATAGATTACCTTAGCCGTATTTGGCACATCTTTTTAGAATTTTGGATCCTCAATGCTCTTCAACTTTGTACTTGTTTGGCTTTATGAATATTTTGATTTGAGCGTCACTGATGAGAGTTGTGTAGGCGAAACGTGCGTCTGGCGTACTAAATTATAATCCTGGTACCTTTGATAACTAATTATATACGAAAAAAATTATGTTTCATATTTTTGACCATGAAATTGAATCAAGAGATGACGAGTTTTGATCACAGCAAAGGGCCTTATGTTTTAGGGCACACTGTCTTGTTATTCTGATTGTTCTATTTTTTTTTATTAATACTATGTTGAATACTGATTTAGTACAAGTTTTAAGTTTCACTGATTCTTATTATCTGTTATCTTTTTCATGCATAATATTTTATTTTATATTATACAAGTTTATTAAACTAAGTTCTCAAATTTTGCTTTAAACTGTTATTATAATTTTCACTAATGTCTGTTGACAATCACACCATCTTTATATATGTAAGTCAGGCAAATAATTACTGATGGAAATAAAGTATTAGTAAATGCCAAATGGAAGGAATAAATCATCTTTCAACATGGAATATTTTGAAATTTTCCTTTGGCGTTTGGTGATTTATTATCTTTGCAAAAACACTCTTGTTCTCAGAGAACTTTACACTTTGTTTGTAAGAGGTATTATTAAAGAGAGGCAAAAGATACCAGAGGGACATTCAAACTCATAGATTGAAAATAAAAATACTTATAATGAAAACATGCAGATAAAGAACAACCAACTTTTCGATAAGTGAACTACATTTTGAGTTTACGTGATCAGTGGGCTAGCTATTAAAAGTTCATGATAATCATTACAGCAAAAGCATTAAACTCCAATATTACAATAGAAATATTAGGTTGGAAAAATTTGTTGATATTGTAATACCTTAAAATCAGGATAGAATGTGTTTCTTTAATCTTTTAACATGGTTCCAATGTTTACAGTTGCTGTCCATCTAATGCGAGACAAATAGATATGTATTCAGCTAAACACTATTTGTATAAGGCTCTATAAGTCTGAGGGTAAAATACATTGATACCCAATATCTTGTATATAGATGCCTCAAATTCTGAAGTTGATGTGTGGTATATGTCTCATGTCTTTGACATCATTGTAATGGTTCTATAAGGACTGCTTTAAACATAGTTTTACCTATATATAATATTGTGGGTGAAAGAACAACTTTATTTGATATATAGAACTATAAAAAGGTCTACATGATATTCAGAAATCGTTTCCATAACCTTAACCTTATTTTATGGATCAATGATGTAATTTGCGTTTTATTTTGTTCAGTCAGTTTTTCAGATATTATTACTAAATATATAGGTCAACTTTAATGCTTATATGGAATGCTTAGTCTTGTTATTGTAGTTTTTCCCGTTTCCCAGATACATCAAGTAAGATGTATATGACCATGACTTAATTTTCATGAACCATTTATAATGATAGGTATGTGTTACACTGTAGTAAATAAAGGCAACAGTAGTAGTATACCGCTGTTCAAAACACGTAAATCTATGGACAAAAACAAAATCGAGGTAACAAACTAAAACTGAGAGAAACGCATTAAATATAAGAGGAGAACACCGACACAACATTAAAATGTAAAACATCGATTTGAGAGACTTTTATTCATGTATTTGGTTTTGATGGTATATATTTGTTTTCTGATAGGATTTTGTCTGATGCTTAGTCCGTTTCTGTGTGTTTTACATTTTAATGTTGTGTCGTTGTTCTCCTCTTATATTACTACTGTTACCTTTATTTAACATAAAACATGTTAAATGCAACCACAGTTTCAACGAGTATGCTTGTTAAGGCTATAGACAGAAATACTGAGATAGTTAAAAAAAAAAACGTATATGAACTTTTTTTTAAGTTACAAGTGTGGACACAGATGAGTGTGGATAGTGTGTTTGGATGTTTGACAGTGTCTTATGACAATAAAGTTCTATTTTTTTCCTATATGGTGTTAATAACTGTGTTGCACGGTGACAACCAATCTGAGCATTAGGAGTGTTATTTATTTGATATTTTTTTATGTTCAATACAGACATGGGGAGACAGTAATTACATTAGTTACCAAATGATTATGATAGGAATGTTCTACATCTTTGGTTTTGGATACATTTGATAGCTGGGAATTGTTAATTTCTGTGTCGATTTGGTCTCTTGTGGAGAATTGTCTCATTGGCAATCATACCTCATCTTTTTTTATATGTATTTGCTTACTATTGGTATGGTTCTATAATATTTACATTACTTTGTGGTGGATCGTCAGTATCATTAGTAAAAAAAAAAATTAAAATGTTGAATTTCTTCCTCAGATTAGAATACATTTATTGGTTTTAAGTAATGACAATGGCTTAAGTCTGACATGATTATTGGGGCTAAATAAGATCGGAAGTAAACCTCTGTGCTGATTTATATCTATTCTTTATATCTCCTCCAAAGCTGGTCGAAGCAAAGAAAAATTTTGACCAAAATAAAAATGATTTTACCAAAAGAACCTTTGTGAGCATGCTTCAAAGACTCATAACTGCTCCAAAAGTAATCTGATCGAATTTGAAGCATGTCAAGCAGATATCATCAACATCTACTTAATAAGTCTTAAAATATGTCTAAATACCTAAAAAGCTATTTAGTACTCAAAAGGTATTGCAAAATTATTCCTTTTCATTTTTTGTTTTGTTATATGGATACAAATATAAGTGATACATGTACCAATACAGTATTTGTTGTGGTATGCAAGTGTTGTAATTAGCATTTACTGTATAAACAATGTTAATTCACACAAATTAAGAAAAAACAAATGAATGGAACAGATACTCCGCAGGGTGCTGCTTTATACGACTGCAGAGGTGGAAACCTGAACTGTTGGGGCTAGTATGGACTCCCGACAGGACACAACATTCAAGCTAGATACAGCTCTGAATTTGGATTGTGGTTAAATAGTTGACACAACATAGGTTTCTGACACAGATTGAATGTGGTCTATAAAGAACTTCAACTTAAAAATTTTAATTGGACATTTACCTATTTTGGTCCAATATCCAAAATCTAAATACATGGTTAAATTCAGAATATCATAGAACCTGAAGAATTCAATTTTTGATCGGACCAACTTGAAAACTGGGCCCATAATCAAAAATCTAAGTACATGTTAAGACTCGCCATATCAAAGAACCCCAAAAATTTAATTTTTGTTAAAATCAAGCTGATTTTAAATTTGGACCCTTTGGACCTTAATGTAGATCAATTTAAAAACAGGACCAAAAATTAAGAATCTTAACACGTTAGATTTGGCATATCAAAGAAGCACAATAATTCATTTTCTTTATGAAAGCAAACAAAGTTTAATTTTGGCCCCTTATTCCTTGGGACCAAAACTCCCAAAAATAATCCAAACCTTCCTTTTGTGGTCATAAACCTTTATAGATTTCTATTAACTTATGCTAAAGGTATTGTTAAAAAAACCAAGAAAAATGCTTATTTGGGACCTGTTTTTGGTTCCTAAATCCTACCCTGTTGGGACTTAAAACTACCAAAATCTATTCCAACCCTCCTTGTGTGGCCATAGACCTTATGTTAAAATATCATAGATTTCTGTTTACTAATACTTGAGTTATAGAGCAAAAACCAAGAACAATGCTAAATTTGGCCCTTTTTCCTAAACTGTTGAGACCAAAATACCCAAAATCATTCCCAGCCTTCCTTTCATGGTCATAAACCTTGTGTCTAAATTTCATATATTTCTATTGACTTTTACTTAAGTTAGAGTGCTAAAACCAAATGTCTTTGGATGAAGACGATGACACCAACGTGATACAAATGTACAACCAAAAAATTTTCAATTTTTGTGGTGGTATAAAAATGATCTCAAATCAAATTTCTAATGGAGTTTGCAACAATAATTATTCAACTACTCATTTTAATAAAACATTAAGTATTAAAATATAAATGTCATACAGTCATGGTGATGATGCCCCCGCTAGCATATAACGTTAAAAAGGTACATAAAGTGAAGCTGCCAAAAATTGAACTTAAACTGAGTTTAGAGGTAATACCGGTAAGCATTATATACACATTTCACTAAATTTAGTTGAGAAATTTTTCCATTTGTGAAAGGGCATAACCCTAGAATGATAATGCTTGTAATCACTGAATGGCTATTAAAGACTGCTTAAATTTATCAGTTGGTAGTAAAGTGAATTTTGCATTGTATAGTGTATATACATGTATAGCATTATTTTAAGTTGATTCAACTACTATTATGGACAGAGAAATCTAAACTCCAATTTTTAAAGCAGATTTCATAAAGCATTGGTTTTGGGTAATTCAGCAACCATTCTGGACAAAGAAATAACTCAAATTTATTGTCTGGAATCTACAAAAATGTTTGTTTTTGGCCCTTAATTCCTAGACTGTTTGACCCATAACCCACAAAATAGACCTCAACCTTCTACTTATGGTATTCAATATTATGGTACAATTTCAGAACAATTGAAATACTTATACACAACTTTTTGTACGGACACTAGATTAATGCTTGTTTTGGTCACCTTTGGAACCCTAATTCCTAAACCTTAGGGACTATATATATAACCCCCCAAAACAATCCCAGGCTTCCTTTTATGATTATAAATATTACTGTGGATGCATTATTATTCTTTGGATACCAATTTTCGTGGCTTTTGTGGCTAGAGTCTTACCACGAAATTAAATGTTCAATGATTAACAAATTTTCTATAGGCTTGTATGCAGACTTCGGCAAAACCACGAAATTAAATATCCACAAAAATGCAAACTTTCTTTAATCCACGAAAATTGGTACCCACTAAAAATAAATGAATCCACAGTATGTTATAATTTTAAGGCTTCCTTTTTACTTATACTGAAGTTATTATCTGGAAACCATCCGTCTTGGGAAGACGACGACAGGATACATACATGTATTTCAACTGCAAAAATTTCTGTGGTTGTTTAAAAATTTCAAACATGTACGATGAAATATTGTTTTAGAAATTGATAAGCCTAGATATGCCTTATAATTTTTCCCTGCATAGTTGAAGGACCATTTACACTTAGAACCGAGTCATCAGTAGGCAGCTAGTACAGATGTATTAAAACAACCTAGCATCATATTGGTAGTACAAATGTAGTGGTAGTAGCATTCTCGGGTAAATTTGTTCTTTTTTTTTATAATATATTTGGTTCAAATCAATATAGAATGCTTTTATCTCCCTTATACTTACATTGTAAATAGAGGTGATACTACTTTGACAAATCCTTGTACATGAGAGTTTTCTGACAAATCTTTATTTCACAAAGAATGATTTGCATAACAATGAACTGAGCTCAAAGCAAAGTATTCAATAAATACACTTAGACAAAGAGCTAAATTCAGTGATATACTTTGTACTACAGGTCCTTCATTAACATCCATCGACCAAAACCACATCTCAAAAATATTCCATACTTCATGGTTGGATTCAGAAGTCCTGAAAAAGACAAGATTTTTTTTATCATATTTTAAGTATATACACACAGGTTTAAACTTTCTTGTGGTACAATCATTCCGTATCTAGCAACTACCAATTTGCTTCATGCACATATTGATATGTGTTGAGTTTACCTCTGTTGGAAATAAGAACACACAAACCTCCACCTAATTTTAGTCAACGGACAAAACATTCAAAACTATAAAATATTATCCAAGACTTGTCAGTGTCTATTTACCATTGCCACTGAATCAGTGATATATGTACACATAATTATGTACATGCAAGACTAAAATTATAAAGTACACTAGAACAGTTACGTGGTATCGCAGGTCCATGACTGAGTTAACGTATATAACTATGCGCAAGCCTTATTTTAGTATTAGTATTTTTATCTGATAAAGTTATGCCGATTAAACGATAAACAGTTTTCTCTGCTTTCAAATCTTTCTGATTGAAACCGTCGAACTGGAACTTATCAATTATTGGTAATATTAATTATTTGAAAAACAAAAGTTCCTGGAATGGAGTATTTTTTTAATCAACAGCATTGTCATATATACATACTTGTATTAGTTGTAAATAAAATTGAATTCTTTGATTCACTGTTTTACGTCATGCCGGCTAACAAATTGAAAACTGTACCTATACGCCTTATTTTTAGTCCAGATTTTAGTATTTGTATTGTTACAATGTATCTTAGAAAGTCTAAACTGATTGAAATTTGACAATTTAGTAGTTTCAACCCTGTGGATACGACCCGTGTATATAGCATATTAATCCTGAATACACCGTTTGGTGGTGCACCTGTCAGACGCGGAACGTACAAATAAGGTAATCGGTAACAGGTGAATATACTATTAATTTTTGGTATCGGTATCGGACTCAATCCGGAACTTCTTAATTATTGGCAATATTAATTACGTGGAAAACAAAAGGGCCTGGAGTGATGTAATTTTTAATCTACACCTTTGTACTATATTAGTTGTATATAAAGTCGAATTCTTCGATTCGTCGTTTTTACGCGATGGCGGCTGACAAATTGGACCTCGTAATTTTAGTATTATAGATATATAAGACTAAAACTGACATTCAGTCTTTACGATATCTTCATTCCCAAAGTCATTTTCAAATCTGACTTCATGGTAAAATAAGATTCCATATCTACAACCAATGTAAAGGAAATATCCCTCTAATAGACTAGCATTTAAATCACAGTTTTCGAAAATGGAAGCTAGGTCACCGTGGAACCTAGAACAAAAAAAAGGGAAACAATATATCTTAAATATTTCAAATGCATGTACATGAAATAATATTAATCTCTAAAATTCACCATATTGTTCCCTTTTTTTATCTTCTGTTCGATACTGTATATCCAGTGGCGAATCCAGAAATTTTCTAAAGTGGGAGCCCACTGACTGACCTAAGAGGGGGCTCGCTCCAGTCTCGATTCAGTGATTCCCTATATAAGCAACCAATTTTTTTCTCAAAAAGCAGGGGCCCACACCCCCCCCTAAATCCACCTCTGATATCAACCTCTAGATGTCTTTCAATTACATTCAGTTTAGTGTGGGTTGATGTTTGATTGTTGTACATGTTACAATTACATTCAGTTTAGTGTGGGTTGATGTTTGATTGTTGTACATGTTACATTGAGCAAAGCCCATACCGCAGTCAGCTATAAAAGGCCCTGATAAGACAATGTAAAACAATTCAAACGAAAAAACTAACATGTCTGTTTAAGGTTACATCATCAAAATATGTAGGGTAGGTAGGTAGGTCGGTATTTTCTTTTTTTTATTTTGTCCATTTTATTTTCTGTGCCATGATTTTGAATTGTGTGGTCCGAGTTGTCCATGGGGCGAGAGTTCCCCTATTTATAATGATTGGATTATTTCTTACGACGGCAATAAAATGGCTTAGGGTGGGTGCTCAAAATAGGATCGGTCAGGTACCCATAATCAAACATATATTTTTTTGGCCTTACCAAGAGCACCATTGAAATATATACAAATCACGGATCGGATACGCATCAACTATGTAAGACCTAATTTCAACACCCCTAAACAGTGAATATTTTTATCGCAAACAGTAGAATTTTATTACATAATGTGAAATGTGTGGGATTGTGCAGCACGTGTCATCATGACATGTGTCCCTTCGCGGCCTTCAGATTTGATTATAGACTAGAGAAGAGACTAAATGCGTACAAACCTGATGTCAAATGAAGATATACGGAATTTAAATAACGTTGATCCTTTGAATGTATGAAAAACAAAAACATATGACAATTGTTCACATAAAATAGATAGTAAAATTTTCCAAATGAACGTCCATTAAAATTAAAGTCTGTGATGAATATTTCCCGCGCAAATGTCATGGAATAGACCAAAACGAATTTTAGGTGTGTGTTGCATTTAAATATTCGGGTCTGAACACAGTTAGATTAAATATATAAATATGTTAACTATATTTATATTGGTTTTTCAGAAAAGTGACTTTACCAGATTTTTTTTTGTGGCAAACAACGGTAAATAGCCTAGATCATCTTGACATGACATATGAAAACCCCTTAATAATTGTGTGTGTATGGAATAGTCCATGGAATTGTCCAAACCGATACAGGTGAAATACGTAGAATAATATTGCTGTGTCTATTGTGGACACAGCAATAAAATCAGATTTAAGATCCTTATGAGCCCGTAGTAAAGTAAAAAAAACTGTAAAAAGCCTTATTAAATAAAATTTGCTCGATTAACCTTGAAGTGAAGACTAATAAAAATTTGCGTGTATAGTGAACCCCCTAAATAAAATAATACTGTGTTCTAGACCACTTCCCCTTTCGGTGATCTACTGAAATGATTTTTTACTATATAGTATGTTAATTAATAAGGCTTATACTAAGACATTTAAAAATAATGAATTATGTGCGACTTTGTTACAAATGAGAGGTTATCTAGCTATAAACCCCGGTTCAATCGATCATTTTCTTCATGATGAAATGTTTATACCAAGTCAGGAATATATGACAGTTGTTTCCATTCTTTTGATGTGTTGAGCTTTTGATTTGACGAATTGATGAAGGACTTTCCGTTTTGAATTTTTCTTGAATTTCTCTATTTTTGCTATTTTATTTTACTTTTTATGTATTACCTGCAGTAAAACCTTTGATTGAAAGACTTTCAACAATAAATGTAACCACGATTCTCAGACCCTCGGGCTCGTGTTGCTTAGTCCTTAGTTTTCTATGTTGTGTCTTGTGTACTCTTATTTGTCTGTTTGTCTTTTTCTTTTTCAGCCATGGTGTTGTCAGTTTCTGATCTATGAGTTTGACTGTACATTGGGTATCTTTCGCCTCTCTTCTGAAACAGCAAGACATTTCAGCGATTACACACTTAAAGGCAAATTGTAGGCAAAAATGCTAAAATGATAGAAAAAAAGGACCAACCCTCTTCTACTTTTATGATTAAATTGAAAGTTTCAATTATTTTATTGGGTTTTTTTTTGATTTTTTTACGTTTTGATGATCATTGTTCCATGAATATAATTCTGTCGTATTATCGTTTTCAAACAAGATAGTAACAAACGCTTGGATGTGTTGGCTTATTATTCGCAAATGGTTTCCGTCAAATTTGTTTTTTTCAGTTCACCTAGATCTATGGGTCAAGTGAATGACCTGTTGAAAACAAGTGATAATGAAATATGAAATCTTATGTATACACGTATGTTAAGCCCTAGTCCCCCTGTCACGTTTCAAGAGCTACGTTTTACTACGTTTTGAAAGCGTAGCGAAACGGGAATATACGTAACGAAGCATTTCGAAACGTAGTGATTCTTTGTTCTATCCTGCAACTGCCCCGTATGTTTTTAAAATTCAACAACAAGCGTAGCGAAAATTGAAACGAAGTAGAAACCTAGTAAATACGTATCAGAGCTTAGGAGAACGCAACAAAATGTGCTTACTACGTATCGAAACGTATCAATGAGTGGTAAAAACTTTGATATACGCATACTAATACGTAGCAAAATGTGATAAGTATTTTGAAAACGAGTTTTTAAACAACGGGACATTTTTGTTCTAAACGTAGAATTTTAAAACGTAGTAGAACTTGACAGTTTGACTGGGGCTTAAGTAATATTCATCTGAGAAATCTGTCATTAGCCGCACCGTCAGTAACACTCAGCAGGTAGTGCGACATCAATTGACGACAAAATTAACACTACAAATATCATAGGTGGCTGAGGATAAGGAGGCGGCTACGTACTGGAGAATGGACATTGCTTTTTCAATGAAATTTATGGCTGATTGAAATGTAAAGATTAAAGTAATTTAATTAACAATGAATACGAAAAACCGTCCGATATAAATTGTGATAAATGAAATATACTTTCAAGAAATTGGAATTGTGGTGACATGTATAAAGATAAGTTAGCGCAGCTGAAACCTGAAGGAAATCATTGAAAAATACCATGACGAATATCACATACTAAATGCGTCACTACGGAGAGATAATTGATTAAGATACGTGTATATTTGAAACAACTCATTACCAACGATGAATTTGAATTCAAGGAATATCCAATTCAAACATTTTTTTATAAGCAAAATAAAATATCTAAATCACAGCTAGATTATTTTCCACACAGGAGAGCGGAGAAGAAAATACTGTGCGTTGTATCTTGTCGATAAGAAAAAAAAAGGAAAATTCAAAACGGAAAGTCCAATAACAAATTGTAAAATCAAAAGCTCAAATACATGAAAGAATGCAAAACATCAGGCATTTCCAAGAAATTGCACCTAAAAATGTGTCTGACCGCTGCACCCTTTCCCCGAAGATGTTATGCCCAAAGCAACAATAAAAAGAAAATAATGACACATAAATAAAATTGGTAAATGTAGACATGAAAATGTGAAAAAGATATCTATCAAGAAGCCATTAAATCTATTATGTGAAGAAACAGATTGAGATTGACACTAAAAAAATACCAAACCATGTAATGATTCAAAAATTCGAAATCATTGAATCTATAGAGATGATAAGTTACAAGCAAGATAAGATGTACCTTAAAAATAATAAGGTAGAACAGTGTTATATATACTTCTTTTTATTTGTACTGGAAAGCCAAAGAGAATCGAACCAGCTTTACTACAAAATGTACCTCGGCAAATGAAAGTACAGCATGGTTTTACGATTTTTGTCTAATCTTTCAATACAGTGTTTAGTATGACACAGACATCAAAATGTTAAAAGGACCTATCAAAAGAACATTTTCTCTTTTCACCGGATTCACTAAAGGCCTTTATTGAATTGAATCAAAAACTACTCTTATAATGCGAGTCTCTTTAATGAATACACTCATACTTTGAACGACAAAATTATTTTTATGTCTACCTGTGCGAATTTCAAACGCGCAATTTTACACCAGCAATGAAAACCTTCTATCCTTTACGGGTAGACTTTATATAGATAAATTAAGTGGTCTAAGAAAAGCAAAATGAGTATGTTAAATTTTTTGTATGCCTTTTTGTGCTTCTTCGTTACATTTGTTGTTTTTATAGTGATATTAAGATGATAACACAATATTGACTGCTGTACCCCTATTTTTGACATTTGTACTCTTTGAGTATGTTTGTTTTGTTCATACATCGTTGACTATGTAATGGAATTTGATACGACTGTCATACAAGTGAGAGGTGTAGTTAGCTATAAAATCAGGTTCAATCCACCATTTTCTACGTTAGAAAATGCCTGTACCAAGTCAGGAATATGACAGTTGTTATCCATTCGTTTGATGTGTTTCGACTTTTGATTTTGGATTTTCCTTTTTGAATTTTCCACGGAGTTCAGTATTTTTGTGTTTTTACTTTTTTCTCATCATAGATACTGGGATTACATTTTGTTTTTACGCAAGACGCGCGTTTTATCTCATAAGACTCATCAGAGACGCTCGAATCCAAACAACTGTAAAAAGCCAAATAATGTACGACGTTATAGAACATTTAGGACCAAAATTCCTAAAAGTCCAGCTAAGTTACGATAAAGTGATACAAGAGAGTGAGCAAAATTGACAACGTTCTTTATAACAGGTTCACTGTTAGAAACTGAAATTGTATCTGGAATAGACATCAGTAATGTAACATTTTCTATCTATATAGACGTTTTGACAGAGGAAAACATTCTATACACGCATTATTAGATGTTGGTGTTACCTATGCAAAAGAGATTTATTAACTATAAATTCGAATCAATCAGATTTGTTACCTACCATCCATTTTCAAAGCAATTTAAGAGTTGACTGAGTCGAGGTTATAGTGAACAGATTTGTACTAAATCAGATGAATTCTACTCGCAGGTATTTACCTTAACTTACAAAACTTTTTTATTTACTTCAAGATTTATTTTCACACAGTAAACTCTCAGTTTTTTTCAGGATTTTTTTTTTTATTTCGAGCGAGTTGAAGAGAGGGACAAGGGGGGTTCCAATAACAGCAAAAACAGTAAATTGATTTGGCTTAAAACAGATAACAAGGAATTGAAAAGTGCTAGTAACAGACAACAGTGAATGAAATATTAAAATCAGTCCGGTCCAGGACCAATGCATTAGATCTTACTATATAACTGGTTGTATGGACATATAGATAGGCCTTAACAGAGACTTACATATGTATACATATGTCGTGTACAAGTTGCGATTTTGTACAGGTTATAACATGTACAAAAATATTGTACATGTTATAACTTGTATAATGCAAAAATACAAGTTATAACATGTACAAAAGTACCTCGTACATGTTATAACCTGTACAAAATATTGCTTTAAAATGGTTTAAACTTGTACAAAATCGAAAAATAAGGATATGTTTCTATTATTGCAACAGATGTTATTTACCTCAATAATATTTTCATAACTTTTTTATTATTCCAACATGTAACTTTGTTAGTGTGTTTTGTTCTTTTTTGAAAGACCGGTGTCGGTATTACGAAGCATTCCTAAGACCGGTGTCGGTATTACGAAGCATTCCTAAGACCTGTCATAAGATATATCTTAGGACATGTCTTATGATCCTCTTATGACTATTTATGGACATATCTTTATTTGATGAATTATAATTGTGAGTGTCCACTTTAAAGGCATAGTAAAATACAAGTTGACACTAAAAGACATAAGAGGATACCCAGGATAGATGGGTCTACAAATAAAATTGGGAATGGAAATGGGGTATGTGTTTAAAAGACAACAAACCGCCCATGAAGCACACAACATCCAAAGGCCACAAATACATGCTTTCAAAGTAGGAATATATAATTAAAACATCAAATTCGACTCATGCAATTATCTTATAGTTAATAAAAAAAAATTGAGTCATAAATTTACATAAGTCATGCTGAAGCCCAAAAATGTTGAAGAGTAGTGTCACACTTATTAAAGCGGACTGCATAAAACATACAATTACATGAAAACACATTTTGCCAACATAAGTCATGAAACAAATATTTCTGAAACTTTGTGAGCATTGTCCTCTACAGAAAAAGACACGTTCTGGCCTATTTATTGTTGTTCTTTATGTATAGGTGAATTTAAATGTATATTTTACTGCATTAAGAATTATCTTAAATTTTGTACAAGTTAAAACCATTTTTAAGCAATATTTTGTACATTATAACATGTATGGATACTTTTGTACATGTTATAACTTGTACAAAATCGCAACTTGTACACGACACATATATAAATATTCCTTTAACAAAAACAGGCACTAGTACTTTTCTTCAGTTTTAAGTTTTTTAATTTTGAATGCACATGGTTTTTTTTGTACAAAGTACATCTTTTACATTTTTTTGTACAAATCCTAAGGGTCTTATTGAGGAGGGGGCTTATTGTTTACTAGTTAGAATCCCGTATCAAGCTTTTCGTCGCCATAATTGTTATTTCCCGTGTCCCGCTGGAATTAGTTTCCAGTTTTAACGCTTTAATGTTTTCGACTTTCACATGTCACGCTTAAAAAAATCGACTAATCCAGGCATCCCTAGCCATATGTTTTCCTTTTTTGTGATATTAATAATTGTCTGAATTTGCATATTTCGTATGTATGAGGAGACCGTTCTTTATACCCCTGTGTACATGTACATTAAATTTAAATAAATTTTAAATAAAAAATGAAAGTATATATATGGTCAAGGATATTATCTGATGAGGATCATAATTAAAACAAAAATCCAGGGAATTCGATTGATCAATTTTGGGGCTTTTCTCTTTTATTAATTTTTCAAGAAGTTTATTCCGAAAAAAAATTTGTGGATACAATGGTATAAATTAACAGAAAACAATAACAACAAAGTAACCCTCTGTCACAGCGATGGTGAAACAAGAGGTTTTCATTGAAACATTTAAACATGTACCGGATTGTCTTTAAAAAATGATTAGTAGTAAGGCATTAATTTAACAAAATACTGTTCCCTTTTCTCTTTAAAATGGAATATCTTGGTTTCTTGTTTATAACACTGTTAATTGTAAGGTATTTTTTCTAGAATCGTCTGCGTTCTTTATTGTTTGGTAGTCAAATCTTGTTTGGACACGTGGAAACCTTTAAAGCTGTGATAATTGAGGTTCATTTGTTGATCTTTCGTTTTGTTGAGGTACATTTCTCCGCTGTATAAAACTCAAAACATCATGTACATTTTCGTTTCCAACTCCTTCGGTGTTTGGTTTGTACAAATCACCATCAATGTACAATTTGTCTATTACCATACGTACTTTTCTTTTTTCTTTTCGTGCCTGTTTTGCAACTGGGTATAACATTTTTCGCTGTTGTTCTATTTCTTTTGGATATTGTTCTTTAACTCCGAAATTTGTCTCTTTCAATTTGTATCCGTTTTCCAGCACAATTTCTTTGTCCTTAAATGATACAAATTTTGCTAATATCGGACGATTACCTCTGTGACCTCTTTTTCCGAATCGATGGACGCATACGAAGTTGACTCTTTTTTTCAATATTTAACTTTTGTTTGATAAAAGAATTCAGTTTATCCTCAGTGTTTTCTTCTGGGTGAAATTGTATGCCAGTAAAGATGAGATTGGTTTTCATTGAGCGCCACTTGAGCTCTATCGCATCATCTTCAATTTTACGTAATTTAGAATCTGTTTTTTCACTTTGATCTTTATGTTGTAATACTGCAGTATCCAAGCTTGTTATGTTTAGAATGTTCTCTCTACATCGATCTACTACTGTGTGCATCACATGACCAATATGTTCAATGCTTCCCTCAATTTCATTGCATCTATTCATTGCAAATTCGAGGTGCTTTTCAACATAGTTAACTTTTTCGGCGAGTGAATTCACCGTGGATTGCATTAAAGTTATCTTCTCCATTTGCTGTTCAAACTTGACAAATCGATGCTGAAGATCTTGCACAACTTGTAATAAACTGTCAAGAATCGTAGCAGTTTTAGTGTCAAAAAAGTATTCAGACATATTTTTTTTATGAAAAAGTTTTAAATTCAACTAAGCAACAAGTACATATATATTTAAATCTATATTGAGGTACCGTTTCTAAGGCGCCATCTTGAAAACGATCTTTAGAACAATAGGATACTATGGAGACGTTGCAACGTTAGCGTCGTCAAATTAAAGATCTCGCTTGGTTAAGAATTTTCAAATTATTCACGCTTACCTCTTTTTTTTGGATGAATTTTAATTGTCTTTACATGAACATGCATAATATTAAATACCTCTCAACTAATAAACCACTTTCGAGTTCATCCGTCACCGGAATAAACTCGTCAATTATACGCGCCTTTATCATCGTCATTTGTGCGTTTAGGGGCGTCTTCACTTCCGTTCCAATGCTGAGCGAGTGGTTGGAAAACTATAGTTCTGTATTGTACGAATTATTCGTCAAATTGAATTCTCAAAAATGATAATCAACACTGCTGTCATTAGGGAATTGTCAGTCAAGTACCTACATAGCAACCATTATTTCTGTTTTATCCTGCACAATAACGATCACTAAGATGCTTGATGAACGTATATAGTGCAGGGATACAGGCGACCCCCTCTATCTGGGTAATGACGTCATAAAGGCGTGTATAATTGACGAGTTTTTGCCGGTGACAGATGAACTCGAAAGTGGTCTATTCATTCAAAATCACTACCAAAATCCAACGTAATATTCTAATATTTCGGGAGCTCAAATTTCGTGACCGTTCCTTAGCAGTACATCTGGAATGAAAATGAAGCTAGTAACACATTATATTTATTTGATATTTATAGCACTTTTTCCTGAAAAACAATTTTGATATAAAAAAAAAAACACACACAAATGTGTACACAGTCAAAACATAAATTATTATTTGTTAGAAAAATGTGTACAACATGAACAAAGCCAAAATACAAACTATAATTTGCATGATTTTTGGTACAAATTATATTTTTAAAGACATTTTCACAGACAATGGAATTTATTTTAAAGAATAATAATAATGTATACTGGAATGGTCCTTTTCCCGACTGATTTTTATATGTTTATGAGATGTATGTTACTGGAATCCTCCTGCAAATACGTGACCTTCATATCACCAGTGGAAAGACCTCAATAGTTATCAGAAGATGTGGTATGATTGCCAATGAGACAACTCTCCATCTAAGTCACTATTTTCAATTATCTTCAATTTCTACATAAGATTCACATGCACTTGTCTCAAAATTGTTTTTCTTATATACTTTAATATTAAGGTATATAGGAATTTTTTTCTGAGACAAGTGCCTCTGTTAAGATTGGCTGTCAAAATGCTAACATTCCAATTTTCAATTACAGTTAACAGCAAATACAATCTCACAATAACAGATAACAATAAAAAATAATAGTCCTATAACAGCTAACAAGGAACAAGACAATAACAGCTAACAGCAAATATATTTTCAGAATAACAGGTAAGAAAGAATTAAATGGAATTGGATGAGACTGTTATTAAAGTGAGAGGGTTAGCGCTATAGAACCAGGTTTAATCCACCATTTTCTACATTTGAAAATGCCTGTACCAAGTCAGAAATATAGCAGTTCTTGCATTCGTTTTTGATGCGTTTTGTTATTTGATTTTACCACGTGATTACGGACTTTCCGAATTGATTTTCCTCTAAGTTCAGTATTTTTGTGATTTTACTATTTACCCAATAACAGCATAACAACTAAACCCCTTGCCCCCCTCGTTGAAGTGTTGATCAACGATCTCGAAAGTTTTTAGAACATTTATCCTGGTTATCTTTGATGAGTTTATTTATAAGGTCTGTAGGGATAACTATATTCGATTTTCTTTTAAATTTCTATCTTGGTAATACTTAAATTTGTTCATTGAAATATTATTGAGCTTGCATGTGTTGTGTGATTCCATGTCATTTACCACATAATAGTGTTTATTTTTACAGTTTTTCCATTTTTTAAAAGAAATTGGTATTTTTAAAAGTAGGAGAACATGGCAATGATCGAAATAGAAGACAAAGATTTGTATTCCAGACATAACAAACGGAGTTTGATTTCAATCTATTTAGCCTCGCGCTCTGGAGTGCATCATTTTAAGTCTGGTATCAATTATAGGTGTGCTTACTTCTGTATTCTTGTGTTTTATAAGGCTATAAAAAGTCACATCGAAAGAACATCAACATTTTCAATAACAATATCTATGAATTTCATTCTAATTGTTTTGAGTCTATTTCAGCGCCTATCATATGTTCTGGTATCATTTATTATCAAATGTTAAGTCAATGACCTTATGAGTTATAGTAACAAAATGTATCATTAAACCAATCACCGCGTTGATACCTTGGCAAAGTCTGGTCAACTATATGGTAAACGTTCGTCTGATACGTAAATGAGTGTTAACGCAAACTAACTACGTTGTTAAACATTTTATGAACAGAATCGCTAAAAGAGGGACGAAAGATACCAAAGGGACAGTCAAACTCATAAATCTAAAACAAACTGACAACGCCATTGCTAAAAATGAAAAAGAAAACAGACACACAATAGTACAAATGACACAACATAAAGAACTAAAGAATAAACAACACGAACCCCACCAAAAACTAGGGGTGATCTCAGGTGCTCTGGAAGGGTAAGCAGATCCTGCTCCACATATGGCATCCGTCGTGTTGCTTATGTGATAACAAATCCGGTATATAGTCTAATTCGGTAGGTCACATTCGTGAAAGGGAAGGGGATGGATTGTAGCTACGACGCAAGGAACATATCCGATATCATTTGTGAAACGGTTATTCCATAACGGTCAACCAACTCGTGATGTCGTCCATAAAATTTACGAAGGGATGATTTCAATTTCACAATTTGGAACTCTTGGTTAAATAACTTCCGTGTGAGCAGCAACCCTCTATCAAGAAAATCATGATAGGAAATGCAAGCACGGGAATATCGTATTAATTGGGAGATATATACCCCGTATGCAGGTGCTGCTGGAATGCTGCTACTTAGAAATGCAAGGTTCACAATTGGAAAGCTGAAATCATCTCTTTTGTTGTAAAGTTTTGTTTTCAACCGACCCTCATTGTCAATTTCTAGATGTAAGTCAAGATATGAAGCCGACTTAACTGTATCTGTAGTATCCTTTATCTCTAGTTCGATTGGATAGATGCGATCCAAATAGTCACCAAATTTTGAATTATTTAGTGAAAGAACATCATCTATATAGCGAAAAGTAGAGTTAAAGGATATTGCTAACTTCTTATCTTTCTCCCTAAGAAGTTTCTGCATGAAGTCAGCCTCATAATATTAAAGAAACAAGTCAGAAAGTAGACGGGCACAATTTGTTCCCATTGGAATGCCGACAGTCTGTTGAAAAACACGTCCTCTAAAGGTTTCTCTACGCTGAAAACAATCAAATCGAAAAAAAAATACTACAACGTCAAGAGTTATATCTTGTCAATTTTATTTTGTAGAACAAAAGCAGGATCAGAACCCAGAAGAGCAATTGAAATACCGACTGGGTGAACATCTGAACACTGAAGAGCTATGGTGGTACCAAAAGAATGAACACCAGAACCCTTCAGAGCAAATGTTGTACAGACGAAATCAACATCAGAACCCAGAAGAGTAAAGGTTGCGCAGAAATTTAAAACCAGAACACAGCAGAGACATGGCGGTATTGAAGAAGTCTAACATCAGAAACAAGCAGAGCAATGGATGTACTGAAGTAATCTGCACATCAGTTCACATGACAGCAATGGTGGTAACGAAATATACATCAGAAACACGCAGATCAACGGAGGTACCGACGGGGTGAAAATAAGAACCTAGCAGAGCAAAGGTGGTACCAATTTATCAACATCAGAAACCAGCGGAGCAATGGTTGTACTAATGTAATCTGCATATCAGTTCACAGGAGAGCAATGGTGGTCACGAAATATACATCAGAAACCCGCAGATCAACGAAGGTACAGACGGAGTGAAAATACGAACCCAGGCGACCAATGGTGGTACTCAATAAATAAACATCAGAATCAAACAGAGCAATGGTAGTAACGAAGTTATCAACATTAGAAACCCTGAGGACCAATGGTTGTACCGACGGAATGAACATCAGAATCTTGAAGACCAATGGTTGTACCGACGGAATGAACAGCAGAGTCTTGAAGAGCAATGGTTGTACCGACGGAATAAACATCAGAACCACGGAGAAAAATAATGGTACCATATAAATGAACACCGGAATCCAGTAGACCAATGGTGGTCCCGAAAAAAATAATCATCAGAACCCTGAAGATAAATGGAAGTACCATCAGAATGAACATCAGAACACATCAGAGCAATGGCGGTACCGCAGAAGTCAACATCAGAAACCAGAAAAAGCTATTGTTGTAGCGAAGGAGTAAATATCAGAACCCAGCAGAGCAAAGGTCGTACAGAAGTAATCGAAATCAGAACCCAGCAGAGAAATGGTGGTACCAAACGAATGAATATCAGAAACCTAAAAAGCAGTGGTGGTTCCGGAGGAGTGAACATCAGGACCTAGAAACCCGCAGATCAACGAAGGTACAGACGGAGTGAAAATACGAACCCAGGCGACCAATGGTGGTACTCAATAAATAAACATCAGAATCAAACAGAGCAATGGTAGTAACGAAGTTATCAACATTAGAAACCCTGAGGACCAATGGTTGTACCGACGGAATGAACATCAGAATCTTGAAGACCAATGGTTGTACCGACGGAATGAACAGCAGAGTCTTGAAGAGCAATGGTTGTACCGACGGAATAAACATCAGAACCACGGAGAAAAATAATGGTACCATATAAATGAACACCGGAATCCAGTAGACCAATGGTGGTCCCGAAAAAAATAATCATCAGAACCCTGAAGATAAATGGAAGTACCATCAGAATGAACATCAGAACACATCAGAGCAATGGCGGTACCGCAGAAGTCAACATCAGAAACCAGAAAAAGCTATTGTTGTAGCGAAGGAGTAAATATCAGAAACAGAAGTAATCGAAATCAGAACCCAGCAGAGAAATGGTGGTACCAAACGAATGAATATCAGAAACCTAAAAAGCAGTGGTGGTTCCGGAGGAGTGAACATCAGGACCTAGAAATGCAATGGTGATACCAAAGGAATGACCATTAGAACTAATTAGAGCAATGTTGGTACCGAAGAAATAGGCATCAGAATCCAAAAGAGCAGTTGTGGTACCGAAGAAATGAACATCAGAACCAAGAACAGCAATGGCAGTTTTGACGGCATAAAACATTTTTGCCTTGCATAATCAAGAAGTCTCTTAATATAGCGCCTCAATTTACCAGGGGAGGAATATCACAATACACATTTTATAACCAGCAATGACTGCCCTTTAATATATCTAAATATATCTGTTTTGAACTTCATGTACATTCGATGGGTTACGGCCAAAGAAAAGATGTATCGTTCCCTATTGAGAAATTTCTCATTTTGATCGGTGATGTTTCTGAGAATTTTATAATTGCATATTGAGCATATATATATTTATTTGTCATAAAGCTTTGGTTACCTCGATATTTTACCAAAATCTCTTCAACGCTAGGTGTATCATCAGACAGCAGTCTTTTCATGTATCTACAAACAATACGTCATTCATCAATATTTTAGGCTATTTCTAATTTGAGGAATACGAAATATAGGAACTATATACTTTTTATACAAATATTTTAAAGCGTCCTTCCATGATTAAACGAATATGAATATCAAAAACATTGGTTTATATGGTTTCCCTTACATTTGTTAATAGTCTTTGCAAATTATGGTAATTATAATTAAGGCTATTACTATAATTAATAAGAAACACGTTTTATCTAAGATAAACTTTTCAATTTGTTTTCCGTCATCATGTTCATTCTTACTCTCATACTTTATTCAATTTTTGACACTTAAATTCCAATTTTACTTAAAGTGACGTTTTCTCTGTCTTACTCCTATACATGGCCTGGGTGGAAAAAAAAATGTCATTGACACATGATCTTAAATATCACATTTATCAATAAGGTAATGTGATTGGACAAAATGAAGATGTTATTACCATGTATGTATATAAACAAAATCAGACGTGTAAACTCATTTTAAGGATCAGATATTTTTATGCAGGTAAGAGAAATAAATAAAGAATTTTTTTAACAAGATACATGAAGTGTGAATGGTTTTTTTCCTTGCTTAGTCTTTATAGTTTATAAACGATAAAATAACTATGTATATTTTTATTTTCAGATATGTTTCAATCATCTAATATTTCTCAGCTCAACTCAACTGCAGCGTGCAAGAACAATGATGTATACTATGAGCTTCAGACAGTTATTAATTTTTATTTCATGGAAGTTGGCGCACCATTAATGTCTATAATCGGCTCCCTTGGAAATGCTTTGAACTTGTTTGTGTTCATATCATTGCATATGCGGAAGTCTGGAAAAGTAATGGAAAGATCTTCAAATTTAGGATTAATATTCCTGTCAGCATCTAATCTGCTATTTTGTTTACTAGTGTCTGCTTTTACTTTGTTACCTAAAAGAGTTAATTTGTTTATGACATATTTCTACTTTTTCGCACCATGTTTAATAACATATTTCATTTCAACAAGCACATGGCTTACTGTTGTGATGTCAGGAGAGAGATATCTCGCAGTTCGTTTTCCACTCAAAGCAAAGCGGATAATATCATTGAGGAAAACCAAAGTAGCCATACTAACTGTCTTTTTTCTCTGCGTTTTTGCCAATTTGTTCCTTTTATTTGAACATGATATCGATATATTACACACGAATGGAACAACAACATATCAACTGAAGCAAAGGGTTAGCGACACACATATAGCGACCAGACGGATAACGTGGGCAATAATATTTGACTTCGTACCATGCATTGCTTTGTTTTTCTTCAACATATCTATCATATTCACGATAATCATAATGAAAAAGCGTAGAATCCGATTAACCAGTATCGAAAGTGTGTGTTCTCTTGCTAGAATCCAACCATCTTCTGAAATTCTGCAAAGTAAAGCATCTCTTCTAAAAAGTATAGGCACAGAATCTCAGTTGTCCTTAAACAAAGGCTTGCATTTGATAAAAAAGAAAAGAAGTACGTATTTATTAGAATCCAAAAGCGATAGCAGTTTTAGTTCTGATACGACTTCAACAAATATCAGCGCGAATCCAACTCCACAAATAAACTTAAAAACATGTAAGATTCGTGTATCGTGTAATAAAACAAAACATTCAAACAAATTAACAAGAAAATCAGACTTAGCCTTTTGGAACCGCGGCAACAGTTTTACAGATAAGTCAAGTAGAAAAATAGGTGATAAACCCCTAGAACGTAACGCCGGTTCAATGAATAATAGAACTCACACATGCTCAACATATTCTTTCCATCATAAAGACGAAGCATTAAAACAAGATGACTGCAAAGATACAGACGAGACGTGCAAAACTAGTTTTAAAAAATGTGTCAAAAGACAACCTACGCCACATAAAATAAGACGGTGCAATACAGAGCCCATCATTTGTCATCTAAATAGAAAAAGTGGTACTTACCAATATAAAGCATCAAGAAGCAAAAGCAACGGTAACATGAATGCCATCTTGATAGCTATTTGTGGTACATTCCTTGTACTTGTGGCACCGTCAGAAATACTCAAGTTTATTTACACTTTAAATGCAGAGGAATCAGACGAAAGAACTCACATTTTACATATGATAAAGTCAGTGACTAATTTTCTGCAAACTACAAACTTCTCGGTAAACTTTTTAATATACTGTGTCTTCCATAAAGCGTTTAAATGCACAAGTCGTGGAAAAAAATCGTGCATTTTCTAGATGAACGACGTTCTTGTTTACCTCTATATACAAAAATACACCTGACAACGAGTTCAAGTTTTGTTTATGTTGATGATTCGGTACAATAAATTACCTAGATTCTTCGTGTTATTTTTGATTTATTGTAATAAGTTGTATGTTTAACGATGAATCAATCGAATGTTTTTTTTTAGACTACATTACCTTCAACGTAAAAATCTGACAATGAGACAACTTTTTACCAGAGACCAAGTAAAAAGTTGACTAATTGTCAGTGCCGCACGGCTTTCAATAACAAAACACCCATACCACATATCTATATTTACTTATATGTATAATCAAATTCAAGCAATGTCGGAAGGGGATGAAAAATGGCTGACCCGTGTTAAGAGAGAGCCATATCTCTTGCACGTTAAAGACACCCTTGTAGATTTCGAAAAAGAGTAGGCTAATGCCGCACAAGGCAGCACTCGCACCCGCAAGGTGGAAAGGTGTTTATATAAGTGGCAAAACTTGTTTCCCAATCCACTATAAATAAATATGTTTAAACTAAACTACAGGCACCTGACTTGGAACTGCAACCACTGAAGTACATGCATCTAACTTGGAACTGCAACCACTGAAGTACAGGCACCTAACTTGGAACTTCAACCACTGAAGTTCATGCCCCTAACTTGGAACTGCAACCACTGAAGTTCATGCACCTAACTTGGAACTTCAACCACTGAAGTTCATGCACCTAACTTGGAACTTCAACCACTGATGTACATGCACCTAACTTGGAACTACACTGACCCCTGAAGTACATGCATCTAACTTGGAACTGCAACCACTGATGTACAGGCACCTAACTTGGAACTACACTGACCCCTGAAGTACATGCATCTAACTTGGAACTGCAACCACTGAAGTACAGGCACCTAACTTGGAACTGCCACACATACAGAATAGCATGACAAACAACCTTGGATAGTGATACACCCATTCACAAAATGGAACAAACTTTAATCTTGTATAGCTGACTATCAGTATATATGACAAGCCGTTTTACTATTCATTAGAATTTCAACATATTTCATATAATATATACGATATATGACCATATATCATATAGGTAACGAGATCTCTTATAAAGAAAATTATACACGATGTCTTCTAAATTATATGAGATATCTTAAAAAGTTTATGAGATAGCTTCAAGTTATAATGATAGCAAAACGGCTTGCCATATGTATACGGTTATGGGTTTCAAGTGACCACATCATTGAAGCCCGTAAGAAGACCTTTTATAGATTTTATCTATTTGGTTGGTGATACGCTTAGGGAGGAAACTTTCCGCAGCAGGGTCATCGACCCTGTTGTTGTAAATAAACTAATTATTCATACCATGCAAAATTAGAATTGTGTATACTAGACGCGAGTTTCGTCTACAAAATACTCACCAGTGATGCTCGAATAAAAAAGTAAATAGATAAGCCACATAGTATTACGAAGTTAAAGAGCATTGAGGACCTAAATTCCGAAAGGTTTTACCAAATGCAGCTTTACCTTGGATGCTTGGCTTGGGAAGAAAATCCTGATTTTTTTCGAAAAAAATCAATTGTTTTAAAAAGGATAATTTATAACTATACAATATTTAATACAATTTATCTAATAGAAAAATAATGAAATGATGTAGTTTCTTTTTCTTTAGGGAATAAGGCTTTATCTGAAAAAAGTAAAATCACAAAAATACTGAACTCCGAGGAAAATTCAAAACGTCGGAAAGTCCCAAACAAATGGTAAAATCAAAAGCACAAACACATCAAACGAATGGATAACAACACAGGCGCTTGAGTATATGATATAGATATTTTGAGGAGAAAAAAATGTTTCAATTTTCTATATTCACAATACATATTTATCACTTCTGTGCATGTCTCACCTAGTTTCGATTGATTTAAACTACTCAGAGAAAATACTCAATTATGCTGTCCATCATTCATGTGCTAGATATGTATTGTAAATATAGAAAATTTAATATTTTAATCAGATTTGTCAAAGAATCGTCAAACGACCCATGCCCCCCCCCCACACACACACAAAAAAAAAAACTGATGCATTAATCAGAGACATATATAATAATTGTATTATATGTCTCTGATTTAATAAATTTGGAAACTTTTATTTGATAAGCGCACATGGGAACGTTTATTAGGAAGAGAACATTTTTAAGAGATCTGAAAGTGTTAGTGTGAATCTATGCTGTTGAATTGTGATACATGTACATTTTGAGAGGGACTCAAATGATCTCAAATAAGATTTGATTTTAATATTCCACTTCCGACTGTATTTTTTTTAAATAACCTTTAACATTTCGTTTCATTCCCCTAGCCCAATATGTACCATGTATTGAAAGGTAACATCAAATACTGATATGTTAAATTATCCATCGATTCGGAATCTAGATCATCTAGAATTTCGACAAATTTAGAAAAAAAGGAGTGACTGTCAGGTTTAATATTTTCATCTTTATTTTTAAATGGGTCAAGATATACACACGTATCTATATTTAGCTTATATGCAAACCGAAATCTGTACAGGAACATATTAAGAGTTATTTATAAATTAGATATACTGATCTATACTGTTCCCAGATAATACTATAAGAAATTATGATTTGCAACTATTTGAGTTTATACTGAGTTTACTCTGTAACACAGCTAGCATAAAGCATAAGCATAAAAGATTTATTTAAAGTCGGTTATACCAAGGATTTGTATAGTTAGACTTACTATACAAATCCTTGGTTATACATATAACAATACAACATAAGCTCTGTAGAGCTTTTTTCCGACATACATATAAGACAAGCACAATACATAAAACACATAAAACATGAAGCACATCAGGCGAAATAAATAATGTTATCAAGCACAGCAATTAATAAGAACAATTAAAGCATATAAGCAAACATAAAATGCAGATCAACTAACATTCATGCAAAGTTATTATAAAGCACTAAAAGTAATTCCAGCATTAAGAACACAAATAAAAATAAATTATGCCAAATAATTTAAAAGCCAGAGTATACAAGATAAATAAATAAACTGATCGACAGCTCATCAAGATCTGCAGGAGGAACACTGACACGAACTGCCCTCCCAATTACCAACCAAACTTTTAAACTGACCCAATGGCATTTCTTCCCACATTTTATTTGGCAGTTCGTTCCAGAGTTTGGCTCCTGCATATCTAAATGAGTGTAGCCCATGGGTAGTTGTCCTTACCCTGGGAACATCTGCTATGTTGTTATTTCTAAAAGAATAATTACATTTTTTAATTTCAATAAGTTCATGTAGATATAATGGACATTGTTTATTAATAATTTTATATACCTCTATTGCTATCATTCTAATTCTTCTAATTTCTAAGCTTGGTAATTTTGATTTAATTAATAGTTGTTCATAGGTACTACAATAGTCTTCATATATAAATCTTAGGGCACGCTCCTGTATTTTCTCTATTTTTCTGGTGTTACAATCACCACAGAAGTGCCATATTACAGGACAATAATTAAAATTTGACATTATAAATGAATAATATATGGTAAGTCTACCTAATTTTGTTAAATGTTTACCAATACGTTTAAGTACATGTAATTGTCTTGATGCCCTTTTACAAATATTGGAAATATGGGCATCAAACTTAAGTTGATAATCAATTGTTACACCCAATAATTTAACTTCTTTTTCACAATGTATAATATTACCATCTAAATTATATGAAATGTTTTTATTTTCAGTTTTCTTGCCTATGGCTATTGCCTGAAATTTGTCAGGGTTGGCCTTCATATGATTTAGACTGAACCAATTTATTAGCTCTAAGCTTTCTTTTTCTAAAATATTTACAGCTAGAATATAGTTGAAACAAAAAAGTGTTAGGATAACATCTTGCTGATTAAAAGTATGTGGATATTGCATTGGTGGATCCAGGAGGGGGGGGGGGGGGGGGGGGGGGGTGTTCAAGGGGTTTGAACCCCCTTTTTTTGTGGCCGATCAATGCATTTGAATGGGAGCATATAGCTGAAACCCCCCCCCTTTTAAAAAAATAGCTGGATCCGCCCCTGATCTTGTGCTATTTACTTGCATAATGTGAATTCAACTGGCAATTATAATTGAAACTATTTAAGGGCAAACATGACAAAGCCTCAAAGAATGAACAACTTCTCAACAAGGAAGAATAGAAAACTTTCGAGTTTGATGCATATCTGTAAAAAGTCTGGTTTAAGTGAACATCATTGGTATGTTTAGGTGCATCGTCACTTCCTTTCCAATGTTAAGTGAGTGCCTGGAAAACTATAATGTTATATAATATTCCACAAATTATTCTGCAAATTAAATTCTAATAATTGACAATCAGCAATGCTGTCTTTAGGGAATTGGAATTAAGTACTCAAAACAAAAATTATTTCTAGTTTATCCTGCACAATGACCAGTTTTTCCCGGTGACAGATGACCTGAAAGTGGTCTATTTTACAGATGAATGAACATATAAATTCGCCTTTTTCAAAAGATGAAATTCTCCAGTCTATTAAAAAACTGAAGAATGACAAAGCTTGTGGTGAAGACGAAATCATAAACGAATACATAAAATCCACATCAAACCAGTTTTTATGCATTTATGAGAAACTTTTTAATATTATATTTGATAAAGGTCTTATTCCACATAGCTGGCTTATAGGTACAATTAAACCAATTTATAAAAACAAAGGAAACTCCAAAGATCCAAAGAATTATAGACCAATTACTATCGTTAGCTGTCTGGGAAAATTATTTACAGCAGTTTTGAATAAAAGACTTAATGATTTTTCAGAAGAGTTTTCCTTAATACAAGAAAATCAAAGTGGTTTTCGGCAAAAATATTCTACTACAGATAATATTTTTACCTTGTATTCTTTTTTTGAATTATTGAAATGTAGGAAAAAGAAATTATATTGTGCCTTTATAGTTTTTTAGAAGGCTTTTGAGTCGGAGTTTTGACACTGTATGGCGAGATGGTTTGTTTTATAAAATGTTGTTAAATAATATAAATGGTAAGATGTATAAGGTTATATCTAATATGTACTGTGATACTAAATCTCCTATATATTATATCATACAATAATTGTAATTCAGAATACTTTGCTTGTGACAACGGCGTACGACAAGGAGAAAACTTATCACCTTTCCTATTTTCTTTATTTTTAAACGATTTAGAAGATTTCTTGGTTAGTAAAAATATTACAGGACTTAAAACCTTATCAGAAGACCTTGAAAGAGAATTAGAAATACATCTAAAACTTTTTATCATATTATACGCAGATGACACGGTGCTGTTGGCCGAAACAGCACAGGATCTACAGACGCAACTCAATGCCTTTCATGACTATTGTAAGGTTTGGAAACTGAAAGTAAACGTTGACAAAACTAAAACCCTAGTATTTGGTTTGGGACGTTTGCCAAAAAATATCCAATTTACTTATAATGGCATAAACATTGAGTTAGTAAAGCAGTTTAACTATTTGGGTATTGTTTTTACTAAAACAGGAAACTTTAATATGACTAAAAAATATTTATCCGATAAGGCCTTAAAAGCCATGTACGAAGTCCTGAAAATAGGAAGGATGTATCAGCTTTCTGTTAAATGTCAGCTTGACCTTTTTGACAAAATGATCAAGCCCATTCTATTGTATGGATGCGAAGTATGGGGCTTTGGTAATAATGATATCCTGGAAAAGATTCATTTAAAATTTTGTAAAATTCTTTTAAACTTGAAATCCTCAACGCCAAATTATATGGTTTACGGGGAACTAGGTCGTCATCCAATCGAAATAGATATTAAAGTTCGAACAGTACTATTCTGGGCAAATTTGATATCCGGTAAACAAGCAAAGTTTTCCTTCATATTATATCAACTTTCTCGTCATATGAACGAGCACCATAATAACCAGATAAAATGAATCCTGTTTATACAAAAAATATTTCAAGATTGTGGTTTCTCATACATATGGGAGTCACAAAATTTTGTTAATAAAGAATGGTTAAAAACTGTTATAAAGCAGAGATTGCTAGACCAATATATTCAGAACTGGAATTCCCTCATTCAAAATTCACCAAAAGGTATTAACTACAAAATTTTTAAGAAAAACTTGGAATTCGAAGAATATTTTAATATTTTGGACTTCAAAGACGCTATTGTTTTTTGTCGATTTAGAACGACTAATACTAAGCTGCCGATTGAAACAGGAAGATGGCAAAACGTGATCAGAGAAAACCACTTTTGCAGTCTATGTAACAATCGACAAATAGGTGACGAATATCATTTTATATTTGAATGCAATTTTTTCCATCAAAAACGCAAAGAGTTTTTAACTGCATATTTTACAAAACGGCAAAATACAGTTAAATTCTCTGAACTTATGTCAAGTACAAGAAAACCAGTTCTGAAGAAGCTTTGTTCTTTTATAAAAAATATAAATACTAGTGTTTGTACTCCTGGCTTGTAACTTTTGTAACCTCTCTCGCTTGTTTTGTACATATTGTAAATATTTATTGTTGTATTTGTTATCTCTGTACCGATGTAATGCATTTGCTTTATGAGAATAAAGATATATATATAGAAAGGAGGGGGTGTGTCATCATGAATTCTTGAAAAAAGTTCTTTCCTTGATAAAAAAAAATTAATAATTCCTGAGTTCCATTAACATGATTAATGTAAATCCTGGACATCCAAAAAAGTTCCATCCCTTTTACAATAAAATATGATCCTGATGATAGGCAGTAAGGCAGGTTTTGTGAGGTGATTACTAAAATAAAATTTACAAAATGGAACTATGCACATGCAAAACAAACAAACAAACAAAACAAAATCTTAAGTTATTTAGACCCAAACTGAACCTAAATTTTTCAAGTTTCTAGTGGTTTCATAACTCTGTCTCAGGCTGGATAGGACCTTTATTGGGACTCCCAGATTGGGTGTTTTTTAAGCTAGGGATTTTGGGATTGACTCTTTCAGGATCCGGGAATTCTTTTTTTCGAATTTTGGGATTTCAGGATTTAAACTTATTTAAATTCAGGACCTCTGGATTTTGTGTTTTTAAATCCAGGATTTCGGGGTTCACACCCCTCCTACCACCCCCTTCCCCATCCATGATATTATTATTGTTGCTTACATTTTTTTGTTATTTGTGATTCCTTGGACAGAATGGGGAAATTAAGGGACTGCTTTTCTTTTTGGTTTAGAAGGAAACACTGCAATATTCCTTCAAGTCACATAGATTTTTTTTTGTTACAGGATAAGTAATTAAAGATAGCAAAACAGGAAAAAAGAATGGAATTTGGATGGAAGCAGTTCTTTCTTTTGTCCTTTTTAAATGCTGTGATTGCAGCAGTCAACCTAAAGATTGCCACCGACAGAGCTGTTCAGACTGTTTCAGATAAATTCCTGAGTATTGCTATAGATACTGGTATCATCAGACATAACTGGGAAAGGTTGAATTTCAGGTAAATTATGTTATCAGGGACACTAACAGAAAAGTAGTCATTTGGTAGAAATTTTTGAAAAATTAATTGAACAGAAATAAGAAGATGTGGTATAAGTGTCAATGAGACGACTTTCCACTCAAGTCACAATGTGTAAAAGGTAACAATTATAGGATAGAGTTCAACATCAACCAATGAACACGGAGCCTTGGTGCACACAGAACAGCAAGCTACTAAAGTCCTCAAAATGACTGGTGTAAAAGAATCTAATAAGGAAAACAACAATCTGAAATAGACAATTTTACTTAACAAATACCGATCTATAGATTAACTAAAACAACATAGGTATAGTACAAAAATATGTAGTCTACTCTTGTCTTTCCCAAACTAAAAATATGAATATGTGAAAATAAGTACATGTACACCTGAAAATAAATGAATCCACAGTATTCTGACATTTGAAGAAAAAAATAAATTGTATGTAAAATTTTCTTTACAATAAATGATTTTTCACACCTTCAAGGTAAAAGTAGTGTCTCGAAATAAGGTATGGTTGGAGTGCCTTCAGGAAATTACATTTCCTAATTTATATATTAACTTCAACCTATAGTCATGATAGTGATAGACAAAATGTTTAGATGAGCATGAGACAATTACACACAATATATTACATGTATAGAGCCACACTAGATGTTTTTCCTCAGTTTAATACCAGTGACATGTCTTCTTTTGTAGCTCTCCAAAGGTAGAGTCCTCAGTTTAATACCAGTGACATGTCTTTTTTGTAGCTCTCCAAAGGTAGAGTCCTTAGTTTAATACCAGTGACATGTCTTTTTTGTAGCTCTCCAAAGGTAGAGTCCTTAGTTTAATACCAGTGACATGTCTTTTTTTGTAGCTCTCCAAAGGTAGAGTCCTTAGTTTAATACCAGTGACATGTCTTTTTTGTAGCTCTCCAAAGGTAAAGTCCTCAGTTTAATACCAGTGACATGTCTTTTTTGTAGCTCTCCAAAGGTAGAGTCCTCAGTTTAATACCAGTGACATGTCTTTTTTGTAGCTCTCCAAAGGTAGAGTCCTTAGTTTAATACCAGTGACATGTATTTTTTTGTAGCTCTCCAAAGGTAGAGTCCTTAGTTTAATACCAGTGACATGTCTTTTTTTGTAGCTCTCCAAAGGTAGAGTCCTCAGTTTAATACCAGTGACATGTCTTTTTTGTAGCTCTCCAAAGGTAGAGTCCTCAGTTTAATACCAGTGACATGTCTTTTTTTGTAGCTCTCCAAAGATAGAGTCCTTAGTTTAATACCAGTGACATGTCTTTTTTTGGAGCTCTCCAAAGGTAGAGTCCTCAGTTTAATACCAGTGACATGTCTTTTTTGTAGCTCTCCAAATGTAAAGTCCTCAGGTTAATACCAGTGACATGTCTTTTTTTGTAGCTCTCCAAAGATAGAGTCCTCAGTTTAATACCAGTGACATGTCTTTTTTTGTATCTCTCCAAAGGTAGAGTCCTTAGTTTAATACCAGTGACATGTCTTTTTTGTAGCTCTCCAAAGGTAGAGTCCTTAGTTTAATACCAGTGACATGTCTTTTTTTGTAGCTCTCCAAAGGTAGAGTCCTCAGTTTAATACCAGTGACATGTCTTTTTTGTAGCTCTCCAAAGGTAAAGTCCTCAGTTTAATACCAGTGACATGTATTTTTTTGTAGCTCTCCAAAGGTAGAGTCCTCAGTTTAATACCAGTGACATGTCTTTTTTGTAGCTCTCCAAAGGTAAAGTCCTCAGTTTAATACCAGTGACATGTATTTTTTTGTAGCTCTCCAAAGGTAGAGTCCTTAGTTTAATACCAGTGACATGTCTTTTTTTGTAGCTCTCCAAAGGTAGAGTCCTTAGTTTAATACCAGTGACATGTCTTTTTTTGTAGCTCACCAAAGGTAGAGTCCTTAGTTTAATAACAGTGAAATGTCTTTTTTGTAGCGCACCAAAGGTAGAGTCCTTAGCCAGAGCATTGTCACCATGTTATCTCCGTGTAGGAGGGTCAGAGGCTGATTTTATGAAGTTTTCACCGGACACACACAATGTCAGATTCTACAATCAAAGTGACCTCTATATGTCAGATTATTATGATAATAAATTTGTTAATTTTACTATGTTTTGTAAGTAATGAGAATATTTACTTTATTTCTTTTGGATTTCTATGATGAGTTTATTTATACTATTTTTCTCGTTTTTGGGAAATATTTTTTTAATTAAAACCTTTTATTAGGCGATATTATTATTATGTATTAAGTGCCAGTCTTTGTAAGAATCAGGCAATTTAGGTAAACATTAAAACATGATTAGAAAAAACCCACCCAGCTAATCCTGCTATGTAATACTAACCATCATCCTAAATTAAAAAGTATCAGTGTTTCGTTTGTGTGTGTCTGGTAATATCAAATAACTTGGTTCGAAAATTGGTTAGAATGATAGCAAATATAGAGTTATCTCCCGTAATTCGTTAATTTCTAGTGCATTTCAACCAAATTGTATCTTCTATTACCAGAACAGAAAATGGAAATGAATGTTATTTTTGTGCATAACTAATTATCATGAACTGAAATCAATGTCAATTTGGGTGGGTTTTTTTTGTCATGTTTTCACCACTGCCTGATTCTTAGGCAGACTGGCACTTAAAAAGAAGAAAAATGTTTCAGGAGTCCTGAAATTAAATAAACCAGTATACATCATGTACATCTAGCCTCTAAAATTCAGAATTGCATTTATTACTTTATATAAAGAAAATTTTAGGATTTTGATATGTGACATTTTTTGGAAGATGCTTGTATTTTGTAGGATAGCTTTTTGACTTTTTCATACTGGTCTGAATATATTCATAATTATCAGTGTTTTATTTTTTACCATGAACTGATAATAATGCTCGCACCTTTGAAACATGTTTATATATTTCATTTTAACTTTTTTTCAGCAAATCAATGGGATGAGCTGAATCACTTTGTGTCAAAGGTTGGTTGGAATCTGATCTTTGACCTGAACTCATTACTGAGAGAGGATGGACAATGGCTACCAGATAATGCCAAACAGCTGATGGACTATACTTCACAGAAAGGTTACAAAATAAGTGGATGGGAACTGGGCAATGGTAAGAATTTTTGAACTGATGTAAACATAAATGTCATCCACTTAATTAAATGACAAAAGTTTTATTTAACTGAGGGAAACTGTAAAACACCTCTCTATAAATAGAAAGACTTTAATATAGAAAACGGATATGACTCATACTACATCTTCTAATTCTATCTACAAGAAATTAAATCTACAAGAAATTAATTTAAATCAATTAAAATCAATCAATTCAATAACCAGCAAATGTGTATAAATTATGTACACTATTTCATGATATATTTTTGTAGAGCCTAACTCATACAAACACCATATTGGTTATTCCATCTCTGGTTCCCAGAGAGCTAAGGACTACAGTAAACTTCACAGTCTGTTAAACCAGTACCCACAGTGGAGAAATAGTGTAATAATAGGCCCTAGTACCACACAGCTATCAAAGACATCAGCTGAGAAATATTTTACAGAGTATGTTATCAAGTTTATGATAAGGAATAATGCAGAGGCGGATTTCGGATGGGAGGGGGGCACAGTGTCCCCCCCCTTTTTTTGGAAAAAAATTGGTTGCTTATATACGGAATAGGGAATCACTGAAGCGTGACTGGAGCAGGCCCCCCTCTTAGGGCAGTCAGAGGGCCCCCACTTATGAAAATTTCTGGATCCGCCACTGCAATTTGTCTGTAGATGAAATAATTCCTTCCTCCGAGCTGCTTTAAAAACCAACAGCAACAGCATGAAAATCGTAAAAACAAAATTGATTATCAGTTGGATTAAAATACATTTACATACATTTACAGTAAATGATGATTGAATTTGTACAGTGGCAAATATTACCTGCATATCAGGATGAAAACTTGTGAACATGGTGAATATAAAATGAACATGAACTTGATCTGTTTTTAGACATGTTTATTCAAACTTACTATTACATTTTGTTTAATTCATAGAAAGATTTTAAAATATCTGTATTTTGTTTTCAGATTTTTACAAACAGGAGGACCAGATATTGTTACAAATCCAACTTTTCATCAGTAAGTTTTATTTTTAACTTATATTTATATTGTGAATATATGTCATGTATGCAATGAAAGTTACTTTGAAAACAAGAATAGAACCAAATCAAAACTTTTAGGGGCCAGCTGAAGGACGCCTCCGGGTGCGGGAATTTCCCGCTACATTGAAGACCTGTTGGTGACCTTCTGTTGTTGTTTTTTATTTGGTCGGGTTGTTGTCTCTTTGACACATTCCCCATTTCCATTCTCAATTTTAGATAAATACCAATAAATACCATACTAACAAAATATAAGCAAATATATTTCTATCAAATCTATGTGTACTTTTAACATATCATTTACCAAGACAAGACAATTTATTACAACTTAGGCACACGTATGGTGCAACAAGAGGATAACAATTATACATTACAATTACATATATATAATACCAATGTGTTATGAAGTAAATAGTTATCAAAGGTACCAGGATTATAATTTAGTACGCCAGACGCGCGTTTCGTCTACATAAGACTCATCAGTGACGCTCATATCGAATTAGTTATAAACCAAACAAATACAAAGATGAAGAGCATTGAGGATACAAAATTCCAAAAAGTTGTGCCAAATACGGCTAAGGTAATCTATGCCTGGGATAAGAAAATCCTTAGTTTTCGAAAAATTCAAAGTTTTGTAAACAGGAAATTTATAAAAATGACCACATAATTGATATTCATGTCAACACCGAAGTGCTGACTACTGGGCTGGTGATACCCTCGGGGACGAAACGTCCACCAGCAGAGGCATTGACCCAGTGGTGTAAATAGTTATCAAAGGTACCAGGATTATAATTTAGTACGCCAGAGGCGCGTTTCGTCTACATAAGACTCATCAGTGACGCTCATATCGAATAAGTTATAAACCATAAAGTAACATTGTTGGGCTGATGTTAAGACCAATTTTGTATCACAATTACTGCTGGTGATAGGATGGATAAATCTGTTGTAGAGTTGTCACTGGTTCAGACGTTCATAAATATAATTATTTCTGTGACTGTATATTGCATTAATTTGTAGGATCCTTAACAATAGATATTTCAGCTGATCTGTAACAATTCCATCATCATGTCTTATATATCATGTACTGTATTACAAAGCTAGATTAAAACTAATGAGGAAAGGTAACACCTGACCACTCAAAGCTTTATTTTTGTGATGCCTAGGTGGCTGAGTGGTCTTGCACGCCAGATACAGTGCAAGGGGATTTGATGACGAGATATCTCAGTAGCATGAGTTTGAATCATGGTGAGGGAAGAACAAAAAAATTTGGGAAAGCAAATGTACAGATCTAACATGGTTGGGCTGTTGTTTAGACACATCATTAAAGAAATAAGCAAGTTCGATCATTGTAGCTAGAAAATTTTAAGGCAATAACTCAGCAGAACAGTTGCAAAATATTCTATAGTGCTTTTGATTTTTTAATTTATGATACAGTTGATACAAATGTGTCTATGTTTTGAACCTTGTTGTTTTGTTCTAAGGCTATCAGTACAGTTGATACAAATGTATCTATGTTTTGAACCTTGTTGGTTTGTTATAAGGCTCTCAGTATTTAAGACAATTAACCAAATACAAAGATATTGCTTGAGAACAAATTTATCCCAATTACAATTAATGCTCACTGTATTTTTTCCTAAACAGCTATTATATAAATGGAAGAGAAGCTACAATTGACCAGTTCATGGATATTGACATCTTGAATGGTTTAATTCCTGAAATAAATAAAGGCAATGAAATAGCCAAACATCCTCCCTATGGGAAAACATGGCTTGGTGAAACAGGATCAGCTTATGGAGGAGGTGCCCCAGGACTGTCTGATACCTATGTGGCAGGTTTTATGTGAGTAACAGGGCTCAGTTGGTTATGTTGGTGATATTTCTGACATGTACAGTTTCACATTGACATTATTTTAGTGAACAAAGTGTAATTATTGGACTCTGTTATTTAGACTCGTGCAATAACTCCAAAGTTTTGCGATCTTTATTGCATCTTCTCATGGTCTTTAAAACATCACAAGCGGTTAAGCACAATCAGTTGTTAAAAACATTACCAATTACTATATCATTGCACAGACACAGTAATTTGATTACCCTTCTGGATATTGCCCCATTGACAGATAATTAGATAACCGGTAACTAGTGTTGATTGACACATACCTCAACATTGTAGCCAAGGTATAATCTCCTTATTATAGAGGTTCTTCAGCATTGTCCAACACTTTCTTTTCAACAACAACCCTATATTCAGTAGATTTTTTATGTAATTACTGTGGTATTGGATATTGTTCAAAACTCAAAGTCAGTGTTTTGATTACAATGATCCTCAGTGTTTTATGTTAAAGTATGTTATTTACTTTAGAATATTTATTTTTTATTCCAGGCTCAGCTCATTTTAATTGTTTTACTACCTTAATGGTTTTATTGTCGAGCCTGCGACTTTTGTCGCAGAAAGCTCAACATAGGGATAGTGATCCGGCGGCGGTTACAGCGGCGGTGTTAGATCACTTCTTAAAAGCTTTATATTTTAGAAGGTGGGAGACCTGGATGCTTCATACTTTGTATATGGATGCCTTGTGTTACAAAGTTCTCGTCAGTCACATGTCCAATGTCCTTGACCTCATTTTCATGGTTCAGTGACTACTTGAAAAAAAAGTTAAGATTTTTTGTAATGTTAAATTCTCTCTTATTATAAGTAAAAGGATAACTATATTTGGTATGTGCGTATCTTGCAAGGTCCTCTTGCCCGTCAGACAGTTTTCACTTGACCTCAACCTCATTTCATGGATCAGTGAACAAGGTTAAGTTTTGGTGTTCAAGTCCATATCTGAGATACTATAAGCAATAGGTCTAGTATATTAGGTGTATGGAAGCAATGTAAGGTGTACATGTCCAACTGGCAGGTGTCATCTGACCTTGACCTCATTTTCATGGTTCAGTGGTTATAGTTCAAGTTTTTGTGTTTTGGTCTGTTTTTCTTATACTGCATGCAATAGGTCTTCTATATTTTGTGTATGGAATGGTTGTAAGGTGTACAGGTCTACCTGGCAGGTGTCATATGACCTTGTTCTCATTTTCATGGTTCAGTGGTCAAAGTTAAGTTTTTGAGTTTTGGCCTTTTTTTTCTAATACTATATGCTAAAGGTCAACTATATTTGGTGTGTGGAAATATTTTATGATCTACATGTCAGTCGCACAGGTTTTATTTGACCTTGACCTAATTTTTTACAGTTCATTGCTCAGTGTTAAGTTTTTGTGTTTTGGTCTGTTTTTCTTAATGCCCACGTCACACTGTCCCGATTTTCACAGGGATGGCAACACAATTATGGAAATTTTCAAAGTCGGGACTGGTCGTATCCAGATCGGGCTATTCGTAGTGCCATCTTAACCATCGTAGAACCATCTGCCACTTTTTCTAGCCTTTGGGGACAACTTCGGGAAGGGTTCTAAATTTTTAAACATGTTAAAAAATCCCATAAGGTGGTATGATGTTGAGGGTTGGTATTGAGTTTGTATCACCATCCTCACCATCGTAATGTCACCGGGGATGCATCTTTGAACATCGTATTGTATTTGTGTTTCCACCGTTTCTATCGGGCAGTTTTGGTCTTATGATGTCTACACGAATTAATCACGAAGCTACCCGAAGGTCTTACGATGGCAACATGACTTCATGAAGACCTCGTAATCCTGTAGTGTTGCCTTCGAATAAAAGTACGAAGGCGACAAGATGGAACTACGACGGCAATAAATCCAGCTAAGTGTAAGTTAACTTTTGCTCTAAAATTAAAGTGTTATGCGACAGTTCACAAAAAATGGAGCTCATATCATATGATTCTATGAGAACAAGAAAGGCGACAGCGTTGTTTCTATTAATTCAAATGGAACAAGAAGAGCAGCTATTACAGGCTCAGGATTTACTTTTACAATTGAAATATTATTTTTTGTCAATTTTTCATATCAAGTAACCTAATGAAAATCATAAACGCGCCTCGTACACCAACACTGCAGGTATAGGTAAATGTATATAGGGAAGCCAACTTTTTCTTCATTATTCTGATTTTTAAAGGCAGTGCTTTAAGGCCTGACTTTTAAGTCATGAGGTTCATCTTTTCATACGCAATCTTTGCAGGGGGTCTTTTGGCCAGAAATAGATCCGGAAATGTTCGAATTTCTCCTCTTCTTTTTATGGTATGATATGGTTTTTATTTCTTTCATTTACATTGGGGACTAAAGAAACGATCAGTGTGTTTTGTTTGTTTTATAGAACTTGTTATGAGTGTGTATTTTGCATTATAAGCAGTCAACCTGACTACAAACTATCATTATGTGTATTCCGTGCGGAAAGAGGTCGGGTCAATTTCGAGTGTTATCTGACATCTAAAGATTCTTTAATTAGTTCAGACGTTGATATAACAATGAAAAGTCGACTGAACATGATTAATATTGCATCTTCTATAATTCAAAGCGGAATTCGGTTTATGAACGAGAAACTGTAAAGCGTTTTCAATTTCGGTATTAGTTATGTATGTTGTCTACGTATTATCCTGGTTCCCGGTACTACGTTCCGGGTATTAGCTTTTTGTGTATGTGATGTGTAACATTACGATCGGGTACCAGCCAATCTACGTGTGTATGTGTACATGATTTCCCGCCAAAATGACCGTTTTACAGCTATGGAAAAAATAGTCCACAAACGTTCCGTAGAATGATATCAAATTCATAATTAATCGTAACTTTTTTTTATCTTTGTATAATAAATATAACAAAATGGATTCCACAAAATTGAAAATAGCATTATTTTACGAGGATTTCTCATATTTTTCTCACTTCCGGCGCAGTAATACGTGTGTTTCGAAGAAGCTCGAAGAATTTGACAAAGTGAATTGAGAAGGAAACGGATAGATTTACGTCCTTGCTATCAGGTAAAACAATTTAAATGTACAGAACAAACACATTTACTTCACACAAATAGTACAGGCTTAAGCTTTTTGTTGTCTTATACACGACTGTAGTATAGTCGACGGCGGTGACCTACAAGGTACGGGTCATACTGGGTCAAGTGTAAACATATCCACGTGCTATTAGGTAGAAAGCATCGTAATGCAATATCTACAATTTTTCCTCCTTTATACATCGTTTAACCAGATATATTTCTCCTTTATAAATCGTTTAACCCGATATATTTCTCTCAAATACACTTAAACACGGGTTGTATGTACGTATCTTTTCTAGTATTTTCTTGTCCTTATTAAAGTTCATTTGTTGATGTTTAAATATTTTTGAACGACTGAACACAGGAGTGAATGAATGCAACAATTATATATACTGAAGACTTGGGCTGTACAATGATAGTGTACGTATTGCATACTGATAATTATTCTAGCTAGCTAGCAGTAATTATGTTAATTTAGGATGTAATGACAGGAACTCGTGAGCTCAGGCTTTCTGAAAAAAATATCAATGACAATGTAAACAGGAACAAAACATTGACACGAATGCTGCTTTCTTCTATGTTATAGTTATTTAGGTATGTGTGTTGCACAAGTTTCAAAAAAATTAAGTTATAAAACTTTTTTTCAGGGCACAAACCCACTTTAAAGACACTTGTATACTGCCATACCCAACTTAATTTCATGCACCATTTGCAAGCAAGAGACTGAATGGTTTGCAAAATTAAAAATCAGGACGGTGTCCAATTAAAACAAAAGAACTAAACTGGATGAATATTGTACATGTTGTAGGAGAAATCTAGAGGAAAGTTTTGATTTGTGAAATTGGTTTTCCTGAAAAGCCATTCATCCTAGCCTGCAGAAAGGAACTATAACTGTCCACCACCAACTGACGAGCTAATGTTGAGCTTCACATATGGAATTAATCAAATACCATCAACGTTTGTGTTTTCAGCACAGATTTCACAAGTTATGACACAGCTGTGTTTTTTTATACCTGTTTATAGAGTTGTATACTAAATTTTATTTTTTTTATCAATAAATATATATTGTGTCATTTAAGAACTTGTATTTTGCCAAAAGATGCATACTAGTGAATGAAAGTGGTGCAGATCATTTTGCTTTGGTATATAGAATTGAATTACAATTGTTCATGTTATTGGAATGCTTATAAAAATAAGGAGATGTGGTACAATGTATATGATATTTAGTGAGTTAATCAAGCAAAAGTGAATAAGAAATTGGTATAAGCAGTTACAGGTACATGTACTACTGTACAATCTCAAACAATGAGAAAAACTCATACCGTAAAGAGAATTTCATATTTACTTACAAGTAAGATTAGTTTTTGCGTTGAATAATTTTCTTCTATTGTTTTAATTGCAAATATTGGAAGTGGTTAAAATGCTAATGAGACAGCTGTTATGGCCACAGAGCCTTAATTGAAAACTTCTTTTTCATTCATACCAGTAGATTTTGCCTGGAGTTAGAAACATATCTGCCAACTTTTCAAAATGCACATGGGGGTTTTACATGAAAGATGGTTCATATAGTCATACAAAACCTCCAAGGGGGCCTTCAAATGGAAGCAGGACAAGTCGCCCCACTGGCTAATCGCCCCACTTTTTAAAAAAACGCCACAAACTGATTTATCAAATCGCCCCACATGTGAAATTGGTTAATTCATGTTTAATATTACTCCTGCCAACTTGCCCTACTTATAAAAAAACGGTAATATTTAGATTAATAATATATATATAATTAAAAATAAAAACTCGCACCACTTTAATGAAAACTAATGTACACAGAATACAAACAAACCGAAAATTAATTTACTTACTATTATTGATATATACTGAAATTATAATTCTAAAAAAATCCTGATTGTTAAAGAATAACTAAGTTTTGAAGCTCTAAGTTATTTGCATAACAATTGAAAAGAAACCTGTTAAATGTATCATAATGCAATATATGGAATTGAACTTATATTCCATGGGATAACATCTTTTTCCATAAGTGGGATGAGTTGGCATTACTAAATTCATCCTGGTTATTAATATATTTATCTAGATTTCACCGATTTCCATTAGGTGGGACCAGTTGGCAGGGGTAATATTAACGGGATTTAACACGGTTCACAAGTGGGGGGCGATTTGGTAATCCAGGTTGGGGCAGTTTTTTTGTCGAGCCTGCAACTTTTGTCGCAGAAAGCTCGACATAGGGATAGTGATCCGGGGGCGGCGGCGATATTAGCTCAGTTCTTAAAAGCTTTATATTTTAGAAGGTGGGAGACCTGGATGCTTCATACTTTGTATATGGTTGCCTCATGTTACGAAGTTTCCGTCAGTCACATGTCCAATGTCCTTGACCTCATTTTCATGGTTCAGTGACTACTTGAAAAAAAAAGTTAAATTTTTTGTAATGTTAAATTCTCTCTTATTATAAGTAATAGGATAACTATATTTGGTATGTACGTAGCTTGCAAGGTCCTCTTGCCCGTCAGACAGTTTTCACTTGACCTCGACCTCAAGGTTAAGTTTTGGTGGTCAAGTCCATATCTGAGATACTATAAGCAATAGGTCTAGTAAATTCGGTGTATGGAAGCACTGTAAGGTGTACATGTCCAACTGGCAGGTGTCATCTGACCTTGACCTCATTTTCATGGTTTAGTGGTTATAGTTAAGTTTTGTGTTTTGGTCTGTTTTTCTTATACTGTTTGCAATAGGTCTTCTATATTTTGTGTATAGAATGGTTGTAAGGTTTCATGGTTCAGTGACTACTTGAAAAAAAGTTAAATTTTTTGTAATGTTAAATTCTCAATTATTATAAGTAATAGGATAACTATATTTGGTATGTGCGTAGCTTGCAAGGTCCTCTTGCCCGTCAGACAGTTTTCACTTGACCTCGACCTCATTTCATGGATCAGCGAACAAGGTTAAGTTTTGGTCAGTGGTCAAGTCCATATCTGAGATACTATAAGCAATAGGTCTAGTAAATTCGGTGTATGGAAGCACTGTAAGGTGTACATGTCCAACTGGCAGGTGTCATCTGACCTTGACCTCATTTTCATGGTTTTGTGGTTATAGTTAAGTTTTGTGTTTTGGTCTGTTTTTCTTATACTGTTTGCAATAGGTCTTCTATATTTTGTGTATAGAATGGTTGTAAGGTGTACAGGTCTACCTGGCAGGTTTCATATGACCTTGACCTCATTTTCATGGTTCAGTGGTCAAAGTTAAGTTTTTGAGTTTTGGCCTTTTTTTCTAATACTATATGCAATAGGTCAACTATATTTGGTGTATGGAAATATTTCATGATCTACATGTCAGTCGCGCAGGTTTTATTTGACCTTGATCTCATTTTTTACAATTCATTGCTCAGTGTTAAGCTTTTGTGTTTTGGTCTGTTTTTCTTAAACTATAAGCAATAAGTCAATTTTATTTGTTGTATGGAAGAATTGTTAGCTGTACTTGCCTACCTGGCATGGTTTATCTAACCTTGACCTCATTTTCATGGTTCAATTGTCAATGTTTAGTTTTCTTGGTTTATGTTAAGATTATGTGACAGTTGTAATAAAGCTTTATTATTAGGATTATCAACATAATATCAATGATTAGTAAAGAAGGCGAGACATTTCAGTGTGTGCACTCTTGTTTTTAAAGTGGGACGATTTGTCATGGATTCCCTTCAAATATATTATAATGTGGTTTTTGGCTTCTTCGTGCATTAACAAGCTCATAGCCATTGTTGAATTAATTGTTTTCTTTAAAATAGTCGACAAAATTGCTCTTACAAAATTTCCATTTGGGAGCCTTGAGCTCGATGGGGGAAATACTCTGCAAATACTGACAGTTGCCAGGTATGGTCATCAAAAAAGTTGACATGTTAATTACTATGTACATTTACCATTATGTTACTTGATGTTCTTGCTATAAACACAGTACAGAGACTAGTCAATCTTTGTGAACTATTTTTTATGAGAGTCATAGAATATGTGTATACAATCAATAATTAAGAATAGTCTATTTATATTGAAAAGGAAAAGTTCTTATATGTCTAAAGAAGAGGGACGAAAGACACCAAAGGGACAGTCAAACTCATAAATTTAAAGCAAACTGACAAGGCCATGGCTAAAAATGCATTTCATGGGAGGCACATAAAATATACTGTAAACATAGACTATAGATATAGGTGAACTAGGTACAAAAGAACTCTGAATCTTAAATTCTACAAACCATCTCTGTTCTATGGTATAACTGGACTAGAAATACACACAACCTGTAATTAACTGCCTTTACAGCGCTTTCGCGCTTTGATTTATGTATCGTCTGAGTTGTTGTCACACGAATGTTTACTCCATAACCATTTTGTTCTCTAAATGTCATATTTTGCCGCATTTGTTGCTTTCCCCACATTCTTCCTTTTGTCTATATTGTTATGATATTCTCCTGGAAAGAGCTCTTTTTGAATAAAAGGGATCAACAAACTCATTACCTTACCTTTAAGATGGATCAGTAAACATGGGCATAATTATGGGTGATTATTCAGACTAGTGCACACATTTTACAGTTCAAACAAGACAATGCAGAGCGTGGCATCCCCTCGTATGTTTTTAGAAATCATCGTAAGCTGTCTTTTAGACATCGTATGGCCATCGCGCCATCATCGTAATCCATCGAGAAGCCTTCGTGATCCATCGTGTAGTCTTCAGCTGAGATATGAAGCTTAAATACCCGTCTTCGGTTAACCTTCGTATGTCCATCTTTTGCTATAGTATATAATATAGGCACCATCGTATAGACTTCGTTATTCATGGTACTTGCTTCGGTCACTTTTTTTGGTATTTTAAAGAGATCGAGACCAACTTTGTAGAAACTTACAATTTTCGCAATCAGGTGTCCATCGTATATAAAAATCGGGACAGTGTGAAGCGGGCATTAACTATAAGCAATTATAAGTTAACTTTATTTGTTGTATGGAAGAATTGTTAGCTGTACATGCCTACCTGGCATGGTTCATCTGACCTTGACCTCATTTTCATGGTTCAAAGGTCAATGTTTAGTTTTCTTGGTTTATGTTAAGTTTATGATTCAGTTGTAATAAAGCTTTATTATTAGGACTATCAATATAATATCAATGATTAGTAAAGAAGGCGAGACATTTCAGTGTGTGCACTGTTGTTTATAAAAGCGCTCCAAAATTCAAGAAATTATAATAAACTTTCTAAATTATAAATTGTTATGTTTTTAATCCAATGCATCTATTATTTTCCTTAGGTGGTTAGATAAGCTAGGAATATCAGCAGTCGGTGGACTAGATGTGTTAATCAGACAATCTTTTTATGGAGGACATTATTCCATTATAGATGACGAAACTAGTGATCCATTACCAGTAAGTACTTGTTACCATAGATACCTTAAATAGAACATCTATGAAGACCAGTATGTTCGTATTAATGACAGAGCTATCAGTAAGAAATTGTTACCGTTGTCTTACAGGTGGCATGTGTATGAAGTTACGATCTTCTACCTTCAATCCTTTTTGACATGCTAAATATGTTTTTAAAAAATCAGAAATTTAACATATCTCCATAGCCATATATCCATAGCGATTCTTTCCAGGTATCTATGATAAGTTTATTTGCCTAAATTTGAAGCTAATAGAAGACTTTCTGAATTAATTTTTAAGAAAGAATTACCACGGTTGACCTTTAGTCTAGGGAAAAACTCCCCATAGGACATTGTGAGGTAAAAATCTTTGCTTTGTGATTTCTCATTTTTGGGGGAACTTGCATATAAGTTTTCTGTATTTTGTAGGATTATTGGTTGTCATATATGTATAAAACTTTGGTTGGGAGATTAGTATTGAATGTTACAGTTGACGACTCAGAAGGCTTAGTTAGAATGTACTCTCATTGTACTAATGTAAAAAGGTTGGTATGATATCTAATTATAATTTAATTTTGAATGTAACACGTCTTGTGATTGGCTGACGTTATTTTGTTATCAGCCCATAGACATAATTTAGTCATGTCACCGTGACGTCAACAACATTTTTTCATGGTTTTCTACGGTTTAAAATGGAATTTAGAATTAGATTATAAGAAATGACTAATATTTTTTCTGTCTATTCGAAATAACATAAAAAATGTGGTGTACACTGTTAAATAACCCACTACGCGCGTTATTCAGTGTGCACCAAATTTTTTATGTTATTTCTTCACAGACAGAAAAAATATTACAGTCATTCCTTAAATATACTTCACACAATATGATTCAGTTACATATTTTTATTGGTAAACTATTTTATCTATAGTACACACATAAAAAGTACATACTTTTTTTTGAAGTTTTTTTTGGATTGAGTGAGTTTTTCTAAAGTTATGTCCTAATTTCTTGAAAATCTCAGTTTTCTGAACTTTTTTTTAGTAATACCTTAATCAATTTTAAAAGAATTTGGTTTGCCATCATATCATAAGAATTTACATGTATAATATAGAGTTTGCATTTTATCTAGTTAAGTTCTTATTTCTGACGTTTGAAATGGACAATTGTATAGAGTTCTTGCATAGAAAATAAGATATCAAGTTTGAGTTTTGTTTTGATTGAACATTTTTTTTCATTCAACAGTAACAACTTGCAATTGATGGTCATGATGTTAGGGATAATCCTAATTAAAATGAAAATTAAAATGTGTTACAAATTGTAGTCAGTAGGAGACATTGTGAATCGTAGCAATAACCTAGGAGCATGCTTAATGAAAGGTCAACACTTTTATATAACACAATAAACTAATATAGCCTTTTCATATCGGTCAATGAAGTTGAGAATGGAAAAGGGGAATGTATCAAAGAGGCAACAACCTGACCAAAGAGCAGAAAAACAAAAGTATTTTTATTATTGCCTTATTAAAGTATATTGACTCAGGTCTGCAGTCTGCACCCTAAGTCAACATACTTTAATCAGGTTGATAACAACTAACATTGACTTTTACAATAAGATACTATTAACATTGACTATTACAATAAGATACTACATGTACTAACATTGACTATTACAATAAGATACTATTAACATTGACTATTACAATACGATACTACATGTACTAACATTGACTATTACAATAAGATACTACTAACATTGACTATTACAATACGATACTACTAACATTGACTATTACAATACGATACTACTAACATTGACTATTACAATAAGATACTACTAACATTGACTATTACAATACGATACTACTAACATTGACTATTACAATACGATACTACTAACATTGACTATTACAATACGATACTACTAACATTGACTATTACAATACGATACTACTAACATTGACTATTACAATAAGATACTGACTATTACATTGACTTTTACAATAAGATACTACTAACATTGACTATTACAATACGATACTACTAACATTGACTATTACAATACGATACTACTAACATTGACTTTTACAATACGATACTACTAACATTGACTATTACAATACGATACTACTAACATTGACTTTTACAATACGATACTACTAACATTGACTTTTACAATAAGATACTACATGTACTAACATTGACTATTACAATAAGATACTACTAACATTGACTATTACAATACGATACTACTAACATTGACTATTACAATACGATACTACTAACATTGACTTTTACAATACGATACTACTAACATTGACTATTACAATACGATACTACTAACATTGACTATTACAATACGATACTACTAACATTGACTATTACAATACGATACTACTAACATTGACTATTACAATACGATACTACTAACATTGACTTTTACAATAAGATACTGACTATTACAATACGATACTACTAACATTGACTATTACAATACGATACTACTAACATTGACTTTTACAATACGATACTACTAACATTGACTATTACAATAAGATACTGACTATTACAATACGATACTACTAACATTGACTATTACAATAAGATACTACTAACATTGACTATTACAATAAGGTACTACTAACATTGACTTTTACAATACGATACTACTATCATTGACTATTACAATAAGATACTACATGTACTAACATTGACTATTACAATAAGATACTACTAACATTGACTATTACAATACGATACTACTAACATTGACTATTACAATACGATACTACTAACATTGACTATTACAATACAATACTACTAACATTGACTATTACAATACGATACTACTAACATTGACTTTTACAATACGATACTACTAACATTGACTATTACAATAAGATACTACATGTACTAACATTGACTATTACAATAAGATACTACTAACATTGACTATTACAATACGATACTACTAACATTGACTATTACAATACGATACTACTAACATTGACTTTTACAATACGATACTACTAACATTGACTATTACAATACGATACTACTAACATTGACTATTACAATAAGATACTACTAACATTGACTATTACAATAAGATACTACTAACATTGACTATTACAATACGATACTACTAACATTGACTATTACAATACGATACTACTAACATTGACTATTACAATACGATACTACTAACATTGACTTTTACAATAAGATACTACTAACATTGACTTTTACAATACGATACTACTAACATTGACTTTTACAATACGATACTACTAACATTGACTATTACAATAAGATACTACTAACATTGACTATTACAATACGATACTACTAACATTGACTATTACAATACGATACTACTAACATTGACTATTACAATACGATACTACTAACATTGACTATTACAATACGATACTACTAACATTGACTATTACAATACGATACTACTAACATTGACTATTACAATACGATACTACTAACATTGACTATTACAATACGATACTACTAACATTGACTATTACAATAAGATACTGACTATTACAATACGATACTACTAACATTGACTATTACAATACGATACTACTAACATTGACTTTTACAATACGATACTACTAACATTGACTATTACAATAAGATACTACTAACATTGACTATTACAATAAGATACTACTAACATTGACTATTACAATACGATACTACTAACATTGACTTTTACAATAAGATACTACTAACATTGACTTTTACAATACGATACTACTAACATTGACTTTTACAATAAGATACTACTAACATTGACTATTACAATAAGATACTACTAACATTGACTATTACAATACGATACTACTAACATTGACTTTTACAATAAGATACTACTAACATTGACTATTACAATACGATACTACTAACATTGACTTTTACAATAAGATACTACTAACATTGACTATTACAATAAGATACTACTAACATTGACTATTACAATACGATACTACTAACATTGACTTTTACAATACGATACTACTAACATTGACTTTTACAATAAGATACTACTAACATTGACTTTTACAATACGATACTACTAACATTGACTATTACAATACGATACTACTAACATTGACTTTTACAATAAGATACTACTAACATTGACTTTTACAATACGATACTACTAACATTGACTTTTACAATACGATACTACTAACATTGACTATTACAATAAGATACTTCTAACATTGACTATTACAATACGATACTACTAACATTGACTTTTACAATACGATACTACTAACATTGACTATTACAATACGATACTATTAACATTGACTTTTACAATAAGTTACTACTAACATTGACTATTACAATAAGATACTATTAACATTGACTATTACAATAAGATACTATTTTATTTCAGGTCTAATTATACTGCTGGAAGTATAACAGTATACGGAATGAATCTTGGTGACGAATTTAAAACAATAAACTTCCCACAATATGGAGATGATGTCACACTGCATGTATATGTATTACAACCCCAGGAGGAGAGCTTAAAATCACAGTAAATATACATATATTATACTGAAAATATTAATATAGAATTTTCTCCATTCTTAAGGTAGGCATAAGAAGGTCATTATTTTTATGGAGTGTTGAATAATAACTACAGCATATGAAAAAAATTGTTATTGAATAGTAGCTACAAAAGATAAAAAAAATTGTCACAGAAGTGGAAGAAATAAAGTTAAAAAAAATGATTGGATTATCCAGGAAAATTATGATGTGTGGTTAGCTATACAAAAAGTTTTTTATATGCATTTTATATGAAAAGTGCCTGACATGACTGTTCTTTATATATGAGGCAAATACATTGAATGTAACAGTCATCCCAGATAAAAAGTAAATAATATGATGAAAAGTCAAAAGGTACTTAGATTTCCTATAACATGTATAATGACCTATTGTTAAGAATATGGTATTATACCAGCAGTTTATTCGGAACTAAATATACTTGGCTATATCACTATCCATTTACGCTACTATGTCATCAAAGGAATTCCAGGATTCCCCATGGAAAATTGGGCATTCATAGTATACTTGTTATCCTGATCGGACTTCCCCATTTGATGAGGGGTGTACTGTGGATTTGTTTATTTTTGTGGGTACCAATTTTCATGGAATTACTAAATTTGGCATTTCTGTTGATATTTAATTTCTTGGTTTTGCCAAAGTCTGCATATAAGACTATAGAAAATGTGTTATTCCTTGACCATTTTATTTCCTGGTTCTCCTGTAACAAGGATATCCACGAAAATTGGTATCCAACAAATAATAATGAATCCACAGTATAAGATAACCTGTGACTCAAGCCTAGGATTGTGATATTTTAGGTAATATACTGCATTCACATATACCCCTATAAAATCATTACACTATCAATGCAAAGGATTTCAAATATTACTTGAAACTTTTAATTGATTTATACATCATTGGACCATTGGTTAACTATAATAAAATAGTCTTATTTCTTTTCTTTTTAGGTCAGTAACACTGAATGGAAGACATTTAAAGTTGAATGAAGATTACACACTACCAAATGTGTTAACACCTGTGATAAAGACAGGGAAGGTATCATTCCCACCACAATCATTTGGATTTATCGTTCTACCAAATATTAAAGCTAAAGCTTGTCAGACTGCAAATTGATATTAGTCATTGGGAATTTATTTCATACCTGCAACAGTGTCATAGTAAATATAGAGAGACATCAGTGACAAATTAATGATTGGATGTTTCATCTTTATACTCTAAACGGGTAATAGTTTAGTTGCCAAAAGCATGTTCACCGATTCTACTCAAAATTCTCATTTTTTATTTATAACATACTAAAACGCCTACATGCTATTTCTGACAAAGGAACCATAAAAAATATTGAACTTTGTAATTAGGTTAGTTTAAGATGGTACCTAACACTACAGGGAGATAACTTTGTGAAGTCAGCTAAACGTTTTAATTACATTGTGTTGTAAAAGGAATATTTAGCTTCTCAATGATCAAAATTGGTGTTTGTCAAACTGCTATTTAACCAGTGTAATTTTTCTTACAAAACGGTTGGTTCAAAGTTTTTGAAATTTTTATATTTTTGTTAAAGGGTCAAAGTAAATACTTTAAAAAAAATTTATGAAAATTAAACGAGTCAAATTAATTCTAGTGAAAGTGTAGGGTACCACCTTAAAGGAGACACATAATGGTAAATCAATGATAACTGGTGGTTTAGTTGTCTTAGCATTGACAAGTCTATATTAAGGTCATGATCCCTTAGTCATGGTCTATTGAATTTGATACATTTGTATTGGTTTACATGGTGTAACATTTACATAATTAGGTGTTACTGTTATTCAATTATTTTTATGCATAATACCATAAAAAAATTATGTAACTTAAACACAGTTTATTTATGTATTTTTTAAACTTTTATCCATTGAGCACATATATAGAACCAAATGAGCTATAGTCATCACTGAAAGATCCCATATGTCCTTAGAAAAATTAGTATCATAATGTTTCTGAAGCAACAAGGTGATTTTCAATCATAATATTTTAAAACTGAAGGGAATTGATGATTCGACAGCCTTGTACAAATGGTCATAAAATGTGGGGTAAATAAGTATATTAAAAATATCTAACTCAAAGGCAAATTCAAAAAGGGGGACTCCTTAACTTCTAACAAGCAATTGCTATCAATCAATGGAACAAGTAAATGTTGATATTGTGGCAAACATGGCCACAATGGTGGCACACATTCCCATTTAAACCCTATGGAATACACTCATATTACAATTCTTTAAAGGTTGCAACAACTTGGCAAGGTCTTGTCTTGTCTTGTTGAACTAATGTACAGGTCTTTTAGTAGTTCTCCTCGTTTGGTATTGAACTAATGTACAGGTCTTTTAGTAGTTCTCCTCGTTTGGTTTTGAACTAATGTACAGGTCTTTTAGTAGTTCTCCTCATTTATTTTGAACAAATGAACAAATGGCCTGCAGGTACTCTTTGATCTTTATTGTATATTTATAAACGATGACCTCCAAAACCCATATGTTATGAAACTTTTACTGACTGATAATTGGTGATAATTCTCAGTGGTATATAGAGTTTGGGATTTTTGTTTTGTTTTCCTTTATATTAAATCTTTAAATAAAGAGCTCCAAGTTCAATGCTATATATACTGCAGCTGTTCAAGTCACCAACAGTATATTGCCTTGATTATGACATATACAATACTTTTCTGTAAAATTAATTCATGAAGTCATTCAAAGTTGTGGAATTTTTAAGTGGTTTGCTTCAAATTTAAAAATTATGGTTTTTGCCGTAGATATTTCATTTGAAACAGTTTTAGGAGTTGCAGTAAATAAAGAAAGACCATACATTGTCTCGAAATATTAATTTTATTTGTTCTTTGCTCAAACAGGATAGAAATGCTTGATGACACATTTATAATACTTTTCTGTTCACCCAAATCTTTATATGAATCTCTTACTGTGAATATATGCTGAAATGTCTGTCTCATTATGAACATGTACAAAACAAAGGTGGTGTGAATAGACAAAAAGAAATATAGCTAACTGGAAACACACCATATGTGTAACGTGGGGTTGGAAAGAGTTCAAGTAAGTGTACATTACTAGGTATAAACATTTCTTTCAATTTATTTGAAATGGAATTTTTTAACTATTTATCTAAGACTGAAAGCCTAGTATAGTTAGGCCCAACAAAAAGATGTAAAAAACTCCTTTGAAAGCTTTAACATAATTGCAAAATAAACTTATACCAAAAAATGAAGATGAGTTTGTATCAAACTCACACTGGAATAATAGAAATATCTGTTTTATAAAGACTGGGCAGAGGAAGGGTTCTTTTTGATAAATGATCGATTAAATAATGAGTGTAAACTAATAATAACTTCCCAACAATTCAAAAATATGTATAACATTTAAATACATGTTTTTAATTAAAATGTCATGAATGTGGTAATTTGTTCAATAAAGTCACATATAAAAAAATCTTTCAATACTATTTCGTTTTTGTAGAACTCAAGGACTAATACTTCCTAATAATATATATTAGAATATTTATTTTTATCAAACATAAGCTTGAAAAAGATGTAAGTGTTATTGGGAAAAAAATAGTATTAAACTTATCTATGAAAATAGATGGTCCTTAAGTTTAAAAACAATTGATTGGAAGCCTACATAATATGTCTTTTAACTCCATAAATAGTTCAAAACTTTAATTAGTTCTAATAAAGAATAGAAAATAAGATCTTTAGTACAAAAACAAATTTATGAGTTTGACTGTCCGTTTGTATCTTTCGTCCCTCTTTTATATAATTTTTTTACCTCAAATTTTATAAGGACTTTCATCGTAATGAAGCTTAAATTTTTGAAGATGATAAGAACTTAATTTGGACATTTCACAAAATAAAACTCACCAACTGGGTTTATAACCCAGCCCATTTCATGTAACAAGGATGTAATTTGATTTGGAAAATTTTTAGTAAAATAAGATATTATAGAATTAACTACTCTGATCAAAAGACTTCATTCATTGAACAAAACTGAGTGAAAATCAAATCAAATTTTACAGAAATCAAATATCCCAAAGAAAATCTAATATCAAATATATTTATATACAAATAATTTTGTATTTTTAAAATAAGCCTAATGGCATGATCAATCTCTGCTGGGACCCCTAGCTTTGGCTATACTTCAATATCTTTTACTGAAAGAACTTGGCACGGTGTTTTGTAGTGTAACTGTGTTTATATAGATTCTTACACTGCAACAAGTGTATTACGATATTTCTCCACTCGAGACAGTTAAATTTTATTATTTAAAGCGCGAGGCTTGCCGAGCCCTTTAAATAATAAAATTTAACTGTCGAGAGTGGAGAAATATCGTAATACACGAGTTATAGTGTTGGAATCTGTTTCTCTAATGCTTTTTATCGTTCTTTTTCAAAGATTTTCAGAAAATTGTGCTCTTTATATGCGACGTCATCAGACAAGGTCGTCTTTTTTGATGACGTCACAATAGGAAAATTGAGAAGAAAACAAAACATTTTGACGTCATAATCAAATTTCGACTAATCATTTGCCGAGAACAGATTTTTCACTAGTGAGGAGAAATATTTTTCTCACACCGGTCAGGAAATGTGAAAATAGCACAAAAATTAGAGAAAGCCTTATCCACACCATCGTGTGTTTTATATATATGTTATACATTATATATTGTTATTTGTTTATACTTATATTTACATGTATGTTTTTAATAATTGTTTGTACTTGTATGATTTTTTACAACAGAAAACCATCCTTGCCAGGTGCTGTATTTTAGCTGTGAATATATATACTACTCCCAATTTTTCAATTTTCAGTGTTTTCTGCTTTTATTTTTTGTTATTTATTTAATTATTATTTTTCTTAAATAGGCCTTTGTTGCAAAATACTATGGAAATAATGGATACAAAAAAATAAACTAATGTATACTTCAGAATTTAGATAACTAACAAGCACTAACTAGTTCTATTTAATTATATACTACAAACATTTGACAAGGCTTGGAGAAGGCACATCAGTATTATATGTACCCAACTTATTATTGTTATTTTTTTTTAAGAAAGTATGACTCAATTAAAAGGAAAAAAAGAAAGATCATGGTTATAATATTAATAAATAAATGTCACCCATTCTCTTTTAAGGATGTTCGCTGCTCAGTTCTAAATAAATAACTTTTCATGAAACTAGTATATATTGATAGGGGATTAATTGAGTTTTCAAAAAAGCAAGAAAAATATAGGGGTTAATATGCTCATTTTCGAGATATTAGCCATTGGAATTTTGGCGGGAAAATGTTCTCTCTTTTTCATAGCTTTATCATTGACCAGTCAAAGTCCTCAAATACTATGAAAAAATAAATAAGATTTTATGAGACTATCACAAATGGCTTATAATTATACATGTAAAAGATTTATAAAAAGAAAAATTGGGGTTCATGGGCCAAATTTTTTAAGGCATTCAAATGGATAAAACCAGAGGATTCCGAAAATCTGACAAAAATTTCAAAACATTACAAGCAGACATCCTTAACAGAAATTGATGCAGTACTAAGTGACTAACTTACTAAGTGTCAAACATGGCTGTTTATTTTGATACTTATTAAAGGTCAAAGTTTTAACACACCAATAAATGACATTTAGATTCAAGTTTTTGTTTCGATAAACAATTTTGTGACCTTCACATTTATCCCAATATTTCATTGGCTAGTTTCCATTTTTACCGTTTCTTTTAAATGTCTTCAATCTCATACATGTTTGTTTTGATAATTTTTTCGAGAAAAGATACTGACCATAGAATTGAATAAATATCTAATTTATATGACATTCAGTACTTACAGGGTAGAAAACCTGAATCATGTGGTGAATCATGCACACTTAATGTAAACAAACAAACACTTCTCTATTAAGGGGGATCGCGGGTCTAAATAAATAAAATAATAATAAAGGATTTGACTACATTTTTGTCGAGCCCTCGACTTTAATCGAAAAAGCGAGACTAAGTGATCCTACATTGCGGCAGCGGCGGCGTCCACAAATATTCACTCTGTGGTTAAAGTTTTTAAAATTTGAATATCTTTCTTAAACTATACTGGATTTCTACCAAACTTGGACAGAAGCTTGTATATGATCATAAGATAGTATCCAGAAGTTAATTTTATAAAAATAAAATTCAGTTTTTCTGTATTTTCCTTATAAATGGACTTAGTTTTTCTGCAGGGAAAAATTACATTCACTCTGTGGTTTAAGTTTTTAAAATTTGAATATCTTTCTTAAAATATACTGGATTTGTACCAAACTTGGACAGAAGCTTGTTTATGATCATAAGATAGTATCCAGAAGTAAAGTTTGCAAAAATAAAATTCTATTTGTTCTGTTTTTTTCTTATAAATGGACTTAGGTTTTCTGCCAGGGAACAACACATTCACTCTATGGTTAAATTTTTTTTAAATTTAATGACTTTCTTATACTATTTTAAATTTGTACCAAGCTTGGACAGAAGCTTGTTTATGATCAAAAGCTTGTATCTAGAAATGAAATTTTGTTAATATTTGGTACCTGTGTATCTGTATTTTACTTATAAATGAACTTAGTTTTTCTTCCAGTTAACATTACGTACAGTCTGCAGTTAAAGTTTTTGAAACATTTATTCGATTCATAAACTATGATATCCTGAAATTTTTACCAAACTTGGACAGAAGCTTCTTACAATCAAAAGATAGTATTAAGAGAAATATTTTTATTGATATTTTTCCTCATTTTTGTTGAGCCTGGGAGTTAAAGCAAAAGTAGGTGAGACACTGGGTTCCGCGGAACCCTTACAAATTTTCTATAAATGAACTTTATCTTGTACTTAATAGAAAAATAAAATAAAAAATATGGGGTCACCATTCATTTACCCTCACAATCTGCTGTCCAAAGAAGCATACATTTTTGTAAAGGTACTTTTTTTCTTTTGAACTAATAGGAGAAATAGACAATATAGAGGTAATATCGAAATAAAAAAAGAACTTTAAAGTTTAGTTTAGTTTAAGTACAGTTTATTTGAAATTATAATAAAAAATACAGGTCACTGATGAGTTAAAAACTATATTTAAATTTTAATGCCAAAAAATGGTACTTTTTGCACCAAAGGGAGATAATTTGGAGCTTTTGCATTGATTTATACATTTTGTTTTGTTGTACAAGTGTTTCTAATGTTCGGTTGTTCTGTTGTTCTGTTGTCCTATAGTTGATCAGTGTGTTTCTCTCGCTTTAGTTTGTTACCTGAATTTGTTTTCTCTCAAACGATTTATGACTTTTGAACAGCGGTATACTACTGTTGCCTTTCTTTTTACAAACTCTGCTACCTCCTTGCACTAAAAAAGGGAGAGGGGTTTAACAAAATACATTCCATTTTCAATGTTGTTTCATGTGTTCTATTGTTTGTCTGTTTATCTTTTTCATTTTTAGCCATGGCGTTGTCAGTTTATTTTTGATTTATGAGTTTGACTGTCCCTCTGGTATCTTATGTCCCTCTTTTAAAAGTCATCTGGGGCCAAAACGAATTGATTTTTATTTTTGTAATGATATTGAATTTTGTACCATATGAAAAAGTAACAACTAATAAAGGTATAACAAACAAAATTTGTAATGAAAAATAAATGTTTAATTTTGTTCTGAAATTTTTATACCCTTGGGCCTCCTTAACTGTTATTTTTTTTTGTACAATAATAATGCAGAGTAAATTGTTTTGAAAAAGTTGTTAACTCAATGAAAGTGGGCATCTGTCATTGAAGTTGTTAACACACCTACATAAAGTGTTAATTTGATAAAAAAAGGTGACACTTTAATTTGAGTTAGTACATCATGTTTACATCTTAAATTCAATGGTACAATGTTCATGCATTAACTTGTCCATTAGATTCGAATGCAGAGCGATAATCAGAAAATGTTCAGACTGATTTGATAGTTTTCTTACTTGAGGTATTTTAAATAAAACTTTGAATGAAGTACTTTGTGCAACAATTTGTTAATAGAAATAGTTGCAATCGAGATCAAATTAATACAACTATCCTTTAAGTGTGTGTTTGGTCACCACTTTTGGGTGTACACAGTTTTTTGTTTAGTTTGTTGATAAAAGATATAATTTGTATTTTGAACAAGACTAGATCTTCTATTTTATATAGATGTTTATATTTCATGTGCTAATAAAGAGTTTTATATATTTTATATGCTTAAGGATATACTATAAAATTGAGAATGGAAATGGGGAATGTGTCAAAGAGACAACAACCCGACCAAATAAAAAAAAAAAAAACAGCAGAAGGTCACCAACAGGTCTTCAATGTACAATGTAGCTAGAAATTCCCGCACCCGGAGGCGTCCTTCAGATGGCCCCTAAACAAATATATACTAGTTCAGTGATAATGAACGTCATACTAATTTCCAAATTGTACACAAGAAACTAAAATTAAAATAATACAATACTAACAAAGGCCAGAGGCTCCTGACTTGGGACAGGCGCAAAAATGCGGCGGGGTTAAACATGTTTGTGAGATCTCAACCCCCCCCCCTATACCTCTAACCAATGTAGAAAAGTAAACGCATAACAATACACACATTAAAATTCAGTTCAAGAGAAGCCCGAGTCTGATGTCAGAAGATGTAACCAAAGAAAATAAACAAAATGACAATAATACATAAATAACAACAGACTACTAGCAGTTATCTGACATGCCAGCTCCAGACTTCAATTAAACTGACTGAAAGATTATGATTTCATCATATGAACATCAGGCACAATCCTTCCCGTTAGGGGTTTAGTATCATACCATCATAACATATATGAGAAGAACATAACCCGTGTCATGCCAACAACTGTTTTTAGAATAAATGTGTTTAGTTCCGACGCAAAGACCTTATCAGTGACTCAATATTAAAGCCAAACTATGCAATCTTTAATGACTTGACAACAGCATCGTAATTATATCCCTTCTTAATAAGTCTATTCAAAGGTTTTGTAAGTTTCTGAGGTGAATACTGACACCTTTGTGCTTTATAAAGAATATTTCCATAAAAAAATGGATGTGAAATACCTGAACGTATAAGAAGTCTGCATGTTGAGCTATATTTACGAATGATGTCTTTATACTGATGATAAAATTAAGTAAATGTTTTGACTAGTTTGTGATATTGAAAACCCTGGTGTAATAACTTTTTAGTAATACATAAATTTCTCTCGTTAAAATCTAAAACATTGTTACATACACGAGCGAATCGTACAAGTTGAGATATATAAACACCGTAAGATAGTGACAAGGGAACGTCACCATCTAAAAACGGATAATTAACGATAGGAAATGAAAAATCATCCCTTTTATCATAAATTTTAGTATTCAGCATTCCGTTAGTAATATAGATATCAAGATCGAGGAAAGGGCAGTGGTCATTGTTAGTATTAGCTTTATTTAAGTAAGTTCAGCAGGATAAATTTCATTAATATACATACTGAAGTCGTCATTATTGAGAGCCAACGTATCATCCAAATATCTACACATATTAAATAAAATATATTTTTTCTTAAAGAATATTGTTTTATATGGAAGAGAGATGTATGATTTACAGATGAATCAAAATTAGGAAATCCACTTTGAATACATTAAATCCAAGAAATAAAAATTCCAAAGGAAATCTATTGAACAAAAAATGTGCTGAGATAAGAATGCATAGAAAGTACAAATGAGTAGTAACATTAGTTATATGATATTTAAATCTCATCAATATGATGTTCAAACTCATCAATCCATATAAAAATTCTGTAATTGCATAAACTCCAAAAGGAGCGATACTGAGTGTGTAAAAGAAGAGGGACGAAAGACACCAAAGGGACAGTCAAACTCGTAAATCTAAAACAAACTGACAACGCCATGGCTAAAAATGAAAAAGACAAACAGAAAAACAATAGTACACATGACACAACATAGAAAACTAAAGAATAAACAACACGAACCCCACCAAAAACTAGGGGTGATCTCAGGTGCTCCGGAAGGGTAAGCAGATCCTGCTCCACATGCGGCACCCGTCGTGTTGCTTATGTGATTACAAATCCGGTAAATAGTCTAATTCGGTAGGTCAAATTCATGAAAGGGAAGGGGATTGTAGTTACGACGTAAGGAACATATCCGATATCATTTGTGAAACGGTTATTCAATAACGGTCAACCAACTCGTGATGGCGTCCGTAAAATTTACGAAGGGATGATTTCAACTTCACCATTTGGAACTCTTGGTTTAATAGCTTCCTTGTGAGCAGTAACCCTCTATCAAGAAAATCATGATAGGAAATGCAAGCACGGGAATATCGTATCAATTGGGAGATATATACCCCGTATGCAGGTGCTGCTGGAATGTTGCTACTTAGAAATGGAAAGTTCACAATTGGAAAGCTGAAATCATCTCTTTTGTCGTAAAGTTTTGTCTTCAACCGACCCTCATTGTCAATTTCTAGATGTAAGTCAAGATATGAAGCCGACTTAACTGTATCTGTAGTATCCTTTATCTCCAATTCGATGGGATAGATGCGATCCACATAGTCACCAAATTTTGAATTGTTTAGTGAAAGAACGTCATCTATATAGCGGAAAGTAGAGTTAAAGGATATTGCTAACTTCTTATCTTTCTTCCTAAGAAGTTCCTGCATGAAGTCAGCCTCATAATAATAAAGAAACAAGTCAGCAAGTAGAGGGGCACAGTTTGTTCCCATTGGGATGCCGACAGTCTGTTGAAAAACACGTCCTCCGAACGTAACAAATATGTTGTCAATCAAGAAATCAAGCATCTTGATAATATCGGTTTCAGAGAATTTTTTGTTTGAATCAGAATGGTTCTTTACAAAGTATGATTTATCCCTCCCTAAGACAAGATACTTGTATCTACGTTGGCCATTCTTTTTTATGAAGCAAAGTAATACCAACTCTTTTAATTTGTCTTTTAGTTTGGAATGTGGAATACTTGTGTAAAGAGTAGAAAAGTCAAATGTTTTAATACTGTTACAAGATGAAAGAGAGTTAGATTGTATGTACTCTAAAAGATCTTTGGAATTTTTAAGTATCCACATCTGATTCACGCCACCTCTAGAATAGGCAGTTTCACAATAACTTTGAAGCCCGTCTTTGATTGCTGATAAAATGGATGTTAATAATTTAGAAAGGGGTTTTGTAAATGTCTTCTGATATACATGCATCACATGTCATGGGAATCTGTGATGGAAATACTTGAACACTTTTTATAAATATAACAGTAGATCAAAGATCTGGCAGACACTACCATTTATCCACATGTTAAAATAGTATCAATTTGTATCATGAAGAATTCAAAAGAAAAAGTATTTCAAAATATGAGGAAAAATAAATGCTGCACAATCTGTTTTATACCTGCGTCCTTTTAGAATGAAGTAAGTGAGAAAGATGTAGGATAATATTTTTGAAATAATGTAAGAGATAAAAATCAAATCTTAGATTTAAATGTGTCATTAAATTATGAAATGGTTAATGAAATATGTAAATATATGTGTAGACAACTGAAAGTGTAAACAGATACTGTACTTTATTGTCATGTAAAATCATTTTAGTGGTGCTTTAAACATTGCCATTAAGCATGAGGTTTGGCTAGCCACAAAGTAAGGTTCAACCCACCATTGTTCTTGAAATTTCCTGGAAGAAGTCAGGAATATGGCAGTTGTTATCTTATAGTTCGTTTCTATGTATGTTGCAATGTTGTTTGTGTTGTTTCACTACAGTGTTTCTAATAATGTCCTATAGTTGATCAATATGATTCCCTCGGTTTTAGTTTGTAACCTGGATTTGTTTTCTCTCAATGGATTTATGACCTTGGAATAGTATACTATTGTTGCCTTTATGTATATATATAGATACAGCCATTCCACCCAACCTTATTTAAAATTATGTCAGTACAAATGTTACATCACATTACAAAACCAAAAAAAGCTAATTAGTCTTTATAAGCATGCTTGCCAAAGCACTTTATAAAAATAATAAGGAAAAAAGACTGCAGTATACATTTACTCCACTGTTTCATATTAATTTGGTCACGATTATAAATTAACTGCTTACAAATCTTTATTTTTAAAGGCAGTGCTTTAAGGCCTGACATTTAAGTCATGAGGTTCATCTTTTCATACGCAATCCATGCTGGGGGTCTTTTGGCCAGAAATAGATCCAGAAATGTTCGAATTTCTCCTCTTCTTTTTATGGTATGATATGGTTTTTGTTTCTTTCATTTACATTGGGGACTAAAGAAACGATCAGTGTATATTGTTCGTTTTATAGAACTTGTTATAAGTGTGTATTTTGCATTATAAGCAGTCAATCTGACTACAAACTATCAATAGTTGTATATTCCGTGTGGAAAGAGGTCGGGTCAATTTCAAGTGTTATCTGACATCTAAAGATTCTTTAATTAGTTCAGACGTTGATATAACAATGAAAAGTCGACTGAACATGATTAATATTGCATCTTCTATAATTCAAAGCGGAATTCGGTTTATGAACGAGAAACCGTAAAGCGTTTTCAATTTCGGTATTAGTTATAGATATAGGAAGATGTGGTGTGAGTGCCAATGAGACAACTCTCCATCCAAATAACAATTTAAAAATTAAACCATTGTATGTTATCTACGTATTATTCTGGTTCCCGGTACTACGTTCCGGGTATTAGCTATTTGATATATTTGATGTGTAACATTACAATCGGGTACCAGCCAATCTACGTGTGTATGTGTACATGATTTACCGCCAAAATGACCGACTTAAAAATAGTCCTTAAACGTTCCGTATAATGATATGCAAATTCATAATTAATCGTAACTTTTTTTATCTTTGTATAATTAATATAACAAAATGGATTACACAAAATTGAAAATAGCATTATTTTACGAGGATTTCTCATATTTTTTTCACTTCCGGGCGCAGTAATACGTATGTTTTGAAGAAGCTCGAAGAATTTGACAAAGTGAATTGAGAAGGAAACGGATAGATATACGTTCTTGCTATCAGGTAAAACAATTTAAATGTACAGAACAAACACATTTACTTCACACAAATAGTACAGGCTTAAGCTTTTTATTGTCTAGCTTATACACGACTGTAGTCAAGTGTTTAAACGACGGCGGTGACCTACAAGGTACGGGTCATACTGGGTCAAGTCTAAATATGTAAACACATATCCACGTGCTATTAGGTAGAACGCATCGTAATGCAATATCTACATTTTTTCCTCCTTTATACATCGTTTAACCAGATATATTTCTCCTTTTTACATCGTTTAACCAGATTTATTTCTCTTTCAAATACACTTAAACACGGGTTGTATGTACGTATCTTTTCTAGTGTTATCTTGTTGTTATTAAAGTTCATTTGTTGATGTTTAGAAATTTTTGAACGACTGAACACAGGAGTGAATGAATGCAACAATTATATATACTGAAGACTTAGGCTGTACAATGATAGTGTACGTATATCATACTGATAATCATTCTAGCAGTAATTATGTTAATTTAGGATGTAATGTCTAATGACAGGAATTCATGAGCTATGCCTCAGGCTTTCTGAAAAAATATCAATGACAATGTAAACAGGAACAAAACATTGACACGAATGATGCTCTCTTCTATGTTATATAGTTATTTAGGTATATGTGTTGCACAAGTTTCAATTAAACTTAAGTTATAAAACTTTTTTTCAGGGCACAAACCCACTTTAAAGAGACTTGTCTACTGCCATACCCATCCTATTTTTATGCACCATTTGCAAGCAAGAGACTGAATGGTTTGCAAAATTAAAAATCAGGACGGTGTCCAATTAAAACAAAAGAACTAAACTGGATGAATATTGTAGGAGAAATCTAGACATGCTAGAGGAAAGTTTTGATTTGTGAAATTGGTTTTCCTGAAAAGTCATTCATCCTAGCCTGCAGAAAGGAACTATAACTGTCCACCACCAACTGACGAGCTAATGTTGAGCTTCACATATGGAATTACTCAAATACCATCAATGTCTATGTTTTCAGCACAAATTTCACAATTTATGACACAGCTGTGTCTAACCGTTAAATTTTATTTTTTTATCAATAAATATATATTATATTAATTGTGTCATCTAAGAACAAAGTCTTGTATTTTGCCAAAAGATGCATACTAGTGAATGAAAGTGGTGCAGTTCATTTTGCTTTGGTATATAGAATTGAATTACAATTGTTCATGTTATTGGAATGCATATAAAAATAAGGAGATGTGGTACAATGTATATTATATTTAGTGAGTTTATCAAGCAAAAGTGAATAAGAAATAGGTATAAGCAGTTACATGTACTACTGTACAATCTCAAACAAGGAGAAAAACTCATACCGTAAAGAGAATTTCATATTTACAAGTAAGTTTTGTTTTTGCGTTGAATAATTTTCTTCTATTGTTTTAATTGCAAATATGGGAAGTGGTTAAAATGCTAATGAGACAGCTGTTATGGCCAAAGAGCCTTAATTGAAAACTTCTTTTTCATTCATACCGGTAGATTTTGCCTGGAGTAAGAAACATATCTGCCAACTTTTCAAAATGCACATGGGGGTTTTACGTGAAAGATGGTTCATATAGTCATACAAAACCTTCAAGGGGGCCTTCAAATGGAAGCAGGACAAGTCGCCCCACTGGCTAATCGGCCCACTTTTTAAAAAAACACCACAAACTGATTTATCAAATCACCCCACATGTGAAATTGGTTAAATCATGTTTAATATTACTCCTGCCAACTCGGCCCACATGTGAAATTGGTTAAATCATTTTAAATCAGGGTTCTCACTAAGGATTTTTAAAGGCGAGTCCAGGGACTCGTCATTTTTGGCCACGGTGAGTCATGGTAACTGTGTTCAGTTTATACAAAATATTTCAATATTGATGTATTTGTGGACTCACCAGTTTTGAAAATGGTGAGTCCAGACAGATTTTGTTGAGTCCAGGACTCATGGACTCGCCTTAGCGAGAACCCTGTTTTATATTACTCCTGCCAACTCGCCCTACTTATAAAAAAACGGTAATTTTTAGATTAATATATATATATATATATATAATTAAAAATAAAAACTCGCACCACTTTAATGAAAACTAATCTACACAGAATACAAACAAACCGAAAATTAATTTAATTACTATTATTGATATATACTGAAGAATAAATGTAAGTTTTGAAGCTTAGTTATTTGCATAACAATTGAAAAGAAACCTGTTAATTGTATCATAATGCAATATAAGGAATTGAACTTATATTCAATGGGATAACATCTTTTTCCATACGTGGGGAGAGTTGGCATTACTAAATTCATCCTGGTTAATAATATATTTATCTAGATTTCACCGATTTCCATTAGGTGGGACCAGTTGGCAAGAGTTATATTAACAGAATTTAACATATATACAATGGGATAACATCTTTTTACATAAGTGGGGCGAGTTGGCATTACTAAATTCTTCCTGGTTAATAATATATTTATCTAGATATTATCGTTTTCTATTAGGTGGGGCGAGTTGGCAGGAGTAATATTAACGGGATTTAACACAGTTCACAAGTGGGGCGATTTGGTAATCCAGGTTGGGGCAGGTTTTTTTTTAAAGTGGGGCGAGTTAGTGAAAAAGTGGGGCTATTTGCTAATGGGGCGATTGTCATGGATTCCCTTCAAATATATTCTAATGTGGTTTTTGGCTTCTTCTTGCATTAACAAGCTTATAGCCATTGTTGAATTAATTGTTTTCTTTAAATAGTCGACAAAATTGCTCTTACAAAATTTCCATTTGGGAGCCTCGAGCTCGATGGGGGAAATACTCTGCAAATACTGACAGTTGGCAGGTATGGTCATCAAAAAAGTTGACATGTTACTATGTACATTTACCATTATGTTACTTGATGTTCTTGCTATACACACAGTACAGAGACTAGTCAATCTTTGTGAACTATTTTTTTATGGGAGTCATAGAATATGCGTATACAATCAATAATTAAAAATAGTCTATTTATATTGAAAAGGAAAAGTTCTTATATGTCTAAAGAAGAGGGACGAAAGACACTAAAGGGACAGTCAAACTCATAAATTTAAAGCAAAATGACAAGGCCATGGCTAAAAATGCATTTCATGGCGAGGCACAGAAAATATACTGTAAACAGTAGACTATAGATACATGTATAGGTGAACTAAGGTACAAAAGAACTCTAAATCTTAAATTCTACAAACCACCTCTGTTCTATGGAAGATAATGATATAACTGGACTAGAAATACACACAACCTGTAATTAACTGCCTTTACAGCGCTTTCGCGCTTTGATTTTGAAATAATAAGGCTTTTCTACCTCAGAAATATATTACTTTAGCTGTATTTAGCATACTGTTAGGAATTTTGGTCCTCTTTGTTCTTCAACTTTGTACTTCGTATTTAGTTTGACATTGTTTGATTCGAGCGTCTTTGATGAGTCTTTTGTAGACGAAAGGTGCGTCTGGGGCAAATGATAAATTTCAATCCTGGTATCTATGATGAGTTAAATAAATAAACTATTTTTTCTCTGAGTTGTATAAGTTCACCTTACACAATGGTTGTGATATGAATTTGTGTTTTGTATCTAGGATTAATGTGTTAAAATTGCTTGAGTATTGGTCCTCTGAGCTGTACATTATGTTGAGGCATTCCTCTTATTGCTGAACGTCAACTGTACAGGGGGAAATGCAGCTGCTCAAACACTAAATCACCATTTCAGGATAAACATTTTATTCCACTTGAAGACAACACGTTCAAGTATCTTATTAACGGCTGCATTTCTATCTCAAAATTTACTCTTCGAGTACAGACAAACCTGTGTATCTTGAAGCGTTTTAAGGCATAGCATACCCTAGATAAATAAAATTCAAATATTTGTTTTATGTTTAAGAAAATTAAAAACATCACAGGATTTTGCAGTGTCCTTTTTTCATTCCCCCAGAAGGTGCCAAAATAAACTAAGTTGTGATTGAGAACTTCCCCACAGTTAATAATTGAAGTGAACTGTATTGATTGACATGGACAATGGATACCTGACAATAATTGGTGATTTAAACTGTGTACCTGAGTGGACCATATAAAGCGAAACTCAACTGTTTGATAATTTCATCGACGTCTGCAGGGACAAAACAAAGTGCACTGTAAAATCCAGATAAGTTTTAAATTTTATAAATCATACAATGCATTTGAATTGTATGTATCTAGGGCATGCTATGCCTTAAAACTTTTTCAGGTGCATAGGTTCGTCTATATTTCGAGTATATATTGAGGTGAAAACGCCGCCATATTAGTCAAATGGTCCACATGAACATAAACGACATATTTGCAATAAAACGGTACGCACTGAAACCCGGACCGGACCGGACTCCGGACCCGGACTTTGATATGAAACCCACAATAAAACCACCGACCTTCGATAGACAAACTGATAATTCTTGTTAATTAAAATTGGAGTTGAGCACAAGCAGGGTTGGAACTAAAAACCTCCGGGTTGACTAGATATCATTTACAGTAGTAGAACTACTTAGATACCCAGGGTTTCACAAACTCAGTTGTCAGCACTTTTTGTGATGACATGAATTGTCATTGATATGGTTAATATATTTATAAATTTACTGTTTTCAAATTTTTGAATATTTTGAAATACTAAGGCTTTTCTACCTCAGGCATTGATTACCTTAGCTGTATTTGGGAAAGCTTTGTAGGAATTTTGGTCCTCAATGCTCTTCAACTTCGTACTTTATTTGGCCTTTTCAACTTTTTTTGATTCAAGCGTCATTGATGAGTCTTTTAATGACGAAACGCGCGTCTGGTGTATATACTAAATTTAGTCCTGGTATCTATGATGAGTTTATCTAGACCACTTAAACGCCGCGGCTCCTTTCTTTATGGATGTGAAATCGCTTGTTATATTTGACTTTTGATATTTTGTCTTTTAAATTATTTGTTCAATCTCTTGGGTAAATCTTTATAATATGGGATGTCATTTCGAAATTCATCAAGATAAAGTCTAGAATGTCGTTCATAAAGTTTTGGAAATACTGTGGAAATTAATAGCATCCATACAGCATTCAATTTCAGTTGGGCAATTGCTTTTATCCTGAATTGGAGTTCCAATGTTTCAGCTGCAATATATGTGCCCTACTACATTTGACATTTAGACGATAACAGTTTATTGATCCTAAATCCATCTTTTTGGCGATATGACGTGCTCAATGCAACAGACCACTTAAACAAGAGTTTAAGCTTCAGTAGAACAATTCTTAGTGGTTTTTTTCGGTTCATTAATTTATCATCTTTATAAGCCAAATGTAAAATATTTGAAACAAGAAAACCAATGACTTGATTTATGTACAAAACAAGAATGTGTCCTAAGTACACAGATACCCCACTCGCACTATCATTTTCCATGTTCAATGGACCGTGAAATTTGGTAGAAAATCTAATTTGGCATTAAAATTAGAAAGATCATACCATATGGAACATGTGTACTAAGTTTCAAGCTGTTAGGTCTTCAACTTCATAAAAAAAACTACCTTGACCAAAAACTTAAACCTGGAGCGGGACGAACGAACGAACGAACGGACCAGAAAACATAATGCCCCCCTACTATCGTAGGTGGGCATAACAATAAACCAAAAACAAATATGATATAACAGTAAAAACACCATTTTAGTACAACTACGTAACCCGAAAAAAAACCTTTAAAAACAGTGTTGAAAAGGGCTTAACTCGTCAAACCAAAAAGACAGACACTTATATCAAGAATGCCGTCCATAGAACACGGCTGCCCCACTCGCACTATCTAATTTGTCACATAAATTAGAAAGATATCATGTCATAGGGAGCATGTGCACTAAGTTTCAAGTTGTTTGGACTTCAACTTCATCAAAAACTACCTTGACCAAAAACTTAAACCTGAATCGGGAACAGATGCACAGACACAGGTACTTGTCCTTTGAAAAAAGGGGGGGGGGGGGGAATCTGAGACAAGTGCCTGTGTGCACAGACCAGAAAGCATAATACCCCTCTGCTACCGTAGGTTGTGCATAAAAACACAAGTACAGATCTAAGAGTACTTGCAGTTACTGAAAGCTTGTTCCAAGCTGATAACAATTGTAAAATCATATATTAAGATGAAGCAACAGTTCTTTATCGCTGTTCAACAGTCAAGGATCAATTAAGCGAAAACAAGTCCGGATTACAAATAAGACCGAGTGAAACACATATACTATAAGAGGAAACAACCGAAAAACAAGACCACTCAACTGCAACAAAAACAAATTTGCTAACAACTGCAATATTCCTGATTTGGTACTTATTTCGTAATTCTCTCCTGTTTAGGAGCACTCGGATGAGACCGATAAATGTTAACAGTATATGTACATTAAAACCCACAATAAATCCTCTGTAAAATATGAATGAACAGCATCCTCCACCATAAAAAAACCCAGTGTATTTACAAAAAGTCGTGAATTTATATATAAGCTTTAATATAGGGACTTTTTTTAGTAATGTAGTATTAAAATGGCAAGAGATATACTAAATAAATTACATATGTTCGCAGACTCATAATTTTAAACAGGTGCTTTTCAATGCAATATAAAACATAAGCATGACTAATTTGGATGTTGAATTATATTATTTAATTAGGCTTAAAAAGAAAAAATGGCTACCCGTAGTGGTGGAGGTGTAATTTCTCAGAGAGACAAAAATGGTGATTTGTGTGATTTAAACATGGATCCAGCTCCTGTGCTTCAGCACGATCAATGTATTATTGGTAATGGTTCCCTAAATGAGACATTTGGAGAGTATTCGCCCCAAAACTCAGACTTTGTTCGTGTTTTTACCGAAGTCGGTACCCCAAGTCAACAAAAGATAAACAATGTCACAAACAATGGCCACGAAGACGACGAGTTCTCATGTACCCAGCCCTCGCAAGAGTCCGCCTATGTTCCCCAACAAGAATTTATTGCAAAACTAGACTACGATCTTCTTGATCTACCAAAAGAAACATACATATCAAAACTTATTGAAAAGACAAATAACTCTGACGATTGCCTAACATGGTACCGAAGTACTCTAGCAGGTAGAGCAAAATCTATACAGGGGTGTCCCACAGGGAAACTTTTCAACAGAAAATCTACAACGAAAAGTACTTCTACGTCTAAATATGCTAGAGATTGCTATATCATTCATATGTTCCTACAAGGTGATAAAACACAAATCGATGAAGTCTTTAGAAAAGATGAAAATAAATTAAGTGTGGTTGACCATACCAACGATGTAGTATCTAATGAAATTATCGAGATGCGTGCAAATATTCATATTTTATTAGAAAGAGTGTCCGACCTTGAAAAATCAGACCAGAAAAATGAAAAAGTTATTAAAATCTTACAAACTGAAAACAGCAAACTTCGTACGCAATATTTAGATTTAAATGAACAACTCGTTAGTCATCTAAGAGACTACGAAAGAAAATCAACACAAAACGATGCCAAGTTTAAAGTGCTGTCCCAGTCGACAAAAACATTAGATGATTTTGACCTGAATAACTTTCAGCAAGATATAAAGACCATGCATATTGAACTAGATAGACATAACAAATTACAATCGGTTATGCAGAAGTCATTAAATGAACTTAAATTAATTGTTAAACCGTCTTATGCATCAATAACTTCTCCCGTAAGAACCTCTGGTGAGTTAAATGTCAGCAAGCCGTTACACTCTGCGGACACGAAAAAGTCTCAGATCAATGAACATTTAAATGTACAGACCACCCCAGGAAAAAATAACGATACAGAAGTAACCTTAAAAGAAAGTGAACATTTATCATCGCCAGTTAACCATTCGGAACATTTTGTGTCGAATCCCGAACTAGACCATGCAACGGAAACATCGAATGTTTCAAACAAGGATCATTTAAACTTTAAAATTCCGGTACGTGTACAAGGTAATACCGAAGAAATAAAACCTTCAAATGAGAATTTTTTCGTTGGTGTAACACCAAGGAAACGATCAGCAAGATACTATTTATCTGGAATAGATAACAGATCAACACGATCTGGAATTTTACAGTTTCTTGAAGTGAAAGGTGTCAATACTACGTTCATACAACTATTTCACGGCAAATACAATTATTCACGTATATCAGCTAAATTAAACGTAACAGAGGAATCCGCTAGTATTATCGAGACCGATGAATTCTGGCCTGCCGGTGTACGCTGTAGGAGGTGGCTGAACAATCGCGACTGGCAAAACAGGTGTAATGAACACGCATAAAAAGATACAAGCCTAACAGAACAAGACTATATAACACTTAAAATGTTGTACATGTATATAATGTTAATATTTAACTTATGTTTTTTCATTAATGCTTTGATGAGTCTTAATATTTTAGCATGGAATGTCAGAGGGATTATGTCCTCTACCTTAAGTCTTGCAGAATTGCTAGAATCTAAAAACTTTGATATTGCTATAATAAGACTAATAAGTGAACATAAGCTGAAACCAAATTTATTGTCATATATGAATAGTATAGATATGAGATACAAGAGTATTTCAAAAACTGACAAGTTAAATGATTTATATAATTGCACTCATGGTAAAGGTGGTATTTCTATTTTATACAAAGCATCTTTACAATTTTCAGTAGAAGAAATATTAGAAACTAATTCAGATAGAATTGTTGGTATTGAGCTAAAAAACAAAATTTTTGGGTCAATTTTTATTTTTGGGGTATACTTACCTGCTGATGGTTCGATCGATAATTATAGACAAGAGTTAAACGCCCTTGATGATTTATACACATATTACATTAACTACGGCAAAGTAGTTATTGCAGGTGATTTCAATGCTAGTTGTATAAACAAAAACATACAGTTTACAAACACGGTAAAATCAAAAGAACTGCAAAATTTTGTACAAAGACACTATATTTTTCATCCATTTACCGACACATGCAAAACACCAATAAAAGGTCCAGATTTCACATTTACATTAAAAAATACAATGTTAGATTATGTATTGATAGACGAGACGTTAGTCAGACAATTACGACGGTATGAAATCCTAGAAGAAGGAACGTTTAGTTCGACGTCTGATCAACCTACCAATTATCGCCTGTGTGGAACTAGACGAAAATCCGCATATTGACTTAAACAATTTTACAAAACTTCCAGCTTGGCATAAGATAAATGAACATAGTATTAAAGAATATCAAGATAAATTGTGTGCTCCTTTAGATAAACTAATACGGAAGGCACAGAATGATAACATTGACATTAACATGTTTTATCATAACCTTGTGAATACGCTAATAAATACTGCAAAAGAGACAATTCCGTGTAAATACGTATAATCCGTACACAAAACCATACTGGAATGCAGACGTAAAAAAAGCACATACTAAAGAACGAAATATGCGTAGGGTATGGATGCAAGATGGAAGACCCCGAGGTATGCAACACGAGTCGTATTTTAATTACAAACGAGCCAAACGAGATTTTAGAAACATCCAGAAACTTGAAAATGAACGATACATCGAAGAAACGTATGATGACATTAATAACGCTGCCGAATGTGATATAAGACTATTTTGGAAATTAATTAAGCGCAAAAAACCAAAACATTCAAAAGTTTGTCAGCTAATAAAACATAATAACATTGTTCATACATCCCCGGAGTCAATCTGTAATGCATTTGCGAATTATTTCGAAGATCTCTATACACCAGCTGATACGTCAACGTTCGATGACCCGACTCTAAATGAAATAAATAAAGCTTACCGTGAAATCAAACGTGTATGCAAAGCTGATGAAGACCTATACTTACCTGGTGGAATAATTTCTTGTGATGATATAAGCTCTGCTATTAAACAGCTAAAGCGTAGAAAAGCGTGTGGCAATGACATGATACAAAACGAACACTTGATATATGGTGGACCAAAAGTTGCGGAATGTCTTTCCTTTTTTCTTAATATCGTTATAGAAAAACAGCAAGTTCCTAATGACTGGCAGAAAGGATTGGTTGTTCCCTTGTTTAAAGGAGGGGATAAACCAAAAATGAGCCCGGACAGCTATCGACCCGTATGCTTATTATCGTGTGTATTGCAGCTTTTTGAAAAGATAGTACTTATCCGTCTACAAACATTTGTCGTATTACCAGGGGCGTTTCCGAATCCTCTTCAACATGGATTTCAAAAAGGTCTTGGTTGTCTGACTGCGTCTTTTTGTCTCCTTGAAACAATTTACCATAATATAGAACTAAATAGCAAAGTATTTGTAGCGTTTCTAGACAGTAGAAAGGCTTTTGATACAGTATGGCGTAAAGCACTTATGTATAAATTATTCAAATTGGGTGTCAAAGGGAAAGCATGGTCCCTAATTAATGATATGTATAGTAAAACACCAGGTTCAGTTATTGTTAATCAATGTAAATCAAATAGCTTTGTAGTCAAAGAAGGTGTTAGACAAGGAGGGGTATTGTCTGGTTTTTTATACTTAGTGTTTATTGATGAATTAATTAATGAATTAGAAAGATAAAATAGAGTCACTGGTGTCAATAGTATAAAATGTTGCGCACCCTCACTTGCTGACGAATTACATGTATTGCTACAACACCGAAGCGTCTATAACACATGCTTGATATATGTACAAGATATTCAAATAAATGGCGGTTTCAGTTCAACGGAAAGAAATCATGTGTTATTCAATTTTCAAAATCTTCAATAAAAACAGACTATGACTGGAAACTAAACCAAGAATCTGTACCTGTTGTAGACAATCATATTCATCTTGGCATTGAACTAAACGGAAAATTGAATACGCTTGCACGAACGACAAAAGCTTGTAGGAAGGGTAGAAACACTTTTTTTGCAATTTCAAACTTTAGAAGCGACAATACAAATCCATTAGTTCTAGTGAAACTGTACAAGCCAGTCGTAATTCCTACTTTTTTGTATGGTTGTGAAGTTTGGTGTGATCTGAAAAAGCAAGATGTCACATTACTGAATAGACCAACATTTTGTTGTAAAGCACGTACAAAAGTTTAAGACGTCAACAAGATCCGATATGTGTGAAAGTATGGTTGGGCTACGTAATATAACCTGTGATATCGAAAAACGTAAATTGTATTTCTTTGGAAAACTTTGTAAAACAAAAAACTCTTGTCTTGCAAAACAAATTTTTCTACAAAGACTTTTTTCGTGCCTGTTAGACGGACGAAATCATATTGGATTCATTCCGGACATATTGGACATTTTAAGTAAATACAATCTGTATGAATTTCTTATTACCTACATAAGTGATGGCAACTTTCCCGAAAAACTACAATGGAAACGTATTGTTGTAAATGCAGTTGAATCAAAACATGACAATGACTGGTTAATTCGCATTAATTCGGACAATGACTTCAAGAGATTCAAATATATACATAAATCAATATCTGTGGCTCATGTATGGAAATTCCCGACGAACAGCTTCGAAATGCGCACTGCACTGTTTATCGGAAAATTTGTATCTACCGCTCCAAACCACGATTCCAAATCCTGTGAAATATGCGACCGTCTATTCACTGACGTGTTTGTACATGCATGCTTTGTCTGTACGTGCACATCAAATATGTACAGTACTTGGCTAGACGTAATAATAGAAAACTTTTCTCTTGATCTCTATGTTGAACTCAGTGAATGTAGTGATGAATCGCTATTTATAATTTGTCTAGGAAAAGACCCTTCAACTGCGCTCAGTGACTCCGACTTGGATTCATTTAAGCGACTTTGCTACGTCCATGTAATAAAATCTGCATCCGAATACAATCGCCAATTGAACTATATAGTATAGTGTTAGCACATGTAATATCGACAGCTCGCAACATAAACTCATTTACAGCTTGCAATATATATTAACATTTTCATTTATATGTAAATATTACGCATTGTTCATAACTTTACTATTTTATTTTCTATTATTAATGTATTAATTTATTGTTCATGATACTATGATTCATGTAATCTCTATAAAGAGGAAATAAAGATATGAATGAATGAATGAATGTTAATCTAAACTGCCAAGACATAGTATAATTATATATACTTTCAGTGAAAGAATAAAGTATCTAAGTTTTCTTATAAGATGAAAATTTATATAAACTGAAATCATGACTTTGATGTTATAGAAGTATTATTTTGATTAGTTTAATAATGTTCGTATGGCGTACTACTTTTAAGTTTTTTGATATGACACTGGCTTGACCATACACAGAGATATACCCCTAACTACACGCACTAGCTATGCATTAGTAATGTTCATTCTTTTCATGTGGATTAGGTGGCAGTAGTCCCTTGATTTCATTTCTATTGTTCTTAGTATCAGTGTGTCATTCGGGAGAATATTCCTTTCAACAAAGCTTTGACAGTCTATCAATAATTCCGTGATAGCCAATTTGCTATTGAAATTGATTGTCCATACATTACTTCCAATTTTGCTAACAATATATTCTTTTATCTGTTGAAAGTGCGATTTTCGAATATGTCTATACGCTGGGCAGCTTGTTAGAAGGTGTTGAAGATCTTCAGCTTCAATGTTACATCTTGGGCAGGTAGGATCTATCTCTGCTTGATTGAACTTTGCTTTTAAGGTTTGAAGCATGTATGTTCCAGTTAACGTGCGTACTTTTGTCGCTGCTTTTCTAACATCTTTGACGGAGCTCGATATTGTATCCCATACGTTGTGAGTTTGTCTAATATTCAGGTTTCTTATGATAGCAAGTTGAGTGTTGATTTTTCTTCACAATCTGCTTTTAGTTTGACTGTCCAGTGAGATGAAATAGCTGTTCGTACGATGTTTTTCCAGTCTAGCTTGTTGTAATGTACAGAACATTTTTAAAACAACAGTTCGGTATTCTGGTGATATTTATACTTTCTATCAGCAATAATATTAAATGTAGTAGGCTGAACTATCTGACAATGTAGCACACAATATAGCTTACAAATAACTAACAAGAACCCCTCATTTGTTGTAGAGAAAATGCAATTATCAATGTTGTCAACATGATGAAGCAGTAGAAATCTCCAGTGATTGAATGGATAAAGGTCCAGTGCATTGCTCTGAATGGATATGGCATTTTTTCCAACAGAAGAAACATAGCTTTGTACTTAAATTCTGTTATTGTACTTTTGAAAAACATTTTTGTATTCTTGTCTTTCGTTTTTGCTTATGTGCTTTGACAATTTGCCTTGTTTCTTTGATACATATAGGATTTAGCTCTGTTCTTATGGGTCCTACTAAAATACGCCCGGGTGAAGAAAAAGCGCCCGGGGAAGAAAAAATAGCGCCCGGGGAAAAGAAAAAGCGCCCGGGGAATATATAAAACATATTTCATTGGCATGAAACAACTTAGTGTCGATGAAATCAGTTATGAACATTGATCCTTTTTTTTAAATTTTAGACAAGTAATTTGAAAATTCAGATAATAGACATTCGTAATAAAGCACAAAAACAATTATAAATGTTTCAATTTTAGCAATACTATATAACTACAATTTCAAAAGACAGATAATACTGGATCACAGTTCATGCAGAAGATTTATAAAATGTAAGACGTCAAATGACATGTTTTAAAAAAAAAACGATATCAACATGAAAAATGTAAAAAAAAAAATATTTTCAAGTCACAGATAAATATTAATTTAATCAAAATTAAAAGAGTTATACATAATAAATCAGCAAATAAAGCAGTACTTTACATGTACCGTAGTTAAAACACGGGGATAAAGAGCAGGAGTCTAGTGTACATTTAAAACTTTGCATTAAAATCCTGATAAGCATAGCCATTGGATCAGTTTTAGCTTTATAAAAGATATAATAAATATGTATATTCAGTGTCTGAATAAGAAAGTGTTTACCATGCATTTGTGAAAATATTACACATCAGGCACTGATTATTTTTAGATAACAAAATATGCATTTTGATCGAGGAAAATATAGTTCATGATTCTTCTATATACCGTCTTATTTATATTTAAAGAAAAAAATATTGTTATAAAATTTTATACTAATTCATAATTTTCTCCTCCGGGCGCTAATTTCCCTTCTCCGGGCGCTTTTTCTTTTCCCGGGCGCTCTCGGGCGCTTTTTAGTAGGACCGGTTCTTATAAATCTCGTCATTGTGTTATTGTACTATGGTTAATATGTGTGTCCAATATTCTGTCAGATTAAACATGGGAAATGATTGCATAAACAAAAATAAAAACCTACAAGTACACACCCGTGATATCGCGAGTCCGTGACTGATTTAAAGTATATAACTATGCCTAATTATATATATATACAAGTACACACCCATGATATCGCGAGTCCGTGACTGATTTAAAGTATACAACTATGCCTCATTATGCGGAACGTACAGATAAGATTAACTATGCCTCATTATATATATATATATATAAGCCTTATTTTAGTAATTGGTATTGTCATCTGATAAAGTCATGTCCATTATAAGATACACAGTTTTCTCTGCTTTCAAATCTTTCTGTTTGAACCCGTCGACTTGGAACTTATCAATTATTGGTAATATTAATTATTTGGAAAACAAAAGGTTCTGGCTTTCCAGGAATGGAGTATTTTTTTATTATTAACAGCCTTGTCCTATATTAGTTATCTTAGAAAATCTTGCTGATTGCTGAATAAAACTACAATAGGGAACAATATGACAATGAATGAATTTAGTAGTGTCAGCCTTTTGATTATGACCCGTGTATGTAGCAAAATCCTAAATACACAGTTTGGTGGTGCGCCTGTGAAATGCGGAACGTACAAATAAGGTGATAGGTAACAGGTGAGTATACTATTGGTATCGGTATTGGATTCAACCCGGAACTTGTTAATTATTGGCAATATTAATTGTTTGGAAAACAAAAGGGTCTTGAGTGGTGTAATTTTTAATCTTCACCATTGTCCTATATTAGTTTTATATAAAGTTTAATTCTTTGATTTGTCGTTTTTACCCGATGACGTCAGACAAATTGGACCTCGTAATTTTAGTATTATAGATATTATATGGTCTGCAGCTATTTTCTGGGATATTTGCAGGATTGTAGGGGTTTTGTGTTATTACCAAATTTTTCATGTGATTTTACTTTAATACAACTGTCTAAAGACCATTTTGTTTTTCCTCTTATCAATATCCATTATTCAATTGTAAAATCAAGATTCCTTTGAATATATTATAACCAAACACCTTTTGTAACTACTGATGGAGTAAAGAACAGTGAAAACCCAGTTTAAAATATGTTTAATTGGACATACCCTCCAAAAAAATAATTGACTTGAAAATCCTGAATGAAGGAGTTACAATAACAAGATGTATGATGTACTGAGCCTACATTTTCCAAGCTCTTTTTGGAAAGATTAATTGACTGGAGCATCCTGACCACAAGCATATCTTGGTTAGACAATATGTAAAGATCTGTGTAGATACGATAAAACATGAAATTGCAGGACAGGATCAACATTTTCTATGCTCTTCAAAAAAAGTCAATTGTCTGGAGCATCTTGCCACAAGCACACAAGTATCTGATAATATTAAAAGTTTGTGTAGAAAAGCAATTCGCATGGCTCGGCATCTGGGACTTTCATTGCAGTCGAGACAAACACAACTCTAGAGAAATTATGAGTTAGAATACCATAACCATGATTACAGTAGAACTATATAGTGTCAAATATAACTATAAAAAGTCTGATACCCTTCAAATCCTCTAGAATGAAAAACTACAAAATGTTCAAAATCAGAAGCTAGTCTAAATTTATCAAACCAAATAACAGCTTTGTTAGTGTGTAGTAATTTGATCCAAGCATACTAGAGCTACATGCTTATTACTGAGAGCGAGCTTACATCAGTAAATTAACCACATTCATACGCCCTCAAAGCTAACTATGCAGTGTGGGCTTTGTTAATTGATGAAGGCTGTATGGTGACCTATAGCTGTTAATTTCTGTGTCATTTGGTCTCTTGTGGATGGTTGTCTCATTGGAAACCATACCACATCTTTTTTTTTTATAGAAACATAAATTACAGTATCACAAACTAAAACATTATGAAGATGACTCAACACTATTAACATAATTAACCTGGCAGGAATTCATAGAGACAACCAGAGATTTAAACTATTTTACTTTAAACTATTTTGTATTTAAAAGAAAACAAATTCAAGCCAATCAAAACAAATACCAAGAGCACAAAAGTGGACATACTGCATGAAATGATGAAGTGTACATTCTTTGAAGTGTGTACTGTCAGAGTGCTCAAGTTTTTTTTATATAAATTTCATAATTGAATGTGTTTATTTTATTTGGTTTTGCTACTACCAGATTTATCAGGGATTAAAATTAAACTTCTGAAAACAAGAAAGTTTGATACATTCAACAATTTTTTTCACAACCAAAAGAATTTAAAATTCTTTTAATATTTTTTTTTTAAAGTTTTCTTTCATAATTTCAAACATAATTTTAATTTATAAAATATTTAAATAATGTTACAATGTTTAAAATATTGTTCCCAAACCACTGGCTGATGCGAAGGCCATGAGTGCTTGTGTAGCTTGTCTAGTTTCTAAATGCAATTTTGATTCCTTGATCCATTCCTCGGCTACTCTCCTAGCTTCACCTTGTAGCTGATTCATATATCTAACAGCCATCTCAAGGTCATCTCGATCCATCCAATATTTTGCATTTGCTAAAATTTGGTATGTAGATAGTTTGTCTAGTTCAACTTCATCACTTGTTACTCTTGCATATACAGATTCAAAAATAAAGAAAGACTGAATGTAGGATAAGAAATATTTTCCGAGACCACCACCGGTCTCATCTATCATGGCAACTCTGCGACACACACGGTGGACTTTGTTAAATCTCTCAATCAAACTGTCATCAGTCCACACTCCTCTCTTGTATGATACCTCTGGGATACTTTTCACAATTGCTTTTACATAAGGATGATTTCCAGCTGCATCAGATACAGCTGCTATTTCATTGGCTAGTGGTTTAATCTTAAGTTCCCAAACGTCTATATCCTCTATCCCATGCATCAGAGCTTTATTTAGTGCTACACATGCCAACCAAAGCTGCTGGGCTTTTCTTGATACTCTCTCTGACTCAGCCCTTCCTGAAAAACAGTCACAAAAAACATTTATTTTAAAGTGTACATAAAGAATGTCACAAAAAAATGCAAGAATAATACTTTCAGCCAAAAACAATATGTATTGATAATTTATGGATATATTTAACCTTAATACAGACCATCACATAATTTTTATTCAAGTATTAAGTTTGCTATTTTGTACTGGTATTTTTTCAAACATCATCTAAGAATAATTTGATTGTTTTGATTAAAATGAGAAAATATTCACATGTTGGGAGTGAAAATTGTTATATAAATGAAGTAGGTGCACTTTCCATAAAATATGTTTCAGGACCTCCACAATCCTTTACAATGACCTCAGAATTAGTGATATATATTGGACAATGACCTCAGAATAAGTGATATATATTGGATCCATTAGTGAACAAGATTTGAACCACAAAATATTAAGAGCAAATTGTTTCTCCTATTACAACAAACTACAATGATCATAAAGATTACCTTCTACTGCACTCTCTATCCCCCTCAATCTAGCAATCCAGTTAGCTACTTCAGTATGGAAGCTCTGTCGCTCCTCAATCAGTTTGGTATTTAACTCTCTCTCAAAAACCTGCTCTAATTCCTTTTCTTGTATTTTAAGTACATCCTTCAAATGATCACTGTGTGCAGCTGCTTGTCTGGCTAAATGCTGACGTAATTCTTGTTCAAACACAACCCTTGAATCACTTTCCTGAAATCATTTACAAAGATATTTTTGATTTATTTGCACTACTCATTAGCCTTTTAATTTTATAACATATATTACTGAAAACCAAAAAAATAATATAATATAAAATTGATACTGTCCTTTAGAATATGTAAACATAGCAATAAGATACTTACTTTGGATTCCTTATTGATGGTAAAAATTAGACTATATATGGGTGCGCAATAATAAAAACTTAATAATTAATAATATCAGTAGTGATTTTCCTTCATAAAAGCTTTGCAATCTCATTTATAAAATGTAGCTTATCAAGGACTCACATTTATAAATGGACACATAAATGTCTATATTTACAGTATATATCATACTATTAAATTTGGAAAACTTACCCATTTTTCTTTCTGTATTAAAAATTCATTTTTAAGTCTCTGTTGTTCATTAGCCACCCTCTGGTCAGATAGTTGGTCATCCTCTTGTATTTGTTGCTCTAAAGCCTGCTGAATCCTTTGTTGCTCTAGAGCTATCTGTTCAGCCAGTTGTTTCTGGAGCTGTTCAATCCTTCTATGAGCATGAGCAATCAGAGAATTCAATTCTTCCTCTGTTAATTTTTTACCTATTAAAAACGTTTTAATTTATTTCAAAAATATAATTTAATAACTAACTCAGCATTATATTTTGTTATTTTTAAGTCTTTTTGTAGTTTGGGACGAATAAGAGTTTATAATTTAAAGACAATTATTACAAAAATTCCACAAAATTGTAGACAAATCTCAATGTGAATTGATCCTCTTAAAAGATTGATTCTTAGGGAAATTTAGAAAAAATAACCAGCTAAATGTAGGCCTTACATCCTTCCAAAAAAACAGTATTTACCTCTAGCTTGACCTATGTTAACCTAGTATTTACCTCTAGCTTGACCTAGTTTAACCTAGTATTTATCTCTAGCTTGACCTAAATATAGCATTCACCTCTCGCTTGACCTAGTTTAACTTAGTATTCACCTCTAGCTTGACCTAGTTTAACCTAGTATTTATCTCTAGCTTGACCTAGATATAGTATTCACCTCTCGCTTGACCTAGTTTAACTTAGTATTCACCTCTAGCTTGACCTAGTTTAACCTAGTATTTATCTCTAGCTTGACCTAGTTAAATCCAGTATTTACCTCTAGGTTGGCCTATTTTAACCTAATATTTACCTGTAGCTTAACCTAGTATAACCTAGTATTTAGCTCTAGCTTGTCCTAGTTTAACCTAGTATTTACCTCTAGCTTGACCTATTTAAATCTAGTATTAAACCTGTAGCTTAACCTAGTATAACCTAGTATTTAGCTCTAGCTTGTCCTAGTTTAACCTATTATTTACCTCTAGCGTGACCTAGTTTATCTTTGTATTCACGTCTACCTTGACCTAGTTTAACCTAGTATTTATTTCTAGCTTGACTTAGTTTAACCTTGTATTTACCTCTAGCTTGACCTAGTTAACCTTGTATTTACTTCTAGCTTGACCTAGTTTAACCTTGTATTTACCTCTAGCTTGACCTAGTTTCACCTCTGGCATGATACTTTCTAACTCCTTCTGGAACTGTTTCTTTCCTTGTTCTACAAGGTCCTTATATTTTAACATCATTTTAGACTGTGATTCCACCTTCTTCACCTGTGTGTCCTGCTTGTTTAAATCACTGTTTAATTTGTTGAAAGTTTCTTGTGCTGAGATCAGAATTTTATTCTTTTTGGTCATTGCTTGTGATTTTCCTTCAGTAATGGCATTCTTTAATTTTTGTAATTGTTCTCTGTAAAAGATTAATAAATGTTGAATTTGGTAAAGTCACATACGAATGAAACCTTATAAGGCCAGGATTTTTTAATTTGTTGGTTTACGGATCCGCCGACCCGATTTTGCCGATTCCTAGAATAAAAATAAAATTGACTTTTCATGCTTTTTTATTCCCGCCGACCCAAACAAATAGTCATTATCCCTGAAAAATAATTAAATTCTTCTTTTTTTATGAAATGAAATGCATGAATCTCTAACAAAATTGATAACACTCTCTGTTGTGAAAAAATAAAACAAATAATTTTGCGGAACAAAATCTGTGTTGAAAACCCATTACACAATAAGTTTGTTTCCCTTATTTGTCATCACTCTGTAAGATGCATAATCTCATAGAAATAGACTTGTCCAAATGTGGACAGGTGGAAAGCACCTTGCATGGAAGTAAAAGTTCTGAATATCAACAAGTCATTTAGAATTTTCTTGTTTCATGGATAACAACAACAAAAATATCATTCATTTGGATTAAAAACGGGAATGCATGACACTAGATTAACCCAATACTCTTGTTTTTTCTGTGGTCTATTACGTTTTTGACACTTGTGTTGAAACTTATTTTCGTACAACGTTTTTTACATTTTTTTCTTTATCAGTTCTCGTTTTTGAAGATCATTACTCACCAAGTTTTCTGGAATTGAATAAGAGCTATGACAATTTGTTTTTCTTGTTTGTGAAAAGACGATTTAATTTCGTCTTTGTCTGTGAACACCCCCCTTTTTTTTACGGCAAATCATTAGACAATGTCATGCGATATTTATGACAGCTGAGCAAGAATATTTCATCGAACTAAAATTTGAAATGATGACAAAATAGCATAAAAAACATTTTGTTAGAAAGGTGAAATGTATATTTATTTTGCATTTTTTTTTCTGTCTTGAAAGATATTTTTTTTTCTTTTTTTTCCCGACTGACCGACCTGACTTTTTCATGGGGAAAAGCCGTAAACCAACAAATTAAAAAAAACGTGGCCTTATGAAAGAAAAGATACAGTTTTAAATTTTAAAAAGTCAAATTTATAAGTTGGCTTTTTTCTTGGGTAAAATATGCACATCTAGAAAACATTTTAGTTTGACAGTTTTTATAAATCTGTCATTTGTTTGTTTTCATTTTGAAGTGATACAGAGGATAATACCTGGCTTGAGTAACCAGTCTGTCAGAAGAAGTAACAGCATCAAGTCTGGCTCCATAGGCTGAGGATACCTCCTGCCACTGACTATCTTTATTCAGAATCTGTAATATAGGACATAGATGTAGACAAATAACTTTCAGGAGAAAAATGTTCTCCACTAATTTCACTGTAGATGGGAGCTTTAATTATGAAAAAAATCAAACAATTATTCATCAAGACTTGTTAAAAATTTATGAATGAGGTGAATAAGAGGTCCTGGAGTTATCATTGGGGAAACTCCTTTTTCTGCACCCTCAAAAAAATTTCTGTAAAAGCAGAAATTTTGGTGGAGGATTAATTTCATTTATTTCATAGAAAGAATATATATCCACGGAATTAAAACCCCCACGAAAATTCAACTTTCATATCATATCACTTCAAATTAATGGAAACCACAAAATCAAATCCCCATGAAATCTTATATAGAGAGAGACAAAACCATCAAATTTTAACCCCACAAAAATTAATATTCTGCAGGAATTATGACCTATATGTCGACCTTTAAACTTTGTTACAATAGATATAATATCCTGTGCAGACTGTGATCTACATGACCTATGAATTACACCAGAAAGATTATGTCCTCAGAGCATTTGAGATGTCCTGAACAAAAATCTGCAAAATATTTAATGAAAAGTGATTTAAGGATGTCTGCTTGTCATGTTTTGGAATTTTTGTCAGATTTTCGGAATCCTCTGGTTTTATCCATTTGAATGCCTTAAAAAAATTTGCCCATGAACCCCAATTTTTCTTTTTATAAATCCTTTACATGTATAATTATAAGCCATTTGTATTAGTCTTATAAAATCTTATTTATTTTTTCATAGTATTTGAGGACTTTGACTGGTCAATGATAAAGTTATGAAAAGTCTAGAGAAAACATTTTCCCGCTAAAATTCCAATGGCTAACATGGCTAATATCTTGAAAACGACCACATTGACCCCTATAGTTTTTTTTGCTTTTTTGAAACCTCAATTAAGCCCCTATCAATATATACTAGTTTCATGAAAAGTTATTTATTTTGAAACTGAGCAGCGAACATCCTTAAGATTAAAATGCAATATAAAGTAAGATAAAAAAATGTTGACCAGTATGTGTGGACCTGGCAATGAGTCATACAAACCTCAGATGCGTCGTCCATTGCCTTCTTCAGAGCATCAATATGTTGTTTAGTGGTTGAGATAACTTCAGTTTGTTTTTCTAAAGCCTGTTTTATGGTCTTGTTACACATTTCTGTCATATTAGAGTAATACAAACCTCAGATACATCGTCCATAGCTTTCTTCAGAGCCTCTATATGTTGTTTAGTGGTGGAGATAACTTCAGTTTGTTTTTCTAAAGCCTGTTTTATGGTCTTGTTACACATTTCTGTCATATTAGAGTAATACAAACCTCAGATGCGTCGTCCATTGCCTTCTTCAGAGCCTCTATATGTTGTTTAGTGGTGGAGATAACTTCTGTTTGTTTTTCTAAAGCCTGTTTTATAGTCTTGTTACACATTTCTGTCATATTAGAGTAATACAAACCTCAGATGCATCGTCCATAGCTTTCTTCAGAGCCTCTATATGTTGTTTAGTGGTGGAGATAACTTCAGTTTGTTTTTCTAAAGCCTGTTTTATGGTCTTGTTACACATTTCTGTCATATTAGAGTAATACAAACCTCAGATGCGTCGTCCATTGCCTTCTTCAGAGCCTCTATATGTTGTTTAGTGGTGGAGATAACTTCTGTTTGTTTTTCTAAAGCCTGTTTTATAGTCTTGTTACACATTTCTGTCATATTAGAGTAATACAAACCTCAGATGCATCGTCCATAGCTTTCTTCAGAGCCTCTATATGTTGTTTAGTGGTGGAGATAACTTCTGTTTGTTTTTCTAAAGCCTGTTTTATGGTCTTGTTACACATTTCTGTCATATTCTCTATGTAAACTTCTAAAGCTGTAAAGACAAAATTAATTCATTAAAGAAACAGTCTTAAGGGGGAAAAGGTTTAGTGCAGTGAATCCACATCGTGGCACTAAGCTACACTATGTAGTTGAACTTGCAAGCAAAAAAACACTAGGTACCATATGGAGGTGTTTGGGGAGCTCAAAAAGGGTCTCCTGGCCGTCATAGCATATGTGTTAATAAGAATGTTATAATATGCAAAATCATATATGCAGTCACAAAATGCTATTTGAATAGATAGTCCTTTTTGTTGAAGGCCATACCGTGACCTATAGTTATTAATGTCTGTGTCATTTTGGTCTTTTGTGGATAGTTGTCTCATTGGCAATCATACCACATTTTCTTTTTTATACTTTGTTTAGAATCTTTCCTGATTTTGATAAATTAGCAGCTTGTACTTCTCAAGGAGTTCAATTGAAGTAAGATTTGTGGTATAACTTTTTCAAAATTTTCTGTACTTATAAGAACTTAGAATTGTCATACTGCACCATACTGTTTTATTGTATTTTGAAAAAAACATTGGCACTGATGAAGGTTTTTTATGTCAAATATTTGTAACATCAGTTTAATGAGAATTTCTTCACCATAACCTTTTTTGTGAACAAATCAATTGTTTTTCATAACTTTTAACCTATTCTTTCAATGCAAGAAACTTTTGATGACTAAATTTTAACCAGTGAGAGGACTTGATTACCACAGATACCATCTTTTCCCTGAGTCCCATCTATCTGCACCAATCATTCACATAACCTTAAGTACCTGTACATCTTCATGCAAACTAAAATAACTGACCTCAGTGAGTCTTTAAAACTTTCATTTTACAGTTTAGTTAATGTCTTTTTCTTACCTGCATTTTCAGCAGCTTCTTCTGCTTCCTTCTGTTTCAGCTTTCTTTGTGCTTCCTCTTTCTTTCTCTCTTTTTCTGACTTTACTGGAGCAGCAACAGGAGTGGGAGCTGCAGGGGGTGGGGCAGTCATGGGTGGAGCTGGCATAGGTGGAATATCAGACTGAAAAGAAATGTAACACGTTAGTATAAATATGATTATGAAGTGAAATATGGAATTAAAAGTTAATTCTAAATGACAATATTCAAAAGTATATCAGACACATGAGCTTTGTTATGACAGACAAAAGTCAAGTTTAATGTTAAATATACAACACAACACAGTTACAATAAATGGCAGACAAGAACTCCAAAATCAACTTAACCTTTGATACATAAAACTAAATTACTTTCATGCCATATATATATGGAATTCATGAAGCTAAATATCGTTCTATTACCCTACATACCTGTGGAACTTTACGTCTCATTTTACTCTCTTCTTCAGGTTTAGGAGAAATATTTGGAATAAGGGGACCTGATCTATCTGTGCTTCTGGAAAAGAAATCAGTTTGTGTATGTTTTCTCTATTGTGTTAATAAATCAAAATTTAAATATGTAGTTGTTGATATAGATCAACTTTTATGGTACATTAAATATTGATCATTTTAGTAATTTCAAATTCATTTACGATTACTTTCCTAGTAAATTACACAATTTATTTTTACTACAGCTATAACTTACATTACTAAAATTCTGTTTGTATTTACTTAATATTATTTTATGCCTATCCTCTGGTAGTGTTGTTCAAATGTGTAAAGTTTCATCAAAATCAGTCTAGCCATTTTAAAAGGAGGAGTTGTGCTCACAAGTTATTAACACATTGATATACTGCCCTATTGAAATACATTTACATATATATAGTTGCAAATCTCTTGCAGGAAAAAAATATATCAAGGGAAGTAACTCTATCTCTCCTTAAATTGTAAACAGACCATGACATGCATGAGATGGAAATATTGTGTGTACACAGTTGGAAATGTGTGCATCAGCCGAAGTAAATAAATTTAAAGACAACTAGGAAGAAACCGACATTATGTCTGTGGTTTATCATGCATATTGGTATAAACATAATCTACAGAAATATTTGTGCTAGTATCTAACAATTATTTTCTTATATATGATTTACATATATCTACTTTTGTCTTACTTAATAGTTTCTGAAGTTGGTATTAACTGAAACAGAGCATCAAAAGCATCTTTACTGTATGGTACATTGTCTTCTATCTGTTTCCTGAAGTTAGAATCATACCAGGCATACCCTACTACTCCACCAGCTGCCAAGGTGGTCAAACCAAGAAACTTGAAGAAACCTCCACCTTGTCTGGAAAACAATTACATGTATTGTACATTTGTATTTACATGAGAACATTGTGAAAGTACCATTACTCAACTACTTGCAAAGTGTGTTTAAATGATCTCAACTGTTCTGATCAATCCATCAAGTTCCCTTATCCTATTTGCTTTAAAATGTAGCCAGCTTTCAGCACTATTTTAATTGTAGTGTATTTTGTTAAAAGGTTTACAATGCATATATCAAATGAATCAAATTTGTATCTTTTTCATATATCTATCATGTCAATATACTGTATAAAGTTCTGAAATTATTGTGTACAACAGCATTTATGATTGTGATTTTTTAAAAGTTGACAAACATGACAGAAATGTGATATTGATTATTCTGAATTCAGGAAAATCTGCATAAAGATTAAATGATTAAAATATATAAGAATGTAAGTTCTTATTATTGTGATACTCACCCAGTCGATTTGTTCGCATTAATAAAAACCTCGCAATAATTTCTGAATTGACAGCATATACATGATATACTAGAATACATGTATATAGCTTTTAATTTTCCAATAACTTATTTTTCCTTATTTTTTATGTCTGATTTGTATATATACATGATAAAAATGCAAGTTGCACTTGGTTGAGTAAACATCATATACATGTGTAGTTTAAAAGGTATCTACATATGTCTAGTGTCTAGAAGAAACCATTTTTTTTTTATAAGAAATGAATTTTAACAACAAAATTGCAATAAGTATCCATGTGGACAGCATCATATACAGTAGTTCAGGAATTCCTTATTAAAGCTATTATAGATGGGTTTGTTTTAAAGGTTTTATCCTGCTAGTAGATAAACATTACTTTGGTGGTGGTGGTGGCGGTGGTTGTTGTTGGTTAGCTTCAAATGGTGTTGATAGGGGAGGTTGTGGAACCACTGGTGGCTTTGTACTTGTAGATCTTCTTCCATGGATCTAAAACAAAAACATAAACATGATAAATCAATGATAAATCTTTTTCATATTTCCCAAAACTTATCCAGGTTCAAATGTTTCAAGCATACTTCATGACATTTATTTACTATTTATTTTACCATTTGTTTGGGATATTTCTGAAAATATTTAGCACCAATAGGCACAGAACAGGTGAGACTTTGTATCTTTGAAAAAATGCCTATAAAACACTTAATGAACATGATGAAGACATGGAAGACTTTATTGTCAAAATTGGGTCTCAAAGTTCCCCTGAAAATTCTCTCTCAAAGTGTAGACCATTGTAGACAGAGAAAATGGCTTCAGCATAAATGTAGTCCCAGATTACTCTGACGTCCAAGTTCCAACAGCTGTTTTGTCAGACAGGCTGGGTTGTGGGACATCAGAACTTGTCCCATATCAAAAAGTGGATATTTTCCCTTCCAAAAATAGATCAGCTGCCTTGTTGTTTCTAGAGCTGACTAACAGCCTTGGATCTACATGTATATCTGGCATCAATTTGTTCATTTTTCATATTTCTCTTCTTTATGCAAGTTTCACCTTCCTGCCACCCTTTATTTTTTCATATTTGGACAGTTTTCACAGTAACCCATTGATTCCAGCATTTAAATTTTCATTTTGATATGGGACAAGCTCTGACATCCAAAATCCAGTTATGGCATCCTTTCAAGACATCATAGTTATTTAACTAGAGTGGTGCAAGTTGATGAACATGAGTGGGGAGATATATTACATGTATTAGGAAGTTAGAGCTAGCTGATCATGGATAATTTGGCAGATAGGGCAAGTTGTGATGTATTGTAAAAATTCTAATGACAATGAATGAGGATATAAATCTTATTTCCAAATTATATATACTCCCTAACCAATACACATTTATATCACTATTTGTCGGCCATTATTGCATATCACACAGGTTTCCATAAAATTTTGACGTCATAAAACAAAATATCTGACGCCACAACGGAAAAGTGATTGTTGTATGGGTCAAAAGTTCAAGCAGCTGGGTCAGCTGGGATTAGCAATAAGGTGTATGACCATGGAGGTACTTGTAACAGGTTGGGATCAAATTTAAACCCTCTATATGGTATATAAATTTATAGAGGGGTATTTTTGTTAAGACTGGATTTAAAGCATAATAGATCATAATAGGACAGATTGTCACTCAAACACCATATCTAGAGGGTTTCTTCCCAATCTATTGTAATAAAACAAATGAACACATGAGAGGGGGAAGGAGGGGTCCTGATACCGAAATCCCGGGCCCTGAAATTCGAAAAAAGAATATCCAGATTCCGAAAGAGTCAATCCTGAAATCCAGAGCTTAAACGACTGATCCAAAATTCCAGATAAAGGTCCTATCCCCCTCGCACATGGAATAAAATAATAAAAAACACTGAGATTTTTTTACAGTGACAGTGTTTGCGTATGTTCATTCATTCATTCATTATTCAAATAGTCCATAGCACAGGAGGACCCATTAAACTGAGGAACAGTTACCTGTTACCTTTTCTGTATATTTCACCTTTACCAGATGAACCACTTAAGTTGGAAAATCTTCTTGAAGTGTAGAACTGCGGTCCAGTAGTGTCAGTACGTACTCGGTACTAACTGTAGACTTTTTAATGACAGATTAGCATGACATGTTGTATAGAACTGATTTTTATCAATTGAAAAGGGAACACTCAATAAAGGAAGACAATTTGCATCAGCTGTTAACCTACTAACCTTGATTTTTGGGGGCACTCTGGATGTTGTCCTCCACATTGCTGATCAGTAGGACACCGGCTCTTCAAATTGACTTCCGGTAACCTTCACGACTTCTGTACTCAGCAGCTAAATGATTTAGTGAGATTGTGCAGAATCTGAAATGTGACAGATCCAACTTAACTTTAAGAAGAAATTTTACTTGTAAAGCACCATAATGTACAGTTTCATATTTCATAATTTAATGTTGCACAGAATATAAATATCTAGGTATACTATTCAAGCCATCAGGAATTTTCACTAATGCTGTAAATCTTCTCTATAAAAAGCTTCTAAGGCATTGTTTTGTATTAAAAAAAAATTCTACTCAGATAAGATGGATGTTTTTTTCCCATATGAAACTTTTTCATTCTTGTGTTAGCCCAATATTACTGTATTGCAGTGAAATATGGTCGCTAAATAATGTGAAGAACACCAAAAACTCTTTAATCTCAATACTTATCTATGGAATTATTAAAACTTCAGATCAAATTTGCGAAAGGTCTTCTAAGTGTTAATTCAAAGGCAGTAAATACAGCTGTATCCTATTGGTATACAGGCCTTTAAGCCTTCTGTAGGATTTTTGTAACATATTTTAAAGTCAAATGGAAATGAGTCTTTATTACATAATGTTTACAAAGTTAACAAGCAGTTAAATGATGGATTTGATTTAAAAATTAAAAGGCTACTATCAAAATTGAATTTCACTCATGTTCGAGAAAATCAATGTACCTTTTCTAAAAAAAAAAAGCCGTCGTAAAGAAGCTCAATGAAAATTACATTATATTTCGGGGTAAAATGTCTCTATAATGACGATAATTCAATAAATGTAAACAAACTAAGAACATACAGAAAATTTAAACTAAAGTATGAACTAGAAAAGAACCTTTTATTGAATTTAGATAAAAATGTTACAAAAAATATGCTAAAATAAGAATAAGTAATCGTATGCCTGCGGTTGAACGCGGTAGATACAACAAACAGCTTTAAAAAAATGGAATATGTCCTTTATGCCATAAAGAGGTGGAAGATGAATTCCATTGCATCATAACATGTTCAGAAATTAAATAAAACTAGATCAAAATGTTTAATGAAATGTCTAGTATTGTCCCCAATTATAATTCAATGAGTGAAGAAAATAAATTTGATTTTATATTTTTCTACAAAGAATGTGATATTTTACTCATCATCGTTAACTATATAAGTGTAATGTATAACGATCGAGAGAGAAACAATTATAATGTCAATATATGAACTGTGTAATTGATGGCTCACCTTACATATATATAGAGAATAATACATGGCAAAATCCGTATCATATGTCGTATCATCCCGAGACATCAATATCAGCCCGAGGGCCTTTAGGCCCGAGGGATGATATTGGTCGAGGGTGATACGGCATGTGATACGGATTTTGCCATGTATTATACGCTTTATCATATATTTCAACAGAAGAGTAATATATTATATGAACTGTTTTCTGATCCATAGCAATGGGATACCTTCAGTTCTGCTTTTGTCTTGTTTCAAAGCTTTACAATTACTGCTCAATTATTTATATGTTGCACCTGGGTTACCTTACAATCTGTTGTTTTGAAAATATTTGGTTTATTATTGTTTTTATTTGAGTGTTTTGTATTTTTTATAGTTGCATTTAGTGTGCCAAAAAATATGTTGTAAATACTTGATGTTCGTGACGTCACATACAATATGAAAACTTGTCGTTAACTTACATGGCAAACAATGACGTCATTCAAAAAATTGACCTATTTTAAAAAAAAAATTCTTAAGCAAAAAAAACAAAAAAACTGACTAAATAAAAAGAAAAAAAAAAAAAAAAAAAAAAAGGTATGCGATACGGGTTTGGCCATGCGATACGGGGTATGCGATACGGGTTTAGCCATGCGATACGGGGTATGCGATACAGGGTAGGTGATACAGACTGGAAAAACAACCTTTATTAGATATACAAAATAGCTGTATTTTGTACTAAATATATGATAAAATGTTATATATAAGCATAATATTTGAATTGATGATTTTAAAGAGGAGGCATGCTGTCAAAAATAGTTTTATAATCTTTATTATTAATCTCTATATGTTTTTCAATGCTACAACATATAAAACATATTTGTAGTGTTTAGTGTCTATCGCTTTGTCTGTCTGTCTGCAACATTCTTATTGTCTAGATTTTAGACTAATACAATTCTTATTCTTATTCTATTTGATACAGGAATCAACAAATGAAAACAAGTTTACAAACAATTAAAGCTTAAAAGGGGGCGCACGGGTATAATTTTTTTTTTTATATCAAATTAAAATTTTCTTTAAATACACTTTATCCTATACTTTATAGAAAAATAAAATAAAACAAGAATGTGTCCGTAGTACACGGATGCCCCACTCGCATTATCTTTTTTCATGTTCAGTGAACCGTGAAATTGATATCAAAACTTTAATTTGGCATTAGACTAAGAAATATCATATCATAGATAACATGTGTACTAAGTTTCAAGTTGATTGAACTTCAACTTCATCAAAAACTACCTTGACCAAAAACTTTATCCCAAACTTCGCACTATCATTTTCTAAATTCAGTGGACCACGAAATTGGGGTCAAAACTATAATTTGGCACTAAAATTTGAAAGATCATATCATGGGTGACATGTGTACTAAGTTTCAAGTTGATTGGACTTCAACTTCATCAAAAACTGCCTAGACCAAAAACTTTAACCTGAAGCGGGACAGGCGGACGAACGGACGGACGCATAGGCCAGACTATGAAAAATACCCCTCTATTATCGTAGTAGGGGTATAAATATGGGGTCACCAGTCATTTCAGCTCTGCATTCAAAAGAAGCATGTATTTTTGTTAAGGTACTTTTTTCTGTTAAACTAAAAGGTGAAAAGAATGTAATATCGAAATAAAAAATAACTTAATTACAGAAATAGCTCAAATCTTACAAAAGTTTGATTTAAGAACAGTTCATTTGAAAAAAAATAATAAAAGACGTAGGTCACCGATGAGTGGAATGAGTTATTTCAATTTTAATGTAAAAAAAATGGCATTTTTTCAGCAAAGTGAGATAATTTGGAGGTTTTCAATGATGTAAACATTTTAAAAATCATCTGGGGGCAAAACGAATAGATTTGTCCGGTTGATAATGTCCCATATCATAAAGTAACAACTAATAGTGTAATAGATAAAATTTGTAATGAAAAAAAAAAGTATTTCAATTTTTGCTGATTTTTTTGTATCCTTGAGCGTCCTTAAATGTCTTACGCCATTTTGGATTGTAAAAAACATGGAATCTTAGCTCCAGATTTTCAATCAAGTTAACCAAATTGGATGCAGGAATGCAGGTTACTATTGTGAATTTGCATTTAAAAGAACACATTTATAAGATTTTAACTTATAAATATTGATATTTTTTATATTAAAGGGTAGATTATTATTTTTTGCTTAATTTTTAATGTTTTAATTGGAATTTTAAGGAGAGGTAACTCTGAAATAGTGCATTTTTGAAGGAACCTACATGGAATTTTGCTATTCTGTGTTATAGACTGAAAAAGTGCATTTTTGAAGGAATCTACATGGAATTCTGCTATTCTGTATTATATGCGAGAGAAAAAAAAACGCACGGTAACCCTACCTTTTCTTTTGATATTCTCAAAGCATTTTTATTGATATGCTAAAAGTACCAGTCTTGTATTACAACTCCAGTTTCCGGTGCATTTCAAAACATGCAGGGAAACAAAATAGTGCATTTTTTTCTGATTTTTTTTTCTGGACTCAATATTTTATGTTTATGGATATGGTGAATTGAAACATATATAATATAGATTTGAAGAAAAAAAATCTTGCATCTTTTTGGGAATATCATGTGTACTGGCAGTGGTGCGGCCTAGTGATAGCAGCAAACAGAAAGCAGAGTAAAATGAAATGTTTCGACTTCAGGGTAACGTAACTTTTCATTCTTCGAGGAATGACCCACTTTTTTCCCGATGAAATAAAAATTTCACATCAGTACATAAATGATATGAACATGAATTTTTATTCTATGTAGTATTTTTATTTTTATTTTCAAAGATTAGCTGTTTTGCATGGAATTAATCCGTTGTGGTGTGTTGTGAAAAAAACATGAATAAGGTAACCGTTACATTTTTCATGATTCCAGCTATGAACTACTGGAGGTGACCTAATCTCTGAAGTGTATTGGACCAACTTCAGAAATGGCTGCGCCCATGAAAAAATTCACAGGTAACAGATATCGAAAATGCATCAAATTATATACATAATTTTGTAAAACCTATGAAATTTCCATAACCCGAATGTACCATATTTATCCCGAGCAACATTAATTAGGAGTACAGACAATTTGATGCATGTAGGAACACTTTAAGGCATGACAGGATCTAGATAGATCTAGATGGGCTTTGCTCATTGTTGAAGGTCGTATAGTGACCTATTGTTGTTAATTTCTGTGTCATTTTGGTCTCCTGTGGACAGTTGTCTCATTGGCATTTGGCAATCATACCACATCTTCTTTTTTATAAACACACAAGTTTCATATGATAAGGTCCACTCAGTTACACAGTTTTTTGGCAGATCATCTTTTGTAAATTTTTGAAATCAATACTACTTACAACAAGTTTTATTTACATGTATGAGGGGAGCTTCTCAAACTTCTTTCCCAACTTATTTTATTTTTTTCACCTTCTGCAGAAATGAAAAAAAAATGAACAGCAAATTCTAGAAAAGTTTTGATATTCTAAAACTTAAAATGCATTTATGTTTTATTAATCTAGGTCCAGCCATGTTCTAAAACTTTTCCAAATGCACAGGTTTGTCTGTCATGTCTGTACTCAGACTGAAATTTGTAGTGAAAATACAGCCATGTGTGTAAAAACGTTATGATGAACCTCAATATACAATTTATCTTTCTTTCATTGATTTGTAATAATGTTTTTTTTTAATTTATTTCAGGATTACTACCTCCCCTGTGCAAAGCATTTTCAGCATGTTGTCGTGTGAAGCCAGTATTAACCATTTCAAATAGATTGTTTAAACCACTACAGTCTGCTGGTAACTACAGTATTCTTCCCCATGGATCATTTCCCATAAGGTGATGTACATGTATATTGAAATAAAGTCAAACGCAAGATATGCCAACAATTGAAAAATAAAATGATTTGAAAGTCGGAGATGATTTTAATGTAACAAATATCTGAATATATAGTATGGTCATTAATATGCTTCAGCTGGCCTCTAAACAATCATATATCCTAGTTCATGCTTCAGCTGGCCTCTAAACAATCATATATATCCTAGTTCATGCTTCAGCTGGCCTCTAAACAATCATATATCCTAGTTCATACTTCAGCTGGCCTCTAAACAATCATATATCCTATTTCATACTTCAACTGGCCTCTAAACAATCATATATCCATACTTCAGCTGGCCTCTAAACAATCATACATCCTAGTTTATGCTTCAGCTGGCCTCTAAACATTCTTATCGGACCACAGATGAATTATCACGTTGTGATTGGTTAAACGCCGTCACGTGGTGACCCCCTATGAGACCGTATGGGGTTAGTAAGTTTCATATGGGGTTCGTGATGCGTTAATGATGACGTCATCTATTAATGTTGTTGTGTTTCATTGTTTATTTTTCAACAAAACGCCGCAGAAAAAGTCCAGCGTCTGATAAATTCTTTATATGGTTAACTACTGACCCCCTACGGATCCATAGAGGGTGAATAAAATTCATAGGGGAATCGGCCTCTGGTCTCACCCCCTATGGATTTTACTAACCCTCTATGGATCCGTACGGGGTCAGTAGCGAACCATATAACTTATAATCCTAGTTCAGGTTCAGGGAAATGAAGACCACTAAACATAGAAATAGATGAACAAATGAATGCTAGTTAGGAATGAAGCGATCCACTAGGTGATTCTAAGATCATGAAGATGGGTTATCTTTTCCTCCACATAAAAATGGAATAATGTAAAACAAAAGGATACCATTAAGTGCTGATGTGGGACCATTTGCATGTTTACAGCATGTTCACAGAATAAAAATATGAACATTATGAAGAGGTATGATTGTCATTAAGACAACTTTCAACCAAAGACCAAATGACATACAAGTTTGTTACTATAAGTCTTTGTTCAACCTTCAACATTGAACAATACCCATACCATATAGCAAGCTGTAAAAGACTTGAACATGACATTGCTCAATCCTTACACATGGCATGCCATTCACTGGTGGATCTTTAAGAAAATTTGTACTCACTGTTATTTATATTTTCAAAATACTAAATTTGTGTTGGTCCTAACAAAATTTCAGTGGTTAAATCCTTCAGACTTTACGAGACCTCTGTCATGATGCATTTTAAAATATAGAACTAAAAGAATTACATTATTTGATAACTTTAACTGATTAATGTTCCTGTCAAAATCAATTTATAAATATGTTCAAAGTAATGGTAAAACTTATAATCCAAAACATTTGTCTCAAATATATATAATACACATGTAACAGAAGTGTTGAATTATTGATTTTCAAAACAAATTTTAAGATATACATTGATTTATTTGATATAGGAAAAGCATTTTACAGAATTCTACACCACTTGTTCAAACTTCTGTGAGAACCAGAATGGATTGGGCAGAACCTACAATAGTTTGTGATAAAAAAGAGGGTAAACCTCAATCAAACAAAAATGTTCTCAAAAGATTTAAAAGACTAAATTGTGGATTATGGATCCGAACCAGGGCAGGAAGAAGTAAAAAACTGTGGAGAATGGGTCAGCAAAAAAAGTGGCGACACCGACTTCATGTTGTTTGTAATGCTTCACAGTCTACACTTCTCGACAAAATGGTCACAAAATATTGGAAGAAGAAAACCTACTTTGTTGATGATCCTTATGAACCTTATCAAAAAAGAACAAAAATGGAAAAGTTTGGTTTGGACATACAAAAACCAAAATTTGTTCCTTGAATATATGTTAGATTATATAAAATTGAATTATTGATATGTTTGAATTAAATATGTTTGTTGCATTTGATTATAGTTCTTTATCTTGTCAACAATACTTATTGTGAAGCAAAGTAAGTGTTTCTTTTCTGGCATGGACCATATTGACAAAGGTGCTTTCTCTGTTATCTTTTTATGTTTAATTATCTATTCGGATATCACCTGTGTATGCTGCTTTCACTTTGTAAACCCCAAGAAATGAAATTCTAAATATAGATATATTTAGTGATTTATAGCAGATGCACATAATTATGGCAGGTAGTTTACCCCTTATAAATGTACAGGTACTGGTATTGTAAATGATGTACAAACATTGTCAATGTGTTAAAATTAGAATTGAAAAAAACCTACAGAACCGTTATCTTTATTCTAATGCAAAACAAAATACAGTAGAGCTTGAAAAGATTATAAAATGAAAATAAAATAGTAGATTTAATCTAAATTTCATGATCTTGATGCATTTATTGCGAACCCTATCATAGTTTTCCATAGATTCACCTGCAAGTTACCTGTCCATTTAAACTTTTGTAAGTTCTATTGTCCCATTGAACAAATACAACAGACCTTTATTTAGACATTATCATTTCAAGTTTTTATTTGTGAACAGAAAAAAAAGAGCAAATTTTAATAGGTAAAATATTAAAATTTGATCAGAAATCAACTTTTAGTTTTTAATCAAACAAATTGAAAATGGTTATTGATTGAATAAATACAACATCACATGCAGTTTTATAATTACTTATTTGTACATGTATTTCCATCATTGACAGTTCAATTTTTTGTTCAGGTAAATTAATCAATGAGTGATAGATTTCTCTTGCAAGAAATTTAAAGGTCCCAGTGAATAAACTAAACAGAGAACATTACCTGTTGTATTTGTTAGATGGGACAATAGAACTGCCAAAAGTTTAAATGGACAGGTAACTTGCAGGTGAATCTGTGGAAAACTTTGATAGGGTTCGCTATAAATCATGTCAAAATGGGGTAAACTATTTGTATAAAGCTTTATATTTTAGAAGGAAGAAGACCTTATTGCTTCGTACCTTGTATGCAGATACCTTTATGTTATAAAGTTTCTGTCTATCATATGTCCATTATACTTGACCTTATTTTCATGGTTCAAGGTTATAAAATTATAGTTTTCTTGTAATGTGAATTTCTCACATGTTATAAGTACTATACTAGGATAACTATATTTGGTATATGGGTTCCTTGTATTGTGAATTTCTCACTTGTTATTAGTACTATACTGGGATAACTATATTTGGTATATGGGTTCCTTGTAATGTGAATTTCTCACTTGTTATTAGTACTATACTGGGATAACTATATTTGGTATATGGGTTCCTTGTAATGTGAATTTCTCACATGTTATTAGTACTATACTAGGATAACTATATTTGGTATATGGGTTCTTTGTAATGTGAATTTCTCACTTGTTATTAGTACTATACTGAGATAACTATATTTGGTATATGGGTTCCTTGTAATGTGAATTTCTCACTTGTTATTAGTACTATACTGGGATAACTATATTTGGTATATGGGTTCCTTGTATTGTGAATTTCTCACTTGTTATTAGTACTATACTGGGATAACTATATTTGGTATTATGGGTTCCTTGCAACATCTACATGTCTGTCTACTATACTGGGATAACTATATTTGGTATACTGGTTCCTTGTATTGTGAATTTCTCACTTGTTATCAGTACTATACTGGGATAACTATATTTGGTATATGGGTTCCTTGTAATGTGAATTTCTCACTTGTTATTAGTACTATACTGGGATAACTATATTTGGTATTATGGGTTCCTTGCAACATCTACATGTCTGTCTACTATACTGGGATAACTATATTTGGTATATGGGTTCCTTGTATTGTGAATTTCTCACTTGTTATAAATACTATTCTGGGATAACTATATTTGGTATATGGGTTCCTTGTATTGTGAATTTCTCACTTGTTATTAGTACTATACTGGGATAACTATATTTGGTATATGGGTTCTTTGTAATGTGAATTTCTCACTTGTTATAAGTACTATACTAGGATAACTATATTTGGTATATGGGTTCCGTGTAATGTGAATTTCTCACTTGTTATTAGTACTATACTGGGATAACTATATTTGGTATATGGGTTCCTTGTAATGTGAATTTCTCACTTGTTATTAGTACTATACTGGGATAACTATATTTGGTATATGGGTTCCTTGTAATGTGAATTTCTCACTTGTAATTAGTACTATACTGGGATAACTATATTTGGTATATGGGTTCCTTGTAATGTGAATTTCTCACTTGTTATTAGTACTATACTGGGATAACTATATTTGGTATATGGGTTCCTTGTATTGTGAATTTCTCACTTGTTATTAGTACTATACTAGGATAACTATATTTGGTATATGGGTTCCTTGTAATGTGAATTTCTCACTTGTTATTAGTACTATACTAGGATTACTATATTTGGTATATAGGTTCCTTGTATTGTGAATTTCTCACTTGTTATTAGTACTATACTAGGATAACTATATTTGGTATATGGGTTCCTTGTATTGTGAATTTCTCACTTGTTATTAGTTCTATACTAGGATAACTATATTTGGTATATGGGTTCCTTGTAATGTGAATTTCTCACTTGTTATTAGTACTATACTAGGATAACTATATTTGGTATATGGGTTCCTTGTAATGTGAATTTCTCACTTGTTATTAGTACTATACTAGGATAACTATATTTGGTATATGGGTTCCTTGTAATGTGAATTTCTCACTTGTTATTAGTTCTATACTAGGATAACTATATTTGGTATATGGGTTCCTTGTAATGTGAATTTCTCACTTGTTATTAGTACTATACTAGGATAACTATATTTGGTATATGGGTTCCTTGTAATGTGAATTTCTCACTTGTTATTAGTACTATACTGGGATAACTATATTTGGTATATGGGTTCCTTGTATGGGTTCCTTGTAATGTGAATTTCTCACTTGTTATTAGTACTATACTGGGATAACTATATTTGGTATATGGGTTCCTTGTAATGTGAATTTCTCACATGTTATAAGTACTATACTAGGATAACTATATTTGGTATATGGGTTCCTTGTAATGTGAATTTCTCACTTGTTATTAGTACTATACTGGGATAACTATATTTGGTATTATGGGTTCCTTGTAATGTGAATTTCTCACTTGTTATGAGTACTATACTGGGATAACTATATTTGGTATATGGGTTCCTTGTAATGTGAATTTCTCACTTGTTATTAGTACTATACTGGGATAACTATATTTGGTATATGGGTTCCTTGTAATGTGAATTTCTCACTTGATATTAGTACTATACTGGGATAACTATATTTGGTATATGGGTTCCTTGTATTGTGAATTTCTCACTTGTTATTAGTACTATACTAGGATAACTATATTTGGTATATGGGTTCCTTGTAATGTGAATTTCTCACTTGTTATAAGTACTATACTGGGATAACTATATTTGGTATATGGGTTCCTTGCAACATCTACATGTCTGTCTACTATACTGGGATAACTATATTTGGTATATGGGTTCCTTGTAATGTGAATTTCTTACTTGTTATTAGTACTATACTAGGATAACTATATTTGGTATATGGGTTCCTTGTAATGTGAATTTCTCACATGGTATAAGTACTATACTAGGATAACTATATTTGGTATATGGGTTCCTTGTAATGTGAATTTCTCACATGGTATAAGTACTATACTAGGATAACTATATTTGGTATATGGGTTCCTTGTAATGTGAATTTCTCACTTGTTATTAGTACTATACTGGGATAACTATATTTGGTATATGGGTTCCTTGTAATGTGAATTTCTCACTTGTTATTAGTACTATACTGGGATAACTATATTTGGTATATGGGTTCCTTGTAATGTGAATTTCTCACTTGTTATTAGTACTATACTAGGATAACTATATTTGGTATATGGGTTCCTTGTAATGTGAATTTCTCACTTGTTATTAGTACTATACTAGGATTACTATATTTGGTATATAGGTTCCTTGTATTGTGAATTTCTCACTTGTTATTAGTACTATACTGGGATAACTATATTTGGTATATGGGTTCCTTGTAATGTGAATTTCTCACATGGTATAAGTACTATACTAGGATAACTATATTTGGTATATGGGTTCCTTGTAATGTGAATTTCTCACTTGTTATTAGTACTATACTAGGATAACTATATTTGGTATATCGGTTCCTTGTATTGTGAATTTTTCACTTGTTATTAGTACTATACTAGGATAACTATATTTGGTATATGGGTTCCTTGTAATGTGAATTTCTCACCTGTTATTAGTACTATACTGGGATAACTATATTTGGTATATGGGTTCCTTGTATTGTGAATTTCTCACTTGTTATTAGTACTATACTGGGATAACTATATTTGGTATATGTGTTCCTTGTAATGTGAATTTCTCACTTGTTATTAGTACTATACTGGGATAACTATATTTGGTATATGGGTTCCTTGTAATGTGAATTTCTCACTTGTTATTAGTACTATACTGGGATAACTATATTTGGTATAATGGGTTCCTTGTAATGTGAATTTCTCACTTGTTATGAGTACTATACTGGGATAACTATATTTGGTATTATGGGTTCCTTGTAATGTGAATTTCTCACTTGTTATTAGTACTATACTGGGATAACTATATTTGGTATTATGGGTTCCTTGTAATGTGAATTTCTCACTTGTTATTAGTACTATACTGGGATAACTATATTTGGTATTATGGGTTCCTTGTAATGTGAATTTCTCACTTGTTATTAGTACTATACTGGGATAACTATATTTGGTATATGGGTTCCTTGCAACATCTACATGTCTGTCTACTATACTGGGATAACTATATTTGGTATATGGATTCCTTGCAACATCTACATGTCTGTCTACTATACTGGGATAACTATATTTGGTATTATGGGTTCCTTGTAATGTGAATTTCTCACTTGTTATTAGTACTATACTGGGATAACTATATTTGGTATTATGGGTTCCTTGTAATGTGAATTTCCCACTTGTTATTAGTACTATACTAGGATAACTTTATTTGGTATATGGGTTCCTTGTAATGTGAATTTCTCACTAGTTATTAGTACTATACTAGGATAACTATATTTGGTATTATGGGTTCCTTGTAATGTGAATTTCTCACTTGTTATTAGTACTATACTGGGATAACTATATTTGGTATATGGATTCCTTGCAACATCTACATGTCTGTCTACTATACTGGGATAACTATATTTGGTATATGGGTTCCTTGCAACATCTACATGTCTGTCTACTATACTGGGATAACTATATTTGGTATATGGGTTCCTTGCAACATCTACATGTCTGTCTACTATACTGGGATAACTATATTTGGTATATGGGTTCCTTGCAACATCTACATGTCTGTCTACTATACTGGGATAACTATATTTGGTATATGGGTTCCTTGCAACATCTACATGTCTGTCTACTATACTGGGATAACTATATTTGGTATATGGGTTCCTTGCAACATCTACATGTCTGTCTACTATACTGGGATAACTATATTTGGTATATGGGTTCCTTGCAACATCTACATGTCTGTCTACTATACTGGGATAACTATATTTGGTATATGGGTTCCTTATAACATCTACATGTTTGTCTAGACAAGGTTCACCTGATTTCATGGATCAGTGAACAAGGTTAAAAGTTATGTCCATTTCTTACCTGTAACCACTATAATCAGAAGTTAACTACCGGTATATGTGGTGTTTGAAATGATTGTAGAGGGTACATGTCAGTCTGGCAGGGTTTTGGAAATGCAAAGTTTGGTGTTTTATATACTATAAGCAATAGGTAAACCATTTTGCAGTATGAAAGGATTGTAAGGTGTTATTATTTGACCTTATAATACAGAAAAGAAGATGTGGTATGATTGCCAATGAGACAATTATCAACAAAAGACCAAAATGACACAGACATTAACAACTATAGGTCACTGTATGGCCTTCAACAATGAGCTAAGCCCATACCGCATAGTCAGCTATAAAAGGCCCCAATAAGACAATGTAAAAAATTTCAAACAAGAAAACTAAGCCTTATTTATGAAAAAAATGAACAAAAAACAAATATGTAACACATAAACAAACAACAATGTTAAGTTTTTGTGCTTTGGACTGTTTTTGAATACTATAAGCGATAGGTCAATTTTTTTTTGTTCAATGGATAATTTTAAGATGTACTTGTCTGCCTGATATTTATTATGTGACCTTGACCTAATTATCATGGTTGATTGGTCAATGTTTCAAGTTTGTGTTTTGGTTTGTTCTTGAAATGCTATAAGCTATTATCTGATGATCTGTTTTTACAATATTTAAGCAATAGGTCAACTATATTTGGTGTATGGAATGATTGTTATATGTTCATTGTCTGTTTTTCAGATGTCATATGTCTTTGACCTCATTTTCATGGTTCATTCAACAAACTTAAGTTTTCCTGGTTAAATCTGTTTTCCCCCAATACTACAAGCAACAAGGTAATCTATATTTGGTGTATGGAATGATTGTAAAGTATTTGTCTGTTTGCTTGATTTATCTGACCTTGACCTCCTTTTCACAGATTATTGATTATGTTTATTTTACCATGTGATACTTGTTATAAAACTTTATCTTTTAAAAATACTTTTGACATAAAATCGACGATGGTTAGTAAAACAAAAACAGGCAGTGCATTCATTGTTGCTATTTTTTAACGATTAAAAGTAAGTGATTAGTTATTACAATTTCAGGAAATACTTCATACAAACTTCTATCTACATTTGAACGGCAAATTTATTTTGGGGAAGCACATCTGGTCCAAATTTTTGAAATAATAAAAAACAGCAAAAATTTCTGAATTTACAGCAGATAAATTTGTTGAAATGATGAGTAATATATATTTGGCTGCCCTGTCAGGAATAAGTAAGTCTAAGTTATACTTAAAAGTTGACTTACTTCTACTTGAATATGAACTAATTAACTTTGTCCCCATATATTGTCACCGCAACTATATGTCCATTGCTAAATTAAGCTTAAATCATCCTTTTGCTTCAATACATCCTGCCATTAGTGTTTTCCATTAGAGTCACATAAACATAAACTTTAACTTGTAAATTATTGAAACTTTCAAATTCAAAGGACCATGGCCGAGGTCAGTGGGTCAAAAAATCTCCTTTAGATTTGAAGAGAAAATAAAACTTAGCCAAACATCATTAACCTTACACAAGTGGTTCCCCACAAACTGACCTTAACACAATCAAGTAACAATTCCTCAACCTTACACAAGTGGTTCCCCACAAACTGACCTTAACAGAAACAAGTAACAATTGGTGATAAAGTAGTTACAGAAAACTACAAGAGCTAGAATTGTAATCAAAGTGCTTGTAATCACAAAAGGGTAAATATAAAAAAGAAGATGTGGTATGATTGCCAATAAGACAACTGTCCACAAGAGACCAAAATGACACAGACATTAACAACTATAGGTCACCGTACTGCCTTCAACCATGAGCAAAGCCCATACCGCATAGTCAGCTATAAAAGGCCCGGACATGACAATGTAAAACAATTCAAACGAGAAAACTAACGAGATTGTGTTAATTTGTCAGTGGGAAGTAAAATGAAACATTGCATTGTATAAAAGCATTGGTTGGAGATGATTTAACTAAAATTCTAGACAATGGGAGATAACTCCAATTTTTAAAGATGGCTTTAACAATGGCATAATTTATAGTTTTAGAACAGAAATTAGATTCCTGCATCTTGCAAAAGTTATGTAAATCTCATGACAGATGTAACATAATTTTTTTACTTGAATATCTGAGTATATATTACATTGATAAATTTCTGGAAATGTTCATGGATACAATGTATAGAATGTTATGATCAATGCACTATATTTTGTGTATCAAAAAGGTAGTGATTAGCCTTGGAAGATTTAGATATCAAGTCAGTAACATAGGGTTTAGATTGCAAATCTTTACCCAAAAATGATAGATGCAGCAGCATTTACCAAACCATTCATTCGATCGAAATCTTATGATTACTCCTTGAAGAGTTATTGATCTTGAAACACAATTATTAATGATTTGTTTTTTTCACAGATGATTTGAAGTATTAAGACAACCTACAGAATAAAGGAATGATTTTACTTCAGACTCCTTTATACTTAGCCTATAACTGGTAGATAACAGAAAAATAAAGATTTGAAAACTACAAAACAACCATTTCAAAGTATTTATTGCACATTATGACAAGATAACAAATGCTGAAATAACAGACAGTATCATAATAATGTCTTCATAAAACAAATAACAGTTAATTTAATATCACATACACACTAAAAATACCAGTATCTCAGATACAAAAGCTTTTACCAGTAGATCTCTTTTATATCTTAAACAAACCTTAAAAACATTTACAAATAGAATTGGTTGTGGATCCGTCAATGTTTCATCACTTGCATACATTTAATTGTCAGTGGAGAAATAAAGTATGCCATGTGTAATAGTTGTTGAATCTCTTTCTCAAATGAATTTGTTATGCCCATCACCCTCTTTAGAACTGAAGATACCCATGACTTGTGAATGTATTTTCAGTAATATGTTAATGTGAGGAAAATGACAACAAAGAATACCCGGTACTCGATTACAGCTGTATATCTTTTCAAACAAAATTTCTGATTGCTGCAATTTGCAAATTTTAAAAATCTTTCTCATCCTTACAACTGTCCATTTAAGACATTTAAGAATGCATTCATTTATAGCCAAATTAAGCAAATCCATTCATAATTCTATTTTCTTATTTACATTGACTTAAAATACCTAAAAGGCACAAGCACAAACAAATTGGCCATATAAATATACATAAATTAATGGAATGCTCTGTACAATAAACTAAACAATAATTTACAAAATCTATTAATTACATTTGATGAATCTAACAAGTGACATGTGTGTTGATAATGTTTTTGTTTCAATGGTTCATTTTATCAATTAACCAATTTATGCAAAATGAATACTGTGACATACATATCAACTTTCAAATGAAAAATAATATAAATTTGATCACATTATATTCTAGTTATTATCCAATATGATCTACATACTAGTATCATGTATACATTACAAAAGGCAAGATAAATATATCACAGTCACAACTTACAATCCTCAACAATGAGACAAATAACAAACAGTCTATAAAACTTATTTAACAATTGAGTAACTCTTTTGGTAATTTTATAGGAGTGTTAAAGCATTTCAATACCTAAGTAAATTTAGAAATGCTTCTAACATTCATAATAAAAATATTTGCACAATCAACCCTTTTATAACACTATAAAATTACAAAAAGAAGCATTTATTACATTTTTTTGCTACAACTATGAAATTTTGAGTTATGTCAAGCTTTCCATTTGTTTTCCTATCAATTGGAGTGATGTTGTCATGGGAGGCATGTGCAGTCATGAATGTTGCATTTTATTAAGAAATATAATTTGATTATGTTAATGCCTCACAAATCTTATCAGCCAATCAAAAGTTCCGATGTTTCAGTGAACTATGGAGATGTAGATTCATGATTGTACTACAGGACTTAATGGCTGTTGTCCTTGGACATTTTAAATATAGGATTCTTGAATTCATCAACACAACTGGAAAATAACTATTAAATCTACTTATTTATAATACTTTTTAACATAAAAAAAGTTTCAATATACATGTATGGGTTATTATGAGTCTATTTGGTTTCGTTAGAAACCTCTCAGTTTGAACATTATGTTGTAAGAATCATAACACTATTTTAGCACTTATTTGGTTTTATAGTCATGTTGGTTATTTTTGCCTACAAATATTATTTACATTAAAGGTGGGTTTATAACTAATTCCACTTAAAAATAATGTGGTCTTGATTGTTGATAATTGTATCACAACATAAAAATATAATATAGGTAGGAGCAGATCTAGACTGATGCAAGTTGAGTCTTTTTTTACATTTGTTTATATCAGAGCATCTATCATTGTAAGCTACTCCATGTGTACAAAGATGCATTCAACAAAAGCAACACTAACCAAGCAATGAATATGGTCAAACCACATAATTACACTAGTATAATTCATGGAATTGAAGACTGTTCTTCATCATGGAATGTTTTGAAAAATACAAGCTAAAAAAAATCTGCATTAAAATGAAAATCTCAGTTTGAAACTTCAGTTCCTTTTATGCTCACAGATAATAAATAAAAATGTTCTTTTAAGTGCATAAGTAATTGATACTGTATTATATATATAAATTGTAACTAGTGATGCCTTTTTAGACAATTTATTTAAAATGCTATAACAACAAATAAAGTTAGGAAACCCCAGGACACTACCCATCTTCGCTAGCCAAGGGTTACGATCCACTCCCGCTCTCTTCACCCTTGGCGGATTAAGATAATATTTCGTAGACACAAGGTAAGGATTTTTATTGGTTCAGTAGAAACTCCCTGCATCCAATCAAAAAGCGCCTATTACATGATCACGTGTAAACCTAGAAAGTGTTTGTAAACAAGTGCCACATGTGTATGGTGCAACAAGTCTTTACATCATTAAACATATGACTTTATTTAGCGACAACTTAAATGTTTTTAATCAACTAATAGAAGTTTCTGTGTATGTTTCATGCACAAATGCATGAATGTTGACGTATATTTTTGTTTCCGGTTTTACCAAGTGGGTGAATCTAGACGCTACCGTGTTTTTGACTCCAAATTGAAGAGTTCAAGTGCTACCATTGGTCAAGAATAATGTATTCGGAATGGGCGTGACTTTAATCTTTCGATAGATGGCGCAACATTGATATCACAAATGTTGGCTCAATCTGCCAAGGGTGAAGAGAGCGAGAGTGGATCGTAACCCTTGGCTAGCGAAGATGGACACTACCAAAATAGTCTAAAGAAGAAATGACAATGAAAATTTATAAGGTAAAAATATACAATTAAAACAAGGTTAAATGACTGAATAAAATTTCTACCTATTTTGATTTTTTTACATAGACATTGTATGGAGTAAGCATTAGTTGTATTTCAAATTTTTCCAGCATTTTTACACCTTTTTTTTTTTTCAAAAGTAGAATTAAAATTCTACCTTTAAATTGCTTAATTTTCCCTCCAGGGCTGAAATATACATACAAAACAATAACAATGAGCAGGTGATGATAAACAAAACAATAACAATCCCTGTAGAAAAAATAAAGATTGATGATACAAATTATATAATTATTTAGACGCAAAATAAAGCTTACTACAGGAATATTTTTCAGATCATTGTACCATACACTATATATATGACTGTTAATATTTACATTCATGTACCATTTAAAAATTAACAATTTTCCTTCCCTCTCAGATTATTTTTCTTTCTTTTTTCAGTCTTATAGCCCTATCTCATTTATAATTCTCATTCACTTTTTTATTCTATCATCCATCACACACCTTGCTTTTTATCTCCCCTATTTAAAACAATAAGTAATGATTAGTTGATTTGTATTTTCTTGACTCTGGTGGGTAGTTCTACTGCACTGACAGTCAAAGGCCACATTCCTCCAATAATACCAGCCTGTACAGACACTCCCATTGCCACTGCCAGTTCAGGGTCTATATTTGTGTTGGGTTTCTTGTTGAAGAATTTATGTATCAGCTGTCTAACCTTTGGAATTCTAGTTGATCCACCTACTAACACTATTTCATCAATCTCCTCCGGAGGTAGATTGGTAGCCTTTAAAACTGTTTGTATAGGATCTATCACCTTACTGAAAAGATCAGAGTTCAACTCTTCAAATTTCGATCTAGTTATCCTTTCTTGAAATAATGAATTTTTACCTAAAGAATGCAAATGTATACTAAGAAATGTGTGGTCAGATGATGTTAGATTTATTTTAGCATCTTCCACTGCTAATCGTAATGTTTGTAGATCTTCTTTGTCAGTCAATGACTGTTTGTGTCTCTTCTCTATCACAGTCTTTAAATAAGAATGAAGTCTCTCATTGAAATCCTCTCCCCCTAGTATATTGTTACCAGCCATACCCTGTGTGAGAAACATCCCTCCCTGAACATTGAGTAGAGATACATCCAATGTACCACCACCAAGATCTATCACTAAAACATTACTTAGACTTGGCTTAGTGTGCAGTCCATAGGCTAGTGCAGCTGCTGTTGGTTCATTAATTATTCTGAACACCTCTAAACCTAAAACATAACAAAGTTAATATGAAGAAGTGCTACTTGATCAACTCCGTAGAATTTTTTATGTTTTTTGTTGTTGTTAAAACAAGTAGATTTAGCATGATTGATTACTTTCTAATCAGCAAACTGTAAAAAATTTTTTTAGCTGGCTAATCTGCTATTGTCATGAAGGAATTCAAGGGCAATAGACCGGAAGTGAGCATATATGTGTAATTATTCATTTTAAGATCCAATAATATTAGAACTTTCATATTTATCAATATTGACAGTCAAATTTGTTTAGCTTGCCACCTGAACAGTGAATTCATTGTAAGGTTAACTACACTACCTTCCTTTCTGAGAAGTCTAGTCATAAAGACAGACTGATTGGTTATCTAGCTGACTAATATTCTCTTAATGGAGGGTAGTACACCTAACCTAATAATGACTTCACAGTTCAGCTAGCAAGTAAGCTTACCAAAGATAATACTTTTTCCTACAAACTCAATGCATTTTGCTGTAAAGACTGATTGATATAACTGTCTGAAATGCAAGCTAAAATTAGGCTGTTAGTTTTCTTCAGACTGTTTAAGTTTTTCATGTCTGGCCTTTAACAGCCGACTATATTGTATATATCCTCATTGTTAAATGCTTATATCTACAAGGTATATTATTTGAACTTTGGTGGATGGTTATTTCATTTGCAATCATACCACATCTCCTTATTTCTATAGAACAGAATCTTTTTACCCTAAATACCCTTATATTGATTGATTGATTGTTGGTTGCTTACTGTCCAGTGGCAAATATTTCATGCATATTCAGGACAAGAACAAGTTCACAATAAATACAATAGGTAGGTTGATACAATAGAGGCCATCTGGGATGATGGTCGGGGAAATTTGGTAAATAAATACCCTTATAAGAAAACCTACCAGCATTATTAGCAGCCTTCCTGGTATAATTTCTCTGAAGCTGATCAAACTCAGCTGGTACTGACATAACTACTTTAGTAACTGGAGAAGTCAGATTCGTGACAGCAGCATTTTTAAGAAATTCTATAATGGTGGATCCTATATCCTCTGGTCTAACCCTTTGTTCTGTATTATTGACTGATATAACATATCGTATCATTCCATGTTCATCTGCTTCCATCTGCAATAATAATAATAAAAACAAGTTATAAACCAGAACAGTGCTATAAGTATTAGGCATCAATAATGCTGTTTAGTTTTTAAATTCAAAACATTTGAAAACCTTTTTCATATCAAGAATGCGTTTGACTCGGAGTCTCCTATATATATCCTAATTGACTAGAAATGCCAGTATTCCATTGTATTCTTGATGCAGGTATGTGGTTTCTATCTGATAAATGTTATGTTTTATCACAAAAGTATAGGTTTATGACACATGACATATTTGATCATACATTGTATCTCAAAAGCACAGGTTTATAACACATGTTACAGTTATATATTTGGGCGATCTCTTTTTGCGCCAAAAATGAACTCATTTGCACAACAACCCATTTTCGCCAATGCTCCACTTCATTTGCTTCAAGACTTGACAAAATTTGTGTATTCCAAGACAATGACATATTTTTCTCCATCAAAATTATTTTCTTGAATGACAAAATTTGTGTATTCCAAGACGATGACATATTTTTCTCTATCAAAATTATTTTCTTGAATGATATTATATCAGACATCTTTACATGCGAAATAATTTATTTGGTTAATGAACAATCTATTTCTTAGTGATGTTTCTCAATTTTGAAGAGTGTTGAGTTTAATTTAAAGTTGATAGGTTATTCATAGTACATGTTACATGAATGCATGTTACACAAACACATGTTACATGTATATGAGAGTTGTCTCATTGGCACTCAAACCACATCTTCCTATAGGTACAAAATGTACAGGTAAATGTGGAGGAATTGATATCATTCGAAAAGTAAAGCATGGCACAATTGATACCTTTTCAAAATCATAATTGGCACAAATCAATTCTGCCCCTTATATTTGATCATAGATTAAAAGTAAATTTATGTTATATTTGATCATAGATTAAAAGTAAATTTATGTTATATTTGATCATAGATTAAAGGTAAATTTATGTTATATTTGATCATAGATTAAAAGTAAATTTATGTTATATTTGATCATAGATTAAAAGTAAATTTATGTTATATTTGATCATAGATTAAAAGTAAATTTATGTTATATTTGATCATAGATTAAAAGTAAATTTGTTATATTTGATCCTAGATTAAAAGTAAATTTATGTTATATTTGATCATAGATTAAAAGTAAATTTATGTTATATTTGATCATAGATTAAAAGTAAATTTATGTTATATTTGATCATAGATTAAAAGTAAATTTATGTTATATTTGATCATAGATTAAAAGTAAATTTGTTATATTTGATCATAGATTAAAAGTAAATTTGTTATATTTGATCATAGATTAAAGGTAAATTTATGTTATATTTAATCATAGATTAAAGGTAAATTTATGTTATATTTGATCATAGATTAAAGGTAAATTTATGTTATATTTGATCATAGATTAAAAGTAAATTTATGTTATATTTGATCATAGATTAAAAATTAAATTTATGTTATATTTGATCCTAGATTAAAGGTAAATTTATGTTATATTTGATCATAGATTAAAAGTAAATTTATGTTATATTTGATCATAGATTAAAGGTAAATTTATGTTATATTTGATCATAGATTAAAAGTAAATTTCTGTTATATTTGATCATAGATTAAAGGTAAATTTATGTTATATTTGATCATAGATTAAAGGTAAATTTATGTTATATTTGATCATAGATTAAAAGTAATTTTATGTTATATTTGATCATAGATTAAAGGTAAATTTATTTTATATTTGATCATAGATTAAAAGTAAATTTGTTATATTTGATCATAGATTAAAGGTAAATTTATGTTATATTTGATCATAGATTAAAGGTAAATTTATGTTATATTTGATCATAGATTAAAGGTAAATTTATGTTATATTTGATCATAGATTAAAGGTAAATTTATTTTATATTCTCTCATACCTGAAATGGATAGGTTTTCTGTAATGTCTGTAACTCCTCTTTACCAAATACTTTACCAATAAAACGCTTGGCATCGTAGATGGTATTTCCAGGATTATGTTCTGACTGAGCTACTGCTTTATATCCCACAAGTATTCCATCGTCACTAAAACAAGAGAGAATTACTCATTAAAAGACTCAATGTCACATGTTTGTCCATTCTCCAATAATAAATGCAAGCAATAATTTCCGAGTTTACAGAACCCATACATCAGTGTTTATGTTGGTATTTTCTGATGAGAGGAAAACATGTATTTGTGTAACTTTAATGTTTTAATTTAATTGTATTCTTAAAATGTTTTGAAAGATATAAAGAGGAATTAAATAAATATGATACATACATGTATATAGTCCTTTATATTATCATGATTATTCTAAAATCAAACATTGTAGCACCAGAAGCAATGAGCACTCCTCCCTAAGTCTTACCACTTCTACCAATGTTCTGAAGTAGCAGGAGCCTTACAAGTGTGAGCCTTAGCAAATGCATCAAAGCTTGGACAAAACTTGGGAATTTCAAGCTGGGAGCTCAGACCAGATATTTCATAAATAGTTTCTATATGTTCAACTAAATTTTACCTGCAAGTTTAGTAGTCCAGCTCAAAATCTAGGGGCCATGGATGACTAGGCTCCCTTTAAGTTTTGTCCCTGCATAGCTAATACTGGTACAGTATATGTTAAACTACATTTGTATTTTGAACCCTTTATTTATTCTTGCTTATGTATAAATACCTATATGCTACAACACTCGGTATACACTTATGTATAAATACCTATATGCTACAACACTCGGTATACACTTATGTATAAATACCTATATGCTACAACACTAGGTATACACTTATGTATAAATACCTATATGCTACAACACTTGGTATACACTTATGTATAAATACCTATATGCTCCAACACTCGGTATACACTTATGTATAAATACCTATATGCTACAACACTCGGTATACACTTATGTATAAATACCTATATGCTACAACACTTGGTATACACTTATGTATAAATACCTATATGCTACAACACTTGGTATACACTTATGTATAAATACCTATATGCTACAACACTAGGTATACACTTATGTATAAATACCTATATGCTACAACACTTGGTATACACTTATGTATAATTACCTATATGCTACAACACTCGGTATACACTTATGTATAAATACCTATATGCTACAACACTTGGTATACACTTATGTATAAATACCTATATGCTACAACACTCGGTATACACTTATGTATAAATACCTATATGCTACAACACTAGGTATACACTTATGTCCGTCTTGTGCTTCTAGAATATTCACTTTACCACTCACTGCATGATATACACCAACACATGAAAATGTAGTACCTATAATATAATTACAACTAATGTTAATTTACACCTTAATATGGAGCACAATATCATGATATACACCAACACATGAAAATGTAGCACCTATAATATAATTACAACTAATGTTAATTTACACCTTAATATGGAGCACAATATCATGATATCTACAAAATCCTGACAAAACAGTTTAGAAAGCTTTATAAAGACATAAATATATTGAAGGGGAATTTTGACTTCTTCAAGCTGTTGTACCCCCCCCCCCCCCAACATACTGTATGTGCCCTGTCCATAGTCAGGAGCCTGTAATTATTGGTAATAGGGGTTGTTGTTTGTTACTGTGTTCATTGTATCATATTTGTTTTTTTGTTCAATATTGTTTACATAAATAGGCTGTTAGTTTTCTCGTTTGAAATTTTTTGTCATTTAATCTTGGGGCCTTTTTATATCTGACTATCATGACTATGGGATATATGTTTGCTCATTGTTTAATGCTGTACAGTGACTCATAGTTGTCAATTGCTTTGTCATTTGGTCTCTTCTGTAAAGTTGTTTCATTGGCAATCTTCTTATTTTTATTTTCTTAGATATAGGAAGATGTGGTGTGAGTGCCAATGAGACCACTCTCCATCCAAATAACAATTTATTAAAGTAAACCATTACATACAAAATGTAAGTCAATGCATTTCAAAGAAATAGTACCGGTGGAATCTGTACATGTATATAAACATGTAACATTTATAAATGTTCAAGAAAATAAAACAGCATTGGAATATACAGTTTCTGATGAGGAAAATCATAGATTTGTTAAAGATATTTGAGTTGTGATAACATGGGTGTACATGTACATACAGCTGTGCTTATTAATCATCATCAGTACATGTAACTAGAAAATAAATTTGCAAAGATCTGTACAAAAGACATAAATACATATGGCATAAATACTGCTTAGCTACATAAAGAACAAAAAATTATAAAGTATCCTTTCAAAATAATTCTTTAAAATCTTTAACTAATCCAATCAGGATAGCTTATATTTCTACCAAGATCTAATTACAAATCATCTCACATTTATGACCCAGCTAAAGATAGACAAGGCTGAATATAGATGTAGATATTTCATCATATATACTTACCAAGATCTATACCAACTATCTTTGGTTTTGGTGGGGGAAGGTAATGCTGAGCAAAGTATCCAGCCAAAAATATAGCAAGTATTGATGTACCTACAAAATAAAATATTCAGACTATGATATTGGTTTGAAGACACTCTTAAACCTTTTATATTACATGTATTATGGACTATGTTTATTCAGTATAGTAGTGTATTCTTATCAGTTATTGCATTTTAAACATGTATAAGCTTGGTGTCAGGAACATTATCCTACATCTGTGCATCATGTGCTTTTGACCCAAATAATTTTATGTCTACATTTGTATTTTGTTGAAACACAAAGTCTATCAGATTCTGTTTGCTAAGAATAATACTCAAACTTATGTTAGGGACTATCTTAAACTTGCCATAAGACTACTAAACATGCTAAAGTTGAGATGATTTTTTAGGAATTTTTTTAATGTTCTGTGTTGAATGCCTCTTTGTGTTTTCGAGACGAAAAACAGCAATAAATGTGTTGTTCTTTTGCTGAGCATGAACTGACATTGTCTCATAGATGGATATCCCATATCATTTATTTTTCTATAAAAATGTCATCAAATTTTTGTAAGTTTTTTTTTATCAGAACACCTGAACACAAACACAACATAAAATGTGTTATCAAATCTACTTACATGACTTAGAAGAATGTACAAAAAAATGTCTGTTAAATTGAGAATGATTAAATAATGCACATAATATGAGTTACAAGTGCATATCATTATTCTACTAAAAAGATATTTCTATTTCTATTTCAGGGGTAGTGAATTGGTAGAGTGAGCTGAAATAAAAAAAACAGCATGATATTTCAACAAAAAAAACCTTTTATAATCAACAATTTTGAGTGGATACAATCATCAGGATCATATAAGGTTGATGTTCATCCTCCCACACATACAAATGTAACTCTTTACTAGACCAGAATTTAAACTAGAATGTGTACTTTTGACCCCAGTGGTTCTCGGCTTTCTCAATTGAAATTACAGACTTCTAGGTGTCCTAGCATTTCCTTTAAATTTCTATCGAGGTGGCGGGTCACTGTGGGTGTTTGTAAATTATAATGTTGGAGACGCATCTTCATTAATCTTGATAAGGAGTTCACACAGATTCCACTCTACCCTGGCAGCCTTATAAGGCCTAAAGGGTGGTTGATAACAAAAAAAATCTGAAACTTTGGCTTTCTCAACTACAATAGCAGACTTCTAGGTGTCCTAGCATTCTCTTTAAAGGTTTGTTCAGGTGAGGACTGTCCTTGTATTAAAATAATAAATGTTGGTGACACATCTTCATTAATCTTGATATCATAAGGTGTTTACACAGATTCAACTGTACCCCTGCATTTTGACTGGTAGTATATCTATTTTCATTCCAGCTTGATCAAGACAATTCATTGTCAATATCCTCTATATAAAACTTATAAAACATGGGTATTGCTAGTCCAAATACATTGTAAATTAATTACGATTTCTTGAAATTAAAGCTATATGATTGCCTATCTGCGATATTAAGGAAGAAAAAAAAACTTTCAATGTGTCATAATTATTTGATATGGAATTACCAACCCTGCTTAAAATTTGAAAATCACTAGTCTATAGTAAAAATAATCAAAGAGCTGAAAGCTCTGAGGAAAAATGACGCCACTGTCTCTAATATTGGGATATTTTTTATGCAAGTCTTGATTTTCACATACCGTAATTAATTTAACAATGCAACATGTCTTGTAAGCATATAATTGATATTCGTATATATGTGTGTGTGTGAAGTGACTGTTTTTTTTAAAGACAAATGAATAGGTCAAGACTACCTGAATTGTACAAATAAATACCGTAAAAAGGCTTGTATATTTCTCACTGGTACATAGTCCCTTCTCTCAGAAAATTTTAAATAATTTTAAATAATCTTTTTGTTACTGTTATCAAAGGTCTAATGAAACTCAGGTAATTAAAAAAAATTATAGTCAAACCGGCACCTGGTTAAATTGCATTGGCACCTGGTCAAATCGACACCCTATATAGTAAATTTTTCACCCATGTTAAATATATATTTTTAACAGTATTTTTTAGCAAAAAGAGTAAAAATAAGAAAGGGGTTGCCAGATTGTTTTTAGTATTTAAGCAAAAAGAGTTAAGTACCTAAGGAAAGGATTGTCTGAAAATATTTACTTTCACATTTTTGGGGGTTCATGTACATTTTGTATATATTTATTTTTCTCAACTAAATGTGTCTGTTCCAGACCGTATGAGTATTTGGACCGTATGCGTGCGGTCTGGACCGTATGCGTACTTTTTCAAAATAATCTGATCAATATCATTAAGAAGTTGCTTAAGTTTATAAGTTACAAATGCATGTAAAGTTCATTTACAGCTCAACATAACTAAACTCTCAAATTAATATGTAAAAGTTCCAATAGTAATTGGAATAAAAACTTAATTTTTTAACTAATACAAAAATTCACGCTTATTAAATCTGTTCATCATGTTAATATCTTGTATTTAGCTTGTCGATCAGTAATACTTTAATTGAATTATGATCATAGAAATTTACATTATCGGAAGTTAACATGATGTGGAACTACAATTTTAGAATATTAGAAACTTTATAAAATAATGCAAATGCAAAGGAACATGAATGAACTGCAAACATGTAAATGTAAATAATTTATCATTAATTGTGGTAGTAAGAGTCACCATAGGAGAAAACACCAAAATAGGATTCAGATATTCAATTAAACAAATATTTAATTCAATTGTTCAATTATTCATTTGATCCATCTAAAAGTAATTGTAATGATGAAAATTTATAAAAAATAAAAAATAAAGATTGTGATAAATGGTTAGCTCGTACTGGATGACTGGACCATACATGTTTACTCATACGGTCCGACCATACAAGTATTGTCAGACTGTACGAGTATATGTATACCGTCCGGAACGTACAGTCCAAATACTCGTGGTCTGGACATAGGCACTAGACATTCTGTCAATAGCATGAAAATATTGGCAATGGGAAGAAAATAGTGTCCATATATATAATATAGAGCACTAGACGTTCTGTCAAAAGCATGAAAATATTGGCAATGGGAAGAAAATAGTGTCCATACATTTGTGTATATGGAAGAAAATAGTGTCCATATATATATATATGGACACTATTTTCTTCCCATTGCCAATATTTTCATGCTATTGACAGAACGTCTAGTGGTCTGGAACATGTATTTTTAATTATATATATGAGGTATATTTAGGAATTAAAGGTATTGAATATTCAATTTTTATGCATTTTTTAACCAGTTGAGCATTTTACAGGATTGTTGGTTTGATGTTGTTTAAACTTTCCTAAAAAGAACACCTAAAATTAGCTATTATTTGGCATGAAAGTTAGATTTATTGAAAGGGACACATAGATTTCCATTTTATTTTTCTAATTGTTTCATTGTTACAGCTTGGGTAAGGGCTTCGTTGTTTACCTTTATACACAACAACTAATTAACTATGTACTTTGTAAAAGTTATAAGTTGATTGAATAGAAAATATTATAACAAATGTTATTGGATGCCAAATTGACTTCAAATAGGTGCCGATTTGACAATATGCCGATTTAACCAGGTGCCGATTTGAGTTGAACATTTCAAATCCTCTGCGATCGTTTGCGGTATTTTCTTGAGAAACCCTGTTTTTGATCATCAAACAGAAGTAGAAACTGTTTTAAAATGATTCTAGAACGCTTCATGATTGTTGAAATAAGTTTAATTCACTTAAAAAACTTTTGAAACTTTGTGATGTTTTGAAAGGAAGTTTAAATCGCACGTGTAAAAGAAGAAATTAACCAGTGAAAGTCGAAATCCGTACATGACAGATATCACTATAATACGATTTTGAAAATAAAAAAGTTCCATCCTTTTGTAAAACAGTCTTTAATATACCTATCATATTAATGTTTGAAGGGTCTAAGCTTATACAAACCAATTTTAAGTCTGTATGAAACATCAAAACGGAATGAACAATAACCGATTACGTTTTGTAGTTTACAAATTCTAAATGCATTGAACAGAAAGGAGAAATTTGTAATGAAAGGTTTAGTTTTTATATTTATCACTTTTAATTTGATATTAAATAGAAATAACTTATTAATATAGACGAGTTAAAATAATTAGTTTGAAAAATCATGAGAGCGCCCTCTACAATATCAATAACAAAGATGGCGGAATGTAAACAAACAACCTCACCGCAAATATTGAACTTGTTCTCTTATTTATTGCTAATTATACTATTTAGTGCGCATCCCCACTGGAAGGTCCAATTGTTGAGAATAAAAGCGCGGACTATACAAGACTTCCTATGGACAGGTCAACATTTTTGTTGTTCTAAATAAAATAAAGTATGTAAACTGGTTCCTGTCCGACTAACACACTTTGTTCTAGTGTAGCGGAATACAAGCAGATACCAGTATATGAAACCAAGTGCGGTAGGCGGAGGCAATAATCGACTTCCTGTTGTTCTGGTCAATAGTAATGGAAGAATGCGGCTGACGCGTCATGTTCCAATAAACATGATAGACACAGTCACACTTTTACTAAGTTTTAGGGTTCACTATAGGGGTTAGTAAAATCTATAGTGGGTAAGGCCAGAAGTGACAGCAATTACAGTACTGTTAATTCAATTATTGACATCCTGGAAAGGCTATTTTATGTTTTGATGTGACGCCTGCGTTGTTAGAAGCTTAAGGGGTCAAAAATATAAATATTTGTTCATAATTATTTTGACTATATACTGTATACATATATACAGACACTACCAGCATGACCATGATGACCAGTACTTTTCCAAATAATTATGACAACTTGAAAGTCTATTCTAATTCAATTCTGTGACGCTTTTCAAGAAGTCATAATTATTTGGATTAGACCAGGCAGTACCATATGTTACATGTAATGATGTAGTTGAATTTGTCCATAGCCGGCATATGCATAGTGCTGTCTCCTGCTTCAATAGTTTCGATGTTATTTTTGAGATCAAGCCTGAAAGGTTTTCATATCAAACAGTAAATGGAAATTTGTCTACAGTGGTAAGACTCTGTGTTTACCTAAAATGATAAAAGTAGCACCCATCCTCAGAGATTCACGTTTTTTTTGTTTTCCCGGAAGTTCACGTGTCTTAACATCTTAGTCACAGGAGTGATTGAGCAAGTTGTTTAGATGTTTGAATTTAGGTTTATCTTAGTACCAATTATTCAGGTACCAAATTAAAAACAACAATGTACTTATGATTTATTTGGATTTTAAAAATCTTACAGGCGTCAAAGAAAAAAATTATAATAGCCTTTCAAGACGTCATAATTATTTGGACTACGTTTAAGTCTATTAAACCATGTTTGACCCATTTAGGATGTACACCTATGAGAAGCCAAGAATAAATCTTATTTCTGAGGCCCCTCATGGGGGTCCTAGTAATCACATAATCACCATTTTTTTGCCAATATAATCACATAATCATTAAATATTTGCTTATCTTTAGTAATCAAATAATCATAAACTAAAAATACAGTCCTAGGTAATCAAATAATCATGACTCTATTTGGCTTAATAATCAAATAATCACTTAAAAAAACGGCCAAGTAATCACATAATCAAAAACCCCATGAGGGCCCTCATTTCTAAACCTGTTTTGGGGTTTGAACAGGGACTTTCTATACTAGTTTAAATGACTTATATGGGGACGAAGTAGAAAAATTAAAAAAAAAAAAAATCGGGAAAATTTCCCGAATTTTTCATTGTACTAATGAACTCAAAATCGTTAACTTTTTTTTATGTCATGTTTTGATATCCCGGACCTGCGCAGTAATCTACAATATACTTCCTTTTTCCGGTCACGTGTTGTATGAATCTTTGAGTAAACTATATATTAATCAGTCTAGTATAAATAGGAAGGAATGCAATACCAATTTCATTTTTTTAAATAATTTCTTGATATGAAAAAACGTTACCTGATGACAGCGTTTCTTTGTTTACATTGCATATGACGTCATAGTTAAAAAACGTCACAATTAAAATCCCTAACAACAGAACCAAAATCGGAAACGTTACGGCCGTATTTCCGTTTCTTTGTTTTAACAAATATTTAAGTTACAAAAAAATAATTCATACAGACTTCGTCCCCATTTACAGGTAATGCCTGCCTCATATTAAAAAAAAATGTTGAGAAATAATATGAGGCAGGCATAACCTGTGAATGGGGACGAAGTCTGTATGTATATTTTTTTTTACTTCAAGCATATTAATAAAGGATACGGAAATACCGTAACGTTCCCGATTTTGGTTCTGTTGTTATGGATTTAGCTGTGACGTTCTTTAAGGTGGTATGGGTGTCTTTCGCCATCTTGGATTGTAAAAAACAGAGAATCTAAGGTCCATATATTCTAATAAGTTAGCAAAATTTGATGCAGGAATGCAGAATTTAATGTGAATTTTCATTTAAAAGAACCAATTTATAAGAATATAACTTAGAAATATTAATATTTTTACAAATGTAGATTAATTTTGGTTGTTTTTGAATATTTTTCAAATTGTCATTTTAAGGGGAGGTAACTCTATAACAGTGCATTTTCTGAAGGACTCTACATGAAATTTTCCTATTTTGTCTTTTAGCCGGAAAAAACGTACGGTGACCCTATCTTTTTTTTTGATATTCTCAAAGCATTGTCTGAAAGCAATCTTTTCCTAATTTATTTTACAATTCTATCATTTTGTTTAGTTTTTATTCACAAAATGGTGTTTTTTCCTGTATAATCCATACAAAATTTGTCATTTTGTCACAACCTGTAGCTTGAGAAAATGCACGGTGACCTATCATTTTTATAATATTTCTGATCATGTATCAATAGATACTACATTTTGACAAAGTATGAACAAATTCTATCATTTTTATTTTAGACTCCCATACCACCTTAAGTTATGACGTCATATTCAATGTAAACAAAAGAAACCCTTCCATCAGGTAACGTTTTTTTTTCAAATCAAACAATTATCATATTAAAATTTTATTGAGTTCCAATCTTATATTTTACTAGACTGATCAATATAAAAAAAATATCAGTCTCATGCAAAGAAGACAGATTTCTGCGCAAATGCGGGAAAACCGGAACAGGAACTAGATCTGAAAAAAAAAGTTAACGATTTTGAGTTCATTAGTACAATGAAAAATTCGGGAAATTTTCCCAGATTTTTTTTTTTTTTTTTTTTCATTGATTTTTCTACCGTAATTGGGGACTTCGTCCCCATATAATCATATGGTGATCTATGGTGGTGTACTTCTTCTTTTGATATGTTCCTTTGAAAGTACAATTTCCTGATGATTTTCTCATTTTTCATCAATTGTAACATTTTGTTGAGCTATTGAACAAAAATCGAACAAAAACCCTTTTTTTCATACTTTTCGTGAATAAAGTGGACCAATCTGAATACATTTAACTGGAAAAAAAACTACATCTAGGAAGGTGTTTATAAAATGAAATTTCTCAAACTGCATGGTAATGCTGGCGTCACATATTGGCGTGTAGACCGGCGTGCACCAGACGTACAGAGAAAATTGACAAAGTCCGTATACGTTAGTTGCACGCTAGATGAACGCTAAGTATAATCGTTAAACGTGCGTTGTATAAGTTATAAGTACGTCAAAATGCAAAGATTCTCCACGCATGCAACAGTTCCTAATCTTCAATATAGAAGAATATGTAACTCCCGGAGGGGGGGGGGGGGGGGGGGGGTGTACTTCCTAAATTTTCAGTGGTACGAGTTTGCCGCAAAATAGGATCCCTTTTTCATGATGTCCTGCTGGGTAGAACATGGTCATTTTTTCAATGCACTGTTTGTGAGAACACGGTATTTTTTTTAAACATTAAGTATTTGTCTAGTACAGGGTTGCGTCTATAACCCGGGTTTAGAACAGCATCTATTTCAGACGGTATAGAACAGGGCAAACGTTTTCTGAGCGTGTCTAGAACAGGGTATGTTTTTCAAAATTTCTGTTTAAAACCGTGTATGTTTTTCAATGTTTTCTAATTAGAACAGGGTAGGATTTGGTAAGTGCTCTCGGCACAGTTATACCCGAACAGATAGCCAGTAAACCCCAGGCTGTAACTGTATATCAGAAAAAGAAGAAGAAGAAATAGTAATCTCAGGTTACATGGAACATGTGAAACGGGTGATTTGAGGTACGTTTAAATCTGGATTCAATGAATAGAATATAATTAGCAAAAGTGCAGTAAAGGTTCAAAGGAAATGTACAAAATATTGAATGAAAAATATGTTACATTTGCTGGAAAAGACAAATTGGAGAACCATCTTAATATGACTGGTATTAACTGGGGAAAAAATACACACTTCGTTGTACAAAATATAGTAAATTAAAGCACTAAGCTTTGCTGGTTCCAATATAGAATTATTCATGGAACTTTGGGAATTAATTCACTACTTTACAAGATAAAAATAAATAGTTACAACATGTGTACATTTTGTAAAGAAGGATTAGAGACCATAGAACATTTATTTTGGAGCTGTCCGATGGTCGCCAGTCTCTGGCATGCACTAAACATTTGAATTTTTGAAATGACAAATATTGAACTGCCTTTGAATATTATGATTATTTTATTTGGTATCTACGAAAATGTTAAAATTGTATTTTGTTAAAAAAAAGATTATTCTATTTTCAAAATACTACATTTACCGAACAAAACTACACGAAGTTTTGCCAAATATACTCCATTTGCTACAATAAAGAAAATTCATTATAAAAAAAAGTGTGGTAAGCCAATTAGACAACTCTCTTCCAAGGACCAATGACGTAAAAGTTAACTATATGTCAAGTTGTCAACATACGACTTCAACCCTTAGCAAATCCAATACTGCAATATATATATAGTAATTTATAAATTGTCCAGAAATGACAAATGTAAAACAATTCAAACGAGAAAAGAATGACGGCCTGATTTGTGAATAAAACAAATTCAATAAACGAAAAATGAACATGATTGTCAAAAATGTTGGCTGAAAAAAACTATAAACGTCGTTTGAAAGGGGCTTAACTTATCAATACATAGCATAAAGAAAAAATAAAGTTTAGCTTTTCATACTTCTTAACAAGCAGGTATATTTAATAGGTTCGATACCAGGCAAGCATGCATGAGAAAGTAAACTTATGTACTAATTAAATATGTGAACCTCTAGAAAATGGCATGTAGTGTTCAAGTAGGAATTTCACTGTGTTAAACTCGAAATTCAACTATTGATATCAAGAATAGCTGAAATATTTAAACATATATTTTTCTTAAAACGTACAGAACGAAGAAAAATTAACTGACTAAACAGACAGAAAAAAAACCAAACTAACAAACAAACATGTCGAGGCTTTTTATAGCCGACTGTACGGTATGGGTCTTTCTCAATGTTAAAGGCCGTACGGTTGCCTTTGATTGTTTAAATCCACTAAATTTGAACTTTGGTAAATAGTCTCATTGGCATTATTACCACATATCCTTGCTATTACGTAATAGGCAAATATGACTATTACAGACACTTTGCTGTGAGTTCTTTATATATCTAGATAAATTGATTCGCATAGCGCAGCTAGATACGACCGCAAAGACCAACCCTGAAAAGATGTGGCAAAAATTGACACCATAATCGCAGTTGATACAGGTTTGAATTTGGAATGTTCTAAAACATTTGACACACATGCAATAGGTTTCTGACACAGAATAACTTTAGTCAAAGACCTTGCAAATTTTGGTTATGCGATTTGAATTTATATTCAGTTTTTTGCTTTTGTGCAATACACTATGCTGTTGCGAATTGACCCCCTCTTTTTTTTTTACCCCCCCCCCCCCCCTTTTTCCCCATACAAAATATATTTTACTCGAAATGTGGTCATAATCTCAATTCAAATTTCCAATGGAGTTTGCAACCATAATAACCCATTAAAATACATCATAAAAGTCTTAAAATATAGAAAATGACATACATAATCATGACTAATACTAAATTACATTAATCAACATGATGTGTTTGAATTACCTCCCTTACACTGCTTTTAAATTATGTTTTGTACTTTAGTGATTGTCCATAAACCAGGACACACTTCTTTCTCCCGTTTTTGCCCCCATTCCTTAATGGGTTGAGCCATAACTCCAAAGCCAATCCTTACCATTCCTTTGTCGTATGCAGGGGAACTTGTGGTAAAATTTCAGAGAGATCAATACACCAATCATAAGATATTGTTTGGAAACTAGAAAAATACTTATTTGGGCCCATTTTTGACTTCTTTTCTAAACTGTTTGGACCATAACCCCTTAAATCAATCCAAACCTTCCTTTCTTGGTCATAAACCGTGTTTTTAAACACACATTTCTATTCAGTTATACTAAAGTTATTGTCCGTAATTCAAATATCTTCGGACGATGTTTTTTGTTTTGTTCGAGTGTTGTAAGAAATGCAATTCAATGTGCTGCTTGTACTGGACATATTTAACTCAGCAGGTGATGCCATTGGAATATACGGGATTTTTTTATTTTTTTTTGGGGGGGGGGGGGGGCTAAAAACTTAATCTTCACATCTCCCGCATTAACGGAAATTAAATATATCGTGATTTTTAAGTGAAAAAAAAACTAAACCTGTATATCGGCCATATGACAAGCCGTTTTACTATTTATTCGAATTTCAAGATATCTCCTTTAATATATAAGATATCTTATATAATTTCATTTTTATGAGATATCTTATATATTATATGAGATATCTTATTTATTATATAAGATATCTTATATATTATATAAGATATATTATATATTATATAAGATATCTTATATATTATATGAGATATCTTATATAAAGTTTATAAGATATCTTATAAAGTTTATAAGATATCTTATAAAGTATATGAGATATCTTATAAACAATTTTTATTTATAAGATATCTTATATAATTTATAAGATCATATCTTATATAGTTTATAAGATATCTTATATAATTTATAAGATATCTCATATAGTTTATAATATATCTTATATTGTTTATGAGATATCTTTTAAAGACAATTATATAAGATATTTGATAAATTATATGAGATATCTTTTAAAGACAATTATATAAGATATTTGATAAATTATATGAGATATCTTATAAACTATATGAGATATCTTATAAACTATATAAGATCTTATAAACTATAGAAGATATCTTTTAAACTATATGAGATATTTTATAAACTATAGAAGATATCTTATAAAGTTTATGAGATATCTTGAATTAAGAATAAATAGCAAATCGGCTTGCCATACGGCTTCACTGTTTTCATTTCAATGGCACATTTCACTTAAAAAGAAGAGGACAAAAATAGTGTTTTGCACTTAATTTCTACATGTCATTAGCAGATCTATATTTTACTAATGCTTTTAATTTAGATTGTGGTCATCTTTATATCTGGAGTGATGACATAACTGTCTGCATGTGCAGTCAATCGATCGACATATCCTTCCTTATCTTTGATGACTTCTTTCCGCACAGGATCTTAAAGATTGGCTTGTATTTATGGGACATCCAATAATGGATGTCGATTTATTTGAAAATTGGTTTTGTTAATTTGTTCTACCATCCAAAAGACCTATTTTATATTTTATGTCATTTGATTTATTTTTGTTTCTTAAGTTTAAAAGCTATAGCTAGATATTGTTTCAATGGGCGAAGGGAGACCTTGTCATTTATATTGTTTATTCCAAGTAAGCGTTTTGCATGTATATAGAAAACCCCTTTTATTAAATAAAACTGGCGAATTAATGCTTTCTTTGCCATGCTGTTCCTTTGCCCTGAGCCAAACGATGGGTGTCATTGGTGAAACAGAAACAGCAATAATAGGCAAAACGATGGGTGTCAATTGTGCACAAGGAAGAGCAACCATAAGTAATACGATGGGTGTCAATGGTGAAAAGGGAAGTTTTATGATAAGCAATATGATGGGGTCAACCGTGAAGAAGGAAGAGTTATGATAAGTAATATGATGGTTGTCAATGGTGAACGGAAGGAAGTTTTATGATAAGCAATATAATGGGGGTCAGCCGTGAAGAAGAAGGAGTTATGATAAGTAATATGATGGTTGTCAATGGTGAACGGAAGGAAGTTTTATGATAAGCAATATGATGGGGGTCAGCCGTGAAGAAGAAGGAGTTATGATAAGTAATATGATGGTTGTCAATGGTGAACGGAAGGAAGTTTTATGATAAGCAATATAATGGGGGTCAGCCGTGAAGAAGAAGGAGTTATGATAAGTGATATGATGGTTGTCAATGGTGAAGAAGGAAGTTTTATGACAAGCAATATGATGGGGGTCAACCGTGAAGAAGGAAGAGTTATGATAAGTAATACGATGGGTGTCAATGGTGAAGAAGGAAGAGCAATGCTACACAATACGATGGTTGTCAATTGTAAAGAAGGAGGAGCAATGCTACACAATACGGTGGGTGATAATATTGTGTAGAAGGGCATGCTTATCTTAAGAGAGCAAATATGTTTAACTCTTGGTTTTGTATGGTTTGTATGACTCGATATTGATTTCTAAGTAATTTCGTGAATATTTACTGTCTTTACTGTTGTTTTTCGATTGATGTATTTTTGTATGTTATTATAAGACTTATGATTTTGTATTTAACATCTTAAATATCTTCTTAATTACATACAGTGATGCTGGCATGAGTAAACAGAATTCATTGATGTATGGATTTTAATCGACTTGATTGAGATTTAACTTGATTTAACTTGTTAAATATTACTTTTATTCAGCACGTTAAACTGAAGCTTTCTATGATGATTGATTTAACCCATGTCTTTACTTAGTGTAGAGTGAATTGATAGAAGAATTATACTTGTAATTCACTCTCGTGTCTATTTCCTCCTTAATGACAATGGCCACTTTCATTGGCAGAGTTATAAGTATATTAAGAAAAAGATTTAAAGCGAAGTTCGACTTGGGAATACCGAATAGATCATTAGGAAAATGATTAAAACTTCACAGCAAGGATTCTCCACAGCTTCTTTCAACTGAAGAATACTAGTTAAGCATTTTGTTTTGTAATTTAGAAGGCAATGTGTTATTTTGAAGATTATTCCCCTCTGATTCCGACTGTAATTATAAACACTATATATGAAAGCAGATTTTTTAATTTGCTTCATTTCCCTTTCTTTTACTTTTATCATTGTTTAAACATTGATTTAGAGCACATCTTGGATAAACAAACGAAGTCTATTCCGGATGTTCATATCCGTTTAATTTAGTTGTTTGTTCCTTAATTTCCAAGTTAGAGAAAATAAAACTACAGATGCAATTGTTGTTATGTTGAATCATTAGAGAATTGTTCTGGCTCCTTGTGTTTTTTTAGCTGTCATTCGTCTTAATGTTTTGACATAACAGAGATCATTTGTTAAATAGAATATGTTGAATCATTAGCGAATTGTTCTGGCTCCTTGTGTTTTTTTAGCTGTCATTCGTCTTAATGTTTTGACATAACAGAGATCATTTGTTAAATAGAATATGTTGAATCATTAGCGAATTGTTCTTGCTTCTTGTGTTTTTTTAGCTGTCATTCAGCTTAATGTTTTGACATAACAGATATCATTTGTTAAATAGAATATGTTGAATCATTAGCGAATTGTTCTTGCTTCTTGTGTTTTTGAAGATGTCATTCGTCTTCATGTTTTGACATAACAGAGATCATTTGTTAAATAAAATATGTTGAATCATTAGCGAATTGTTCTTGCTTCTTGTGTTATTTTTAGATGTCATTGGTCTTCATGTTTTGACATAACAGAGATCATTTGTTAAATAAAATATGTTGAATCATTAGCGAATTGTTCTTGCTTCTTGTGTTATTTTTAGATGTCATTGGTCTTCATGTTTTGACATAACAGAGATCATTTGTTAAATAAAATATGTTGAATCATTAGCGAATTGTTCTTGCTTCTTGTGTTATTTTTAGATGTCATTGGTCTTCATGTTTTGACATAACAGAGATCATTTGTTAAATAAAATATGTTGAATCATTAGCGAATTGTTCTTGCTTCTTGTGTTATTTTTAGATGTCATTGGTCTTCATGTTTTGACATAACAGAGATCATTTGTTAAATAAAATATGTTGAATCATTAGCGAATTGTTCTTGCTTCTTGTGTTATTTTTAGATGTCATTGGTCTTAATGTTTTGACATAACAGAGATCATTTGTTAAATATAATATGTTGAATCATTAGCGAATTGTTCTTGCTTCTTGTGTTATTTTTAGATGTTATTGGTCTTAATGTTTTGACATAACAGAGATCATTTGTTAAATAAAATATGTTGAATCATTAGCGAATTGTTCTTGCTTCTTGTGTTATTTTTAGATGTCATTGGTCTTAATGTTTTGACATAACAGAGATCATTTGTTAAATAGAATATGTTGAATCATTAGCGAATTGTTCTTGCTTCTTGTGTTATTTTTAGATGTCATTGGTCTTCATGTTTTGACATAACAGAGATCATTTGTTAAATAAAATATGTTGAATCATTAGCGAATTGTTCTTGCTTCTTGTGTTATTTTTAGATGTCATTGGTCTTCATGTTTTGACATAACAGAGATCATTTGTTAAATAAAATATGTTGAATCATTAGCGAATTGTTCTTGCTTCTTGTGTTATTTTTAGATGTCATTGGTCTTAATGTTTTGACATAACAGAGATCATTTGTTAAATAGAATATGTTGAATCATTAGCGAATTGTTCTTGCTTCTTGTGTTATTTTTAGATGTCATTGGTCTTAATGTTTTGACATAACAGAGATCATTTGTTAAATAGAATATGTTGAATCATTAGCGAATTGTTCTGGCTTCTTGTGTTATTTTTAAATGTCATTCGTCTTAATGTTTTGACATAACAGAGATCATTTGTTAAATAAAATATGTTGAATCATTAGCGAATTGTTCTTGCTTCTTGTGTTATTTTTAGATGTCATTCGTCTTAATGTTTTGACATAACAGAGATCATTTGTTAAGGGCATACGATACAGTTTTGATCCTGTATTTACAAGTTCATGAAAATTTGCATAAAGGCTATTTTTTACCTGATTAAATCAAATATGTAATAAAAAATATACCTTCATGTGCTACTTTTTGAGTAAAATGAGGTCGAAATTTTATATATTTGCTCAAAATTCAGATTTGTGGCCGTAATTTCTTTTTCGAAAGAAAGACATAACTTTTTTGTTATAAAAGATAAACACAATTTGTTTTTTGTTAAATAATCGGTAATTTCTGTATTTTATAAATATCCTAAAAAAATATGCAATTTTTTATTCAGAAGTAACTCATATTTATCAAATGTTCATGAATTGAGGAAAAAAACGTCATTTTTTACTGCATGTTTATTGAAATTAAAAAAAATCCTCTATTTACAGTTTTATAAAATTTGGGTCACATAATCTCCCTGCAAAATGAAACAAAATGCCGTTTTGAAAAATAGGGGTCCATGAACTTGTGTTCAAATTAAATCAGTTTGAATGATAAAAATCAGTCGAAAAATGCATATTTTCCCAATATCTCACTGTTTGACGTCGCCAAACTAACAAATTACGTTAGCAACGCCATTCCCTTCCCTGTAACTGTATCGTATGCCCTTAAATAGAATATGTTGAATCATTAGCGAATTGTTCTGGCTTCTTGTGTTATTTTTAGATGTCATTCGTCTTAATGTTTTGTCATAACAGAGATCATTTGTTAAATAAAATATGTTGAATCATTAGCGAATTGTTCTTGCTTCTTGTGTTATTTTTAGATGTCATTGGTCTTAATGTTTTGACCTTACAGAGATCATTTGTTAAATAGAATATGTTGAATCATTAGCGAATTGTTCTGGCTTCTTGTGTTATTTTTAGATGTCATTCGTCTTAATGTTTTGACATAACAGAGATCATTTGTTAAATAAACTATGTTGAATCATTAGCGAATTGTTCTGGCTTCTTGTGTTATTTTTAAATGTCATTCGTCTTAATGTTTTGACATAACAGAGATCATTTGTTAAATAAAATATGTTGAATCATTAGCGAATTGTTCTTGCTTCTTGTGTTATTTTTAGATGTCATTGGTCTTAATGTTTTGACCTTACAGAGATCATTTGTTAAATAGAATATGTTGAATCATTAGCGAATTGTTCTGGCTTCTTGTGTTATTTTTAGATGTCATTCGTCTTAATGTTTTGACATAACAGAGATCATTTGTTAAATAAACTATGTTGAATCATTAGCGAATTGTTCTTGCTCCTTGTGTTATTTTTAGATGTCATTCGTCTTAATGTTTTGACATAACAGAGATCATTTGTTAAATAAACTATGTTGAATCATTAGCGAATTGTTCTTGCTCCTTGTGTTATTTTTAGATGTCATTCGTCTTAATGTTTTGACATAACAGAGATCATCATCATATGTATTATTCTGGCAATCTGATATTGCTTTCAATCAAATGTTTAATATCAAAAAGAACATTTTTAAAATCACTAGTTTGATCTTTGATATTGCGGAACAATTTGAGACACGCTATATAATCAGGTCAGTAATATAGGCATTTATACAATTTAACGACATCAAGGGGTTGGCATAACATTGGATATCTTTGGAAATTTTATCAATGCTAATAAATATATAGAATATGGAGATGTGGTTTGATTGCCAATGAGACAACTGTCCATCAGACAAAATAACAATTATGTCTTGTGAAGTTGTTCCCATTAATGTGTATAACGAATTGTGTTTGTTAAATTGGATTAATATTAAACCGTGGCATTAAAGATGCACATTTGAAAAATAAAGATAACGAAAATTAATACAAACCCAAATGCTTGGATGAATTCGATGACTTAGGATAAGCTCAACAATTAGTGGTACCCATGGTGTAACTCGAGCAATAATGTGGATATAAATATCTCTTGATGACACCGTAAACCAGGTCTCAAGTTCACAAAACTTCATATGGTTATAAGAGATGCAAGTACACATGTAGATTGCAAGGACATAATTAACAATCTGATTAAAAATAAAAATAACAGAAAAAGAAAATTTAGTTATTTTTCTAAATTTGTTTTAATCTTCTTGTCTTTGAGGGGTTTTATATGAATAATGCTTCATACTGAGAATAAAACAGGTAGATTAGCAGGAATTCGCATTCTTTGTCCATTAAAATATCGATTGTTCGTTAGAAAATAAATTAAAAAATGTTAACATCTGTTAGGATATGTTAGAGTACACATTGCAAACTTTTCTCGATCTGATTGCAATGCTCGAGAATACTGGTCAGAGCCTTCGACATGGTCTATAGACGAAAGTCCATTGCTATGTAACGTGTCACATTTAGGTTCTTTCAAAGTATAACAAAATAAATTTAAAAAAAAAAAAAACTTTATTTCAAGAGGCTGATCCCATTAGTTAAAACTAATCTTCCTGAGAGTCCTCAAGAAGGAAGATCAACATAATCTTCTTACATATTTGAAACACAGGAGATACATACAGATTAATAGTTCTTTAACAGGGTTCCCAATAGAGTGACATTGTGATGTGGATACACAAATATTAGAAGCTACGTCGACAGGAAGAACATGTTAAGTATGCACAATAGACCCTTTTTTCAGGACGGGAAACAGTTTGTTTTAAACTTGTCGATTTTCACCTCTGCTGTCGGGTGTCTAAGTCAAACAGATGAGAGGCACTTACCACATGTCCTGTTGTTAGAGAGTTAAGCAGTGCTATCTAAGAAAATATTAGTTTGACAGAAATCTGTTTATTGTTGGTGCCTGGCTGTTTTCGGTGATTTGTTTTATTTATGTACACATCTTTATTTTCGGGGTTATGTTATATGCTTATACGATATGCTAGTTCAAAAAAACCTTTCAGTGTCTTTGTGTTATTTGTTTGAACAAACTAATAATCGAAATTTACCCTTTATAGCTAGTCACGTGTTTAGGTATCCAACCGACCCGAATGCAAGAAGAACGTTTTTGTTCACTATTATTTAGATACGTTTTTCGGTTACAGGAATTACCAAATTGTGTAACCATAATTTTATCAATAAACTTCCGTGTTATAAATAGATATATGTATATATATGTGTAAATATTGTCGCGTGATGAATACTTCGATTATTGGAATATATTTTGTATTTACATATAATTCAAAGAATCAACTCTTTTAATATAATGGTACGTTGTTTTTATTTTTATATTTAGAAAAAAATCGCGTCCAGAAAATAGTTTTAGTAGCAAAAGGGATTGGATACAAAATATACAAACACATGTCTATTAATTTTGCCATGATAAAAACCACTTCATTCGCTTTTTTCAATGATGTTTAACTCCGAATATTTTCTTACCAATAACAAATAAAAACAATAAAAAATGAACGAATGCGTGGGCACAGCTCATACTTCCTTTCTCTTAAAGTAGAACAAATCATAAACCATACCATTATATTTACAAACATTAGACTGGTTCTCCTGTCTAGACAAATGTGCATAATTACACATATAGAACAAGGTGATTATATATAGCGGGATCCCAGTCTCACGATTGAGACCTATACCGAATTAGACTTTACCGTATTTGTAATAAAATAAGTAACAATACGGGTACCACATGTGGAGCAGGATCTGCTTACCCTTCCGGAGCACCTGAGATCACCCCTAGGTTTTGGTGGGGTTCGTGTTGCTTATTATTTAGCTTTCCATGTTTTGTCTTCGGTATTATTAGTTGTCTGTTTGTCTTTTTATTATTAGCCATGGCGTTGTCAGACGGTCTATTTTCAATCTATGAGTTTGACTATCCTTCTGGTATCTGTCGTCCCTCTTCTACACTACACACATTTGACCTAACACGGTGACTAAGCTTGAGAAAAACTGCCCTAAAAATAGTAGCTTTCTGCGATTTATCCTGTTTATAATTAGTAATAACTAATTACAGAACTTGAATTTACAATTTTCAATAATACGTCATTTTTTGTACGTGCTCATGCAGCCAAAACTTATAAATCGGTCTGACAGACAATTTAAAATCAGATGGAACCAATACATTTTGGTCACATAACCACGAAATGAGACCGTGGCCGGCACTACTTCAGTTTAAGTATAAACATTTACGTTTGAAAACATAAAGATTTTGGCACTGAGTTAAAGATAGAAATACTCAGGAGATTTAAAGATAAGTGCCAATGAATTCAATGTTGAAAACGTAATATGTTTGAGCTAGAGATGAAATCTATATTTTAATTCCTCAGTGTTATTTTTTTGGTGTCGATTGATTGCTGTCGCATTGACGTACAGTCACTTCCCTCAAGTATCTTGTTTTCAATGATACAATACATTATATGGTATTTTGTGTGAACTACTGAAATAAAAATACTTTAAGCTGAAAATATAAACATATATAGAATTTGTTGCAATCAATTTTTATGAAGGGTCCATTCCACTATGTCATGTATGTATTTATTACTGTGGGTTTCTGTTTAATTGAACCTTAACATATACGTTTTGAGTTTAGAATATAACCTTTAATATTTCTTTGTATTTCTTTTTGTTTTGCAGTTTAAACACAATGGCTGACTGGACATGTTTACCGGAAGTAGTACTTGGAAAAGTTCTCAGTTATTTGGAAATACTCGATAAATTCTGTATTAGTAAAACATGCCGTTCGTGGGAATGTGCTGCTTTCAGACCCGAGGCGTGGGCGAATGTATGTATTTCTGGAGAAAAGCTTTTACTTCAGATAACATGCAATATGATGTGTCTTGACGAAATGATTTCAGAATATAAGTTTAGCTCAGAACTTTTATTTTTTGTTCAAAAGGGAAGTCATCTTATAAAGAATCTAAATGTAACATTTTGCAGACAGTTTGACATTGAACTTTTTAAACATATAACATCTGATTGTCAAAATCTTACATCTTTACAATTATCCATATGGTCCAATACGAAAGAGAAATTAGACATGATGGTTCACGATTGTGTAAACAATTTGTTTATAAAAAAGAAAGATATCAAAGTCGTCCGAATCTATGATGTTTCTTCTGGTGCTTTTCCCAAGAAACTTACAGATCAAAGTCCATTCCTTGATGGTGATGTTATTCCAGGACTCAATGTGTCGAAGTCAAAATATCCTACAATTCCATTCGGAGCTTCTCATTCACAACATCTTAAAGAGCTATGGATTGTCAATTCCTTTAAGCTGCATTCTTTAAGGAATATCTTGTATTTAGTAAATCTGACAGAGTTAGCTATTAATCCACAACAACTTAATCATAGTCTTTTAGTTCACCTAGCTTCATACTCTCTAACAGATCTTTTCATTGTTGCCAACGAAAACACGCGGGAATTTTACAATGAGGCTATTAACGATACACAGTGGAAGGATATAAGGAGGAATGGCCCAACACTTCGAGTTCATTGTTACTTTAGCTGCACCCATGAATGGGCTGAAAAAGATGTTATATTTAAACCAAGCATGCCTTTGGCTTCGCTTGTTTATAGAAAGAACGTCTGGCTGCGATATCCTTGTTTTATTTCTGATTTTATGTCGGCATATTGTGAAACTTTAGAAGAATTCGTAGATTATAGTTTATCAGAACTGACATATCAACAAGGCTATGCCAAATCATTTCTTTCTAGAATGGACAATTGGGTAATTAACATTGCCAGAAACTGTCAGAAACTGAAATGGCTTACGGTTAAAGAACCTTTATCTAGTGCTTCATTAATTTTGATTGCGTGTCTCAATAGAAATATTAGACGTTTTCTTGTCCGTGATGATATGATCATTTACACAAATGACATCCCCGATGATGTTTTTCCAGATGAAGTTATACGAAAGACAGTGACTCTTTTCCACGAAACCCCGGAGAAGCTTAATGAGAAGATGTCTGAAATTTTTAATACCAGATGGACGCCATTGTCCAGGAGTAATTACTTTGCTATCCTAAACAACAAATACAAGAAATTTAAATAAACTATTTCTAAATATTAGTTTTATTCACATACTTTCAATGAATAATTGATATGAAAGATCTCATTTGAATAAATTTTCATGGATAAGCTCATTTAACAAGATGAAAACTCCGATGTATGAAAATTTCAAATTGGCTCGTTTCTAACAGTATTAATTTAGAGGCCATTGCCCATGAGGGGATGGTTGTATACAAGGCTAACAAATCAAAAGTTATGTTAGAACAAATTTCAGGAACAGACTGAGATTTGAAATTATCAAGAAGTTCATTAGAATTTTTAAGAGTCCATAAATGGTTAATACCACTACGCGAACAATTTTGTCGTTCCAAGTATTTTCAAATTTATAATAGAATAATATCATTATGACATATAATAGAACAATACCATAATGGCGGGATCTTTAAAAGTACAGAGTCACGTCATTTGAACTGAAGAAACACACAAAAAAAGTCGCACATACAAAACACACCAGGAAAAATGAAAGATAATACAAACACATTGACGGGATGTATAAGTACCGAGCCACGTCAAATGGATATCACAGAAAAAAGACCATACAGTAAAAGTAATATTAATTATATAACAAAGACAAATGAAAGAACAATATTACACGTTGTTAAGATAATAAACAACGTCAGTACGCAGAATCTATAAATCAAGACCATCATGTATTACTTGTGAAGTTGATACGGAATATTTATCATCAAGGTCTTGGTACCTTCCGATGAACTTGATTTTAAGAAAAGGACGAGACGTTCTTTGACATATCCCTCCCTGGTTCATCAACTTTCTGCTCAGACTCTGTTGACGTTTACCAACCAAGAGCTGCAAGCACCTGAATATCGAATAAGTTGGGAAATGTATATCCCAAATGCAGGTGTAGTTGGAATATTGCTGCTTAGTTCAGGGAAACTGATATTTTCAAATTAAAATTGTCTCATTTGACATATATTCTGGTACTGAGATGACTGTGTATGTCAAATTCGAGGTATAAGTCTAAAAATGAAGCGAAGGAAGCTGTGTCTGTTGTTTCTTTAATCTCTAGTTCTTGGGGATATATTGCCTGTAACACCTCTGTAACATATACAAGCAGACTTTTTCATCTGTATAAATGATTCTGAATACTATACACCTTATCGCTAAACAAATAACATAATAGGACTTTTTTTTTTCAATCACCCCATTAAAGACATTGTTTGCAATATAAGTGTTGAATCCATGCATTAAACATGTTTGTTCTGCAGGCTTCGAATCTTTAAAATTACATAAATGTATTTTTGAAAATATATCCTGAATTTTTGGTGATTGGTACGCAAATGTCATTGTTTTTTCTTTAACATATAGTTTCTTTTAATATGCAGACAAAGACAACATCATGTTTATGTCGGCTAATTATTCAGTTTTCTTTGAAAAATTATTCTTTTCTGTTCTATTTGTCAAAGATTTGCTTCGAAGTCGTATTTTTGGATATGTGGATTTTAAAATTTCCTTTGTATCTTCCTTTTACGTGGCAATTTGAAGAATAATAGTGGGTATTTTGAATTTTATAGCATTTATCATGAGAGAATAAATACGTTTTATCCGTCCGCGTCTGGTATATTAATCAATATTCTCTGAGACGGGCCATTAACGAAGAACAAGAAGGAAAATCTTTCAAAAATTTACATGACAAGGCGAAGAAATATACGGATCTCGGATTTCCGAATCGTCTGTTTGTTAGGCTTTGAAGATATTGATTTTGATTTATTAGTATTTAACATTATGCGTAGGTATCACACTTTCAAAGTCTAAATTTCTTTAATTTTTATGTCTACATTTTGAAGCTTAATGATCTGTTTTTAGTCAGGAAACATGAGCTCACTTTCATCATGTTCATGTTTTGTGTTTTTACTAAATCCTGAAATACATTCATTTCACAATTACTACATCAAAGGCATTGAAACAAAGTTTTCAATACTGGAAAAATGGAGATTTTTTTATCATTATAACTTCCATACATTTTAATCCCACGTTCAGATAGTTATAAATGTACGTTTAGATTATAAACATACAACTCTGGTATTACACAGCTGTCTTTGTTTAATTAATATGTTCGTCAAGACACTAAAAAGTTTATGTAAGACAAACTGAAAGCCAGTTTGACAGATGCAAAACTATGAAATTCATTTCCCCGAATAAACTTGACGTTTGAGCTTTCTTAAGAATTAATACTAACTTTAATGTCACGAAGAGCAACCGAACAACACGAATTCACCAACTTAGACGTCTTCAGACATGTTAGAGATTTTCATACAAAGGTTAGAAGAGTTATTGATATATAAGTTAGTAGAGATATTCATATAAAAGATAGCAGAGATATTCATATACAAGTTGGTAGAGATATTAATATAAAAGTAAGTAAAGATATTCATATAGAAAAAAATAGTAGAGGAATATAAAAGTTTGTAGAGATATTCATACGAGAGTTGGTAGAGATATTAATATCAAAGTTAGAAGAGATTTTCATATTAAAGTTATTAGAGCTATTCAGATTAATGTTAGTAGAGATATTCATATAAAAGTTGGTAGAGATATTTATATAAAAGTTAGTACAGATATTCATATACAAGTTGGCAGAGATATTCATATAAAAGATAGAAAAGATATTCATATACAAATTAGTAGAGATATTCATATAAAAGTAAGTAAGTTTGTAGAGATATTGATACAAGAGTTGGTAGATATATTTATATCAAAGTTAAAAGATATATTCATATTAAAGTTGGTAGAGATATTTATATTAAAGTTAGAAGAGATACTCATATAAAAGTTGGTAGATATATTCATATAAGAGTTCGTAGAGATATTCATACAAGAATTCGTAGAGATATTCATATAAAAGTTGGTTGGTAGAGATATTCATACAAAAGTTGGTAGAGATATTCATACAAAAGTTGGTAGAGATATCCATATAAAAGTTGGTAGAGATATTCATATAAAAGTTAGTAGATATATTCATATATAGGTTAGAAGAGATATTCATATAAAAGTTAATAGAGATATGTGTATAAAAGTTAGTAGAAATATTCATATTAAAATTAGTAGAGATATTTATATAAAAATTAATAGAGATTGTCAGATAAAAGTAAATAGAAATATTCATATACAAGTAAGTAGAGATATCTATATAAAAGCTAGTAGTTGTAGTTTAATAAACATATTTGCTTTTTCAAACCATTGACAATCAGAATAGACTCAAGTTTTGCGACTTAGAACGTCTTCTACATTACCGTGATTACGTGCAAATTATTAATAACCGAACAAAATAAAATTCTTTAAATGACATCGTAAACAATAGTAATATGGAGACATGAAATTAACAAGAATTTAAACGACATGGCTCTACGATTTCTAAAAGTCGAGTTGACTGTAAATTTATTTATAATAGACCTAGTAGGTTGTTTTAATCTATAAACATATAATTGATATTCAGGTCAACACCGAAATGCCGGCTGAGCTTGTGATACCTCGGGGACGAAACGTTTACTAGGCGTGGCATAGATCCGGTGGGGTAAAAAGTTATCAAAGGTATGATGCTTAAAATTTAGACGCGCGTGTCGTCTACATACGTCTCATCAGTGACACTGGGGATCAAAATAGTTATAAAGCCAAACAAATCCAAAGTTGAAAAGCATTGAGGACACAAAATTCAAAAAAAGTTGTGATAAATACTGCTAAGGTAATATATGCCTGGGATAAGGAAATCCCTAATATTTCGAAAAATTCATACATTTGTAATCCGGAAATTTATAAAAATGACCATATAATTGATATGCATGTCAACACCGAAGTGCTAACTACTGGGCTTGTGATACCATCATGGACGAAACGTCACCAGCAGTGGTATTTATTCAGTAGGTAAATAGTTATCAAAGGTACCAGGCTTATAAAAAGTAAAATCACAAAAATACTGAACTTAGAGGAAAATCTATTCTGAAAGTTCATAATCACATGGCAAAATCGAATAACAAAACGCATCAAAAACGAATGGACGAGAACTTTAATATTCCTGACTTGGTACATGCATTTTCAAATGTAGAAAATGGTTGATTGAACCTGGTTCTACAGCGCTAACCCTCTCACTTTATGATGACAGTCTCAACAAATTCCGTTTATTTACATTGATGCGTTAAACAAACAGACACAATAAACAAAATAGTCAAAACATGGCTACATCAGTCATCATCGTATAACAATTTCAAAAGGAAAAATTTAACAGAACACAAACACATCTACTATCTACGAATACTTTGAGTGTCTGACGTCAGAAATTTTTATACGTCACATAACTTTGTCGTTCAATATGCATACAACCAGTTTTAAAATTTTACATAGACAATGTTAGCCTACAGGCTTTTCCGAATAATTCTTTGATATGCATAACTTTAACAACATAATTTAGACGTACGTTTCTTCTACATAAGACTCATCAGTGACACTCGGATCAACACAGTATTTTATTTTGACTGTTTGACTTATTTTATTCGACCGTACTGATGGATCTTTTAATATGAAACGTGCATCTGGCGTACACAATTGTGGCCAAGATGCGATTGTTTATTTTCTCAGTTCCCAAGTTGCTTTCATTTTTATGATATATTTTGTAAAGAACTTAGCGTTCCTCTTCTTGTATTCTTAGTAACATATTTCTTTCCTATCTATCAAATGATAAAGGGCCTACGGAGATGACGTATTCTTAAAAAAAATGTTTGGTTAAATTATGCATGTTCCGCCTACACAATTAATAACATTTCAATAAATAATTTGTTTTGTACTTCATTTGTTTTACCATTTCAGGCTTTTCCGAAAATTTCTTTGATATGCATAACTTTAACAACATAATTAGATCTCATATATAAAGCGTTATAACGAGAATTATTGCACCTGTAGGAAGCAAGAAAAAAACTTGTATCATGATAAACCGTGCGTTTGATGGTTATATAATAATACATATAAATACGTGCACGAACTGCCCTTTAAATCTTTGATTTTTATTTGTCTTGAAAGATTTATTGAAAAATCTTATAATCATAGTATTGTTAATTCATATTGATATATTCTGGCTTTTTCAAGAATTAATTAAAACTATTCTTTATTTTACAATGTAATTCGAACTAAAATAAAATCAAAACGCTTCCTAACCTTACTTCACTTGTTATTCTAAATATACTTTACTTTAGTGTCCACCCCTTAACATTCATGATGACACGTGCTAATAGAATAAAGCGCTTCCGCACTTCATACCAAATGAACTCCGGTCAACGCATTTACACTTTCAATGAATTTACAAAAGAAGCATTCAATTCTTAAATATTAGCATGTTTGACAGACAATTCGATTTTTTTTAAAACCACAGCAGTATAAAAATTATAAGTTCGGAAGAAACTTTTAGGTGATTTGTACTCTAATGATATTTGAATATATCGTCGAAAGAAATCAAAGGGACAGTCATATTCATAATTCAAAAATAAACTGACAATGTCATGGATAAAAATGAAAAAGACAAACATACAAATAATAGTACAAATAACACAACATAAACAACTAAAGACTAAGCAACATGAACCCCACCAAAATCATGGGGTGATCGCAGGTGCTCCGAAAGGTTAAGCAGATCCTGCTCCACATGTGGCACCTGTCCTGTTGCTCATTTTATAACAAACCCGATTAATAGTCTAATTCGGGATGTAACATTTATGAAAGGGAAGGGGATCGTAGTTACGACGTAAGTAACATATCCGATAGCATCTGTGAAACGGTTATTCCGTAACGGTCACCCAAACGGTCAAATTATTATTATCGAATTCTACCAACTAAATTTTTTTGTCGTAGCGTTGTCAGTTTATTTTCGATTTTTAATATCATTCGCGCCTGTTTTATTATAAAACCAACTAGTGTTGTTTTTATCATAAGGGTACTTGTTTCATTTTCACGAATTTTAGTGGTTGGTTGCATCTCATCTGACATCTAAAATAGTTTTTTTCATATTTTAACTTATTTCTCGATAATGACACAGGTGATTGTTTCAACTTTAAATTTCTAAGCAGTAACATACTCTTTGCCCCATTGTTCAGGGAATACATATATCAACTGATACGCTACGCTCATTCATATTGGACTTCTATAACGACGGGTGTTATTAAGTTCACAAAAACTGCCCGAACAGATTCATGAGGATTTGAAAAAAGGTCACAAGTAGAATTCTTGCAACGATATGTGTATGTCTCAGTAATCTAACTACATGTTTCGCAGTTTTAGATCTTGGGATACCATAATAGTTCGTACCTTTACCGATTGTGTCCTATTCCCGATTTTGAGCGAGTGTGGATTGGCATAATGGAGACGTTTTTTTTTTATTCTATCATTTCCTGATTTATAAATATCTAAGTAGCCCAGGTCGCATACTTAGGGATCCCTGTATCTTAAAAGCCCTACTTGACCAGAGAAAAACATCGAATGAGTTTAAACTTACATAGTTTGACATACATATACTCAAATAATCAATACTATACAATTATAGTGGAGACGTTCTTGATTCTTTTAGAGTTAATGCGAATTCATTAAGGTGTGTTTGTTAACTTGATTTGTTTTCTAAATAAAGGCGACAGTAGTATAACTCTGTTCAAAGGTCATCAATCGAATAAAAAAGGAAACAGATCAGGGTTTCGAAAAACTAAAAATGTTCTTATCTCAGGCATAGATTACCTTAGCCGTATTTGACACCACTTTTTGGAATTTTGGATCCTCAATGCTCTTCAATTTTGCACTTGTTTGGCTTTATAAATATTTTGATATGAGCGTCACTGACGAGTCTTATGTAGACGAAATGCGCGTCTTGCGTACTAAATTTTAATCCTGGTACCTTTGATAACTATTTACACCACTGGGTCGATGCCACTGCTGGTGGACGTTTCGTCCCCGAGGGTATCACCAGCCCAGTAGTCAACACTTCGGTGTTGATATGAATATCAATAATGTGGTCATTTTTATAAATTTCTTATTTACAAAACTTTGGATTTTTCGAAAAACTAAGGAATTTTTTATCCCAAAAATAGATTACCTTAGTCGTATTTGGCACAACTTTATGGAATTTTGGATCCCCAATGCTCTTACATTTTTTCTTGTTTGGCTTTATAAATATTTTGATATGAGCGTCACTGATGAGTCTAATGTGGACGAAACGCGCGTCTTGCGTACTAAATTATAATCCTGGTACCTTTGATAACTAATTATATACTAAAAACCGAGGGAAAGACTATAATCGTAAGTGGAAATTACAGAACAACAGAAACATATAAATGTTATAAAACAATCGCCAACATATAAATATATATATAAATGAATTATTTGATAACAACTGCCATACTCCTGACTTGGTTAAGTACATTTGAAGAAAAATGGTGTATCGAAACGTTCTTATGGCCAGCCAATCCTCCAGCTTATATCGCAATGTTAAAAGATATTGATTAAAATGACAACACTACATTACAAAAAAACAACATAAACATCGCATGAACACTCAGCAGAAATTAAATTATTAAATTGGCCGAATGAAATACGGAGATTACCTGTTGTCTTAAGTTACTTGATCACGATTGAATTATAAAGCTCTTTTGTACAAAATGAAATTAAGGTCAAATTTTATGGAAGTATGTTTTTGTGGTTTAAAAAAGTCAACGAACTGATTCGTAGTGTGGCTCATTCCATCACTTTTGAATGTTTACATTATTTTAATTCTATAACTGAGCATGCTTAGCTCATGCGCAACATATCTCCAGCTCAGAGTAAAAATGAAGATCAAAGGAAAGATATTAAGTTATTGACTTGCAAACTATCTTAAATACAGCAACGGAAAAAACTTATCATATTGAAATTTTATTTCAAAACTCCACCTTAATAAATGTTTCAAGCAAAGCAGACATGTTATTTTAATTTTTCACGTTAATCGTAGCTTATACTCCTATAATGATTTTGCTTTAATTTTAAAGGTTTTAAAACAAACCTGCTCTAACTTTTTTAAATACGTCAAATTCCAATTGCTTTCATGAAAAATAATCAGGTGTTGTATGATGTCCAATGAGGCAAACACCTCCACAAAGACAAACATATAAACAACTAGAGGTCACTTTACGACCTTCAACGAATAACAAATTGGTTGTAAGAAAATACTGGTTTTCTTTCTGTTTATAACTTGTATTCCGATACTTTCTTTGACATTGGTAGACTATAAAATAGTACATATTATCTATTAAAGTCCTAATCATATATCAAATAAGTTTATAATGACAATTGCGTTGGTTTAATGACGTATATTTTGATGGAAACTACATTGACTGTAATTTAAAACTTGCATCTAGCTGTATAATAGCAAAAATCCAAAGTCTTATTAGTCGTAATGAAAGCCAGAATTATTTTTAGCTTTAAGCGTAACAAATCACTTACAATTATATATAATATTTTACAATTACAATTATATACAAATATCGTTTTGTTATAAGTGATATCATACGCTGGTAGCCATATATAATCCTATCTCAAGTCATCGACATTGATCATAATTATACATATACTCTTCTCTTAAGACATTGACACTTGGAAAATGTTTTCTTTTTGTTTTTTTTTCAATTACAATTGAGAATGGAAATGGGAAATGTGTCAAAGAGACAACAACCCGACTATACAGCACCAATGGGTCTTCACGGTAGCGAGAAACTCCCGCACCCGAAGGGGCCCTTCAGCTGACCCCTAAAGAAATATGTTACTAGTTCAGTGATAATGGATGTCATACTGAACTCCGAATTATACACAAGAAACGAAAATAAAAAATCATACAACACTAACGAAGGCCAGAGGCTCCTGATTTGGAACAGGCGCAAATATGAGGCGGGTATAACTATGTTTTTTGAGATATCAACCCTCCCTTTATACCTCTTGTCAATGTAGAAAAAACAAACGCATCACTATACGCATAGTAAAACTCAGTTAAAGAGTAGTGTGCGAGTCCGATGTCAGAAGAGGAAAAAAAAGAAAACAAACAAAATTAAAATAATACATAAATTTACAAATCCTTGTACCTTTGGTAACTATTAAGGAAAGAATACAAGCAGTTCTTATATGCCAGCTTCAAATCTCAATCAAACAGATTGAAATATTATATCTTCATCGTATGTTTTTTTTGAAACATTGAATTACTGTTAACAAACTTATTTTCACGGATAACTCATTTCATATTTGCCTATTTTCAAATGGTTGAACATGACTGTGTTATTGTCTATCGTTATACAACAAAGCCAGCTGCTAGTATTGCAAGTAGAATCAAACATGCCACCTCTTTTTAACTAACACGTGCTCTTAAATGTTTGAAAACATTCATGTCTCAAGGTTTCATTTTTATTTTTTCACAAACATTTAAATTATCAAATGAGCTAAAAATTTAAAAAAAATGTCAGACCTTTGTATTGTTTAAAAGTAAATTAAAGTAAAAAATCGACTAAACTGTTGCATTTTCTGCACTTCGTTGAAAGTCAATACATAAATGCGAATTGAGCCATGCGAATCGAATTATTCTGTATTACATTTGTATATGATATATTTTTTTCTAATTTCAATGCTGAATACGATGCGATAGGAAACAATGAAAAAAAATTAACAGATTTGTCAACAAATATAAGGCATAGTACAGCATTATCTTAAAAAAAAAAATATATCATATACAAATGTAATACAGAATAATTCGATTCGCATGGCTCAATTCGCATTTATGTATTGACTTTCAACGAAGTGCAGAAAATGCAACAGTTTAGTCGATTTTTAAAATATCAATACGCATATCGATATGAATCCTTTAAAATGCAGGGATTGAATCAAAAACGATGAATGTCAAGGAAAATATGCTGGTTAGTTTAAAAGCATTTAGAATCGCTCATACCTAAAATTGTGCAGAATAATGATAAGCATACATATTTATGGTTGAGTTTGGGAAAACCTTGATGTTCGAAAACAAGATCATGTCATAAACAATTAGTTTACATAACCATGGTTATACTGTAATAGTATATTATATTTTTGTTTTCGTTTATTGTTTTGTTTCTGAATCTTAAAGTTGATTTTCTCGTCTGAAATGTTTTACCTTTGTTATTTTGAAATCCTTTTATAGCTTGCTTTGCGGTATTGGTTGTGCTAATTACTGAAGGCCGTACGATTACATATAGCTGCTAATTTCAACGTCATTTGGTCTCTGGTGGAGATTTTTCTCATTGTCATTCGGTCAGAATGTATCAATACAATAATTCGAAAGATTAATCTCAATCGAACTGTGACACTAAGCTGAAAAGAGAACAAGAAGTGTTTAATACAATGACCCTAATATTTTTCATCTATCTATTCATGGTCTGTACAAATAAAATATGATTCCAACATTTTACCTTCGTTACAAAATTTATACATTTTAGGCTTTCAAATATCCGGGTCACAAACCAAAACCATGGGAAACACACCAACTATCAGAGGGGGAGAATCCAGAATAACAGAATCACTGAATTGCTATATAAAATTAAGAAAAAAAACCTAAAATAACCCACGCAAACATGTATAGAAACACGTTAGTGATAACAATTTATGAGGCACACACATTAACTGTGTTTTGCAATGTTAGTCTCGTTTTGGACCGGTTTTATCGTTGATGATTTTTTAGAAACCAGGAAATGATACAGGTATGAAGTTGTCTTATAGCTATCAAAGGTACTAGGCTTATAATTTAATATGCCAGACGCGCGTTTCTTCTACTTAAGACTCATCAATGACACTCATATCACAATAGTCAGAAAGTAAAACAAGAACAAAGTTGGAGAGAATTGATGACCCAAAATTCCAAAAAGTTGTGCCAAATACAGCTTATACCTTTTACAAAACAAGATTTTCTAAAAATGTCTTGTACTTATTCAATTTTCTTAATGAATAATAATTTTCGCGGCTTTTTGTAGTAATGATTTTGACTTAGATGGCATACAAGACTGGAAAAGATTTTGCATAAAGGGGACCTTATAAATTCTTGTTTACCTATACCAACGAAATCTACGAAAATTGGAATGCCAATTACTAATACACAGTACCCTTACTGCAGTAATGTGCGAGGTTAATTCCTCATAGCCTTGGCACCAATTAAGTTTAAAACGTTTGTTCCAATAGCTCCCAGAATAACAAATAAAAAAAAACTTGAAAAAATAATTATTTAACAAACAAGTCTGATGAGTCTTTAGTAGACGAAAAAGGTATCTACACAGTCAGTGACACTACGAGGCTTTCTCCTCGAGGGTATCACCAACCAAGTAATAAGCACTTCTGTCTATCATATGCTCACATATATAAATTAACTGTTTACACTTTGAATTGTTCTAATCATTTAGGATTTTCTCTTAGGAATATTATACTTTTTGTATTTGGCAAATAAAAGCAACATTATTATACCGTTGTTCGAAAGGCATAAATCGATTGAGAAAACGCATTATGAGTTATAAACTAAAACTGAGGTAAACACATCAACTATGAGAGGGAAACAACGAAACAACAGAAAGACTGAAGTGCAACAAAACACCAAAACGACAATGCAACAAACACAGAAAAGAACTATAAGATAACAACTGCCATATTCTTGACAAGCCACAGGACATTTTAAGAACAAATGGTGGGTTGAACCTAGTTTTGCGGCAATCCAAACCTTGCTATTTAATGGATATGTTAATTAAAACACTAAAATGACAACATTAAATGACAGGGGTACAGTACAAATAAATGCAAGAATATACAGAACAGAGAAATACACAAATAAACATTACAGTAGGACAAAAACCTTTCGTAATTTGGGTCCTAAATGTCAACTTCGATCTTGATTTGGCCTTTCAACTTTTGTATGCAACCGCCACTGATGAATCTTATGTAGACAGAAATGGCGTCTAGCATACAAAATTATAAAGCTGATATCTGTTATGAATGATCATAGTCAATTAATACTATAAGTACTCTCACAAAAGTAGGAAGTGTATGGTTGAAGTCCAAATTTAATCTATTGTTTTTGAGCTTTTGATTTTGTCATTTGATTTTGGACCTTCCGTTTTTATTTTTCATCGGAGTTCAGTATTTTTGTGATTTTGATTTTTGCATTAAATACTTAGGGATCGTTTTGAAATTATTTCACAGGGAAGTCAGCAGTATTCATATTTACTTATTTTCATGAATACGTAAGAGGTTTGATGATGCATCTTTGTTGTTGTACATGCAAAGCCCTTCAGTTTGCAAGTCATTCTTTAGTTATCGTTATCATAGCGTCATCGCAATTTATGTCTTATCTTCTTCAAAGTTTATATGACTTTAAATTTTATGATACTTGTTTGTCTGATTTCATAAGGGGACGAACTCCCCTATTACAGTAGAAAATTCAGAAAGAAAAAAATTCATTGAACTAATGAACTCAAAGTTGTTAACTCTTTTTTGTCCCTTTTTTTAATTCCTGCATTTGCACATAGCGCAGAAATCTACTTCCTTCTTCCGGTCTTGTTGTCATGAGACTTTGAGTAATCTAGTAAAATATATAAACTCGAGGAACACAATAACAATTTCATTTTTAATAATTCTTTATCTTTGATATGAATAAACGTTACCTGATGATCGCGTGTCTTTGTTTACACTGTACATGACGTGATTACTAACGTCACAAGTAAAAATCCCTAACACCAGAACCAAAATCGGAAATGTTTGTGGTTTTTCCGTTTCTTTTTTAACAGATTCATAAAAAATAATTCATGCAGACTTCGTCCCCTTTCCTAAGTTATGCCTGCTTTATATTAGTTACGCACAAATTAAATAAATTCTTTCAAAGGGACCATGTAAAAATAAGGAGATGTGTTGTGATTGCAAATGAGACACCTACACATTAAATGAGTCGGATGTAAGCAACTATAGGCTAGTGTTATCAAATAGTCTGTTTCTATGTATGTTGGCGTTTGTTTTTGTTTTACTTCAGTGTTTTTGCTGTTGTCCTCTTTTAGTTATTCGGCTTAAGTTTGGAACACGGGTTTGTTTCTCTCAATAGATTTGCGACTTTTGAACAACGGTATACCACTGTTGCCCTTATTTATGGGCAACCGTGCAGCCTCCAATAAAACCCATACCACATTGTCAGCAAGCCCCAAAAGGACAAATGTAAAACAACTCAAACACGAAAAAAACGGTCAAAATAATGAACGACAAATGACTATGATATACAGCAACAAGCAACAACCACAGAATTACGAACACATACAAATGTGGCGATGTTTAACTAGTTGTAAGACGTCACCCTCCTTCTAACCCGGAACAGTGTGTTACAGCACAACATACGAACAAACTTTAAATATAAGGTTTAAAATGATTTTACTCAGAAAGATTGACACAAAGACAAAAATCAAACAAAAACACTGGCCTGACCTGGCAGGGTATATATAGACATCCCTCATCCCCAATTAAAAAAAACCCAACAGTACAAAACTGAGAGTACTCGCAGTTTGTGACAGATAGTTTAAAGCCAATAATTAATTAATTATCATTTTTCCGTTTATAATTTAAAGTGTATCTTTTCATGTACATCTGTTCCTGACTATTTTGAAGTGTATAGTTTGATGTACAATTGCCTAATCTGAGAGAGAGAGAGAGAGAGAGAGAGAGAGAGAGAGAGAGAGAGAGAGAGAGAGAGAGAGAGAGAGAGAGAGAGAGAGAGAGAGAGAGAGAGAGAGAGAGACAGAGAGAGAGAGAGAGAGAGAGAGAGAGAGAGAGAGAGAGAGAGAGAGGAGGCGCGAGATACCAAAGTCAATAGTTGGAGACGAACTGACAAGCTATGTAAAAAAACCGAATAAGACAAACACAGTATAAAACAGTTGGCAACACAAATACAGCTAAAGACTAAGCAACAATGAAGATATCGATTACATGACAGTTATAAACAAATTTGTAAGAATTTCTCTCATAAAGAGACATATTTTTCTTGAATTGTATTGTTGGAACAATTTCTATAAAGATCTTCAAATCATTAATCCTGTTTTATGTCAAAGAATTTCATATGACTTCAATGCTGCTATTGTAATCTGAAAATGTCAAGTTTCAATTTGATGGAATTTTAATCCAGTGTTTTTCCTAAAAACAAAAGCAATAATAGGGATTATTTCTTTACATTTGAACAGACATGACATTGCAAGTATGAGTTATTTGTTAGTTTCTCTATCAATTTCACTAACTTCATTTATTCGTCAATACAGATTTTAAAGCACTGCACGCGGAAAAGGAAAAGATTTTTCTCGTCAGTTGAGTTATTTGCCACGCAATAATAAAGAATTAAATAGAAAAAAAAGAAAAAGAAAGAAAGAAATAAAACTGCCATGCAAATGTTCTGGTATTGGTGATGATCGATTACGCTTTAGATTTTCTAGTTTTGTATCAGTTGTGGAATGGTTATGTTTTTTTGTAGATAGTTGAATGATAAATCTGAAAACGCATCACAAGGTATATATATATGTAGCTAACTTATATGAAACATGAAACCAAATTTCAAAAATCCTCGTAATGTAGTTCCTGAGAAAGATGCGAAGAAAAATATTCCCGGGACGGATGGATGAATGGACGTACAGACAGAGGTGAAACAGCGGGGGTAGCCTATAATTATATCCGTGAGACGCGATTATTGTAGTTTTCGCTATCTGTTAAGACACGAGTATTTCATTTAGTTTTATTCTCTAAAAAAATCCTCTGAATGAATTTGTATAAAAATATGTCTATACTTACCAACACTTAAGTGATACGGCATACTTACCCAGGAGTTCAGAAATAAGTAAACATGTAAACAGTTTTACAATGATGAAATACAACCATTTTGCTTGAGAGAATACAAGAGTACGTTTTTAACATGGTATGTCTGGCAGTTCTTAAATATGTGACAGTAAAAACTGTATGTTAAGCGTCGTTAAACACAATGAGTCATTATAATTGCATCAATTAAACATTATATATTGGAATAAGATAAGACATGACATCGCACCTTTCATCAGTTAATGATTTTACACTTCCTATCATCAAATTCTTAATAAATTGATAAAAACATAGCACTTTTCACCCATTTAGCGCAAGATTTGATCAAATTGAAATTAGACATTGAACTATTGCTTCCAGTAACCAAATTGAAATTGGACATTGAACTATTGCATCCAGTAACTTTTAATAGATCGGTATAATATGAGATATGTCATTTTTGTGATTAATACAGCTTTAATTGTTCAAGTCATTTTGTTCTTATGTTGTTCTTTTACCCGATTGTCCTTAGTTTATTCAGTGGGTGGCTTGAGTACTCCCAAACACGTTTAAATCCTCAACATTATGTATGAGCCAAGCTAGAAATATGTGGGAAACTGGATGTACTTGCTTCCCATTCGGCGTAAATGTTTTATATTTTATGTTATTCTTATTCTTGCGGAAGCCGTTTATCAGGCAGATAGTAGTCACGAATAAAACTGTTTCAATTTTGTTATTCAATGGCATTACGGTATCAGTTTTGTTCATCATTGATGGTCGTTATTTACATCTTCGTTACATCATTCTATGGCGGAAAACTATGTTATTGACAAACCACATCTCCTTCTTCTGATTTCATTTCATTTTCTATTTTATAAAATACAGAAAGACCTATACATATTTGGATTTGACAAAAGCGTAATAACCAGTGATTTACATTTAAAAGTACATAGTAATATTTCAAAATTAAAACTCAAATCTGCATCGAAAGTGTTACATGGCCGATAATCCCTAATTCCTACTCTACACGAACAAACCATGTGATCGCTATGTGATAATAACCATCATTTCAATATTAAACTTGAGAATTCATACGCGGTACGGCATTCTCCTTACTTTTATATTGAAAATCAAACCAATTATGAATTGATTGACAGTTTTCTGGAGATTGTCGTTTATAGCAGCTGCTACAATTCGTTTTTAAAGATCTTCATTTTTGATGTTTTCAAATGATTGGAACATATTATATATTTCACAAAGCGTAAAAAACATCAACTGCCATATTCCAAACATACTCTTAAGGAGGTGACAAAAGGTTGGACGTTTTTCACACATAGAATAAATAATTTGCATGCGTTCAAATTCAATTTAGTAGACAAATAAAAATATTTTGATATTCTTTATTGAACCTAGTATTTTATGATGGACAGTTAAATTTCAACGTCAGACATTTCTATGGCGACAATTTCTACGAATATCCAAGCAATTATTGTATACAAACAGGTTAAACTAAGACATAAATAAACGAAAAATCGATCTATTAAACGAGTAGAGTCAGACATCAGCATTTTGTTCTACGTATCTTGGTAAAAAAATCCCAATTAATTGCTGGATCTTGATTCAACGATCTTAACACAGAAACTGAAGACAACTGGAAAAACAATTAATCGGGAGAAAAAGGTCAGTGAAATTTTTATATAATTATTATTTGTTTCAATTAACAGAAAGTAACAATAGCGTGTACGTTTATTCCAATAGTGCGAAATTTTGATTGAGGATCATATATCAGTGGGTTGAATGTTATCCACTTTTGAATTAAAATAAATTTTAGTAAGATTAGAAAATAAAACATCTGAAATATTTCACATACAGAGGTTTCATGTCGTTACTTAATTCAAGTCGAAGTTAGAATGACGGGAGAAATGGGGGAAAAAGAATTAATCACAAACAAAATATATTTACTTAAAAAGAAAATTATTTGATATAAAATAAGGATAAAGCTTAAGCAAAAAATGACTAAGTTTGTTTTTTAAACCAATTGCTAAAAGTTAGTTTTACTATTAAACATGTTTCAATAATGATATTGAATAAACATATGTAACGAATAGCTTGTTTTCAAACAACATGCTATGCAAATTATCACATTTTCTTTTTGGCTATACAGAAAAGTACACCATATACAGTTATATTTAATACTTTAAACATGGCATTCCTGAGTTTTCTTATCTAAGTCTTAATAAATATTTTCTACATGCTTGGCATGCATCAAAACTAACCGTCTATTTAACCCCAGTTTTTAATTTGGTTATGAGTTCCTTATTCTAAAATCTTGTATCATTCCTTGTGAATTGATTTCATGCAACAAAAGTATCAACAGAATATAAAATTACACCGTTGGTTTTCCCCGTTTCAATGGGTTACACTAGTATATTAGTCCTTTTCATATCTATTGCACAGAAGATCCAGGCAAAATTTAAAAAAAAAAATATAATATCAAAGAAAAAATTCTTTTGTTTAAAACTATGAATTAGCAAGTTGATGTCAATTCTGAAGATAAACCAGATGTAAGGATTAAAAACCTTTAATTATCCCCTAATCCTCTATATCTATTAAGCCAACGGTTATATTTGAAAGACAATCCCCAAAACAGTATCAAAATTAGAAGTATGTTACGATTGACAATAAGACAGCTTAGATATCTATTAAAAAATAACTAAGGCTGCTTTATGCATATTATGTTAACTTAAAAACTACGTATAAAATGTTTATCCAACTTTTTATTGAATTCCTGTAGTTGCAATAAACATTCACCATATTTTCCTATCCTAGGATACAAATGTTGCTACACTAACCTTCATCACCGTTATACAAGTAATAATTGAAATGTAGAAATACACGATGGAGCCAATAAAACACCACCATTGGAGAAAGGAAAGTTGAATAAGAATCTTTTAAACACCTAAACCTATTTCCTATTGTAACATCACGATAGTTGATGCCGAGGATCAGAACGATTGACTTGAGTTATCATTGATTATTCATAATTATAAATTAACTGTTTACTGAACAAAACTTTGAATTTTTGAAAAAAACTAAGATTTTTTTTTTTTATCTTAGGAATAGATTACCTTTAGTTAGCTGTATTTGGCAAATCTATTAGGAACGTTTGGTCCTCAATGCTCCTCTACTTCGTACTTTATTTGGCCTTTTAAAATGTTTTTGATTCGAGTCCCACTAATGAGTCTTTTGTAAACGAAACGCGCATCTTGCGTAAATATAAAATTCTAATGCAATTATTTTGTAACAATTGTTCTGATTGGATGACAGCAAGCGTAAAATTCTCTATCTCCTTGTCTGTAACTAAGGAAGCCGACAGTTTTAATTTCGGAATGTATTGACATGCTATTTCTTCAATAATAAACAAAAAAACTCACTTGTTGCGCCTAAAAATCTTCTTTTTATAAAATTTTATTACATGTTGAAGCGGCACAGAAGCCATAAAACGCCCGGTGTTTATGTTTGACGCCGGAAGCATAACTATGACGTTACCTAGTGTAGGGACCAAAGAAGATAACATTATTTCGCGGAATTTTCTTTAATGAAGATTTTACACTGAAATAATGATTGATATTTAATAATGAACTTGTTTTGTATTAGAATAGAGATAACTGTATTGTATTTGAAGCTTTGCGGACGTCCATCGGTAGTTTTACTGTCGCAAATACCCGTTTACCTGTCTCCGCTCCGCGTCGCCAGGTAAACTAAATTTGCGACAGTAAAACTACCGATGGACGTCCTTAAAGCTTCAAATACAATACAGTTATCTCTTAAGTTTAATGCTGGTATCTATGATGAGTTTATTTTAATGCTGGTATCTATGATGAGTTTATTTCAATGCTGGTATCTATGATGCGTTCATTTTTATGCTGGTATCTATGATGAGTTTATTTTAATGCTGGTATCTATGATGAGTTTTTTTTAATGCTGGTATCTATGATGAGTTTATTTTAATGCTGGTATCTATGATGAGTTTATTTTAATGCTGGTATCTATGATGAGTTTATTTAGAACATCTAATTAATCTGATGAACAGAAACTTGCAGGAAGTGATAGACGTGTTGTCTTTAAAAGTTAATATCTTTTTCTTTTTTTAGTTTTCTTATATTTTTGTAAGAGATACAAATGTCTTTGTTGTCGATGAATAAAGCAGAATTTTGATTATCGCATTCTCAATCAATATATATCATACGATGCAATTAAATAATAACATGATTGAAAAATATGAAAATTAGCAGATTTTTCTAAATTGGTTCTTTATAGAAGTGTCAGCTTTTAGAGGCCTTAGTAAGTAGTAATAATTCCGCCTAGAACTGAGTCTGCAGAGTAATTATAAGTTATATAGTTTTATGTCTTACAGCTTTTCACCAACAATCATAACACATCTCCTTATTAGTATGATTTAGAAAAGATTTGTTTGTGCTTCCATCTGCTATTCTTGTCACGTTTTATGGTTGGAATAGATTCATTTTAAGGTAAATACAGGAACTAATGTCGCCCTCAAACTAATAAATTAACTAACTATACCATTATAAATCGTATTTCATGTTTAATTACGGACTTTCTTAAAACCGATAATTGCTTTTCAATCGATAAATACACCACGTCAATTTATGAACTTATTTCTAACATGTAATAAGGACGAAATATGTTGGAAGCTAAAGGAAGTATTACTTTACTCAGTATTTAGATACTGACAAATTCCGAAACGGCGGTAAATGTGAAAAGGACGTTATTTAGTCAGGACCTTTCATTTATTGAACGAACTGCTGTTAGGTATAAAAAAACTCACTAGGAAGTTATAAGATTAAAATCTTTTTGAAAAAAAAATCATTGCGACAGGAAAAGGTAACAAATTTCAACATCAGAACTACGTGTAAATATGTAATAATCAATCAAAAATGTACAATGTGATTGGTAACTGGAGCACCGTATCGCTTACTTCTATCAGACTTGACAAAGTTATGTTAACATAACATGATGGCTCTCAGAAAAGATGAATATTTAAAAGTGTCTACCAATTAAGGTTAATTCAATTCACACACCAAATTAAATAGGCATGAAAATGTTCAAACTCATTTAGGTCATTTTTTTAGTAGCAATAAAAAAAAAACTTATGTCAATTGGACATGCTTTGATACTATATCTGCCCTTGAATTTTTACTAGATAACATTTTTGTTCGCTTTGAAGATTCCGTCTATCGTCAAGTTATTAGAGTTCCAATGGGGAATAACTTTGCACCACTTATTGCGAACCTGTTTTTGTATTACTATAAGTTACAATTTATGACAAATATCAGCAAAGACCCATCGAAACAACATCTAATAAACAAATTTAAAAATACTTTGAGATATTTGGATGATATTTTGGCTCTCAATAATGACGACTTCAGTATGTATACTAAAGAAATTTATTCTGTTGAACTTACTTCAAATAAAGCTAATACAAACAATGATAACAGCCCTTTCCTCGATCTTGATATCTATATCACTAACGGAAAGCTTAATACTAAAATTTCGTTAATTATTCATTTGTAGATGGTGACGTTCCCTTGTCACCATCTTACGGTGTTTATATATCTCAACTTGTACGATTCGTTCGTGTTTGTAACAACGTATTAGATTTTATAAGCGAGAGAAATTTATGTATTACTGAAAAATTATGACACCAGGGTTGTCGATATCACAAACTAGTCAAACCATTTACTAAGTTTTATCATCGGTATAAGGACATCATTCGTAAATATAGTTCAATATGCAGACTACTAACCCCTAACGGGAAGGATTGTCCCTGATATTCATATGAGGAAATCATAATCTTTCAATCAGTTTAATTGAAGTATGGAGCTGGCATGTCAGTTAACTGCTAGTAGTCGGTTGTTATTTATATATTATTGTCATTTTGTTTCTTTTCTTTGGTTACATCTCCTGACATAAGACTCGGAATTCTGTTGAACTGAATTTTAATGTGTGTATTGTTATGCGTTTACTTTCTTACATTGGCTAGAGGTATAGGGGAGGGTTGAGATCTCATAAACATGTTTAACCCCGCCGCTTTTTTGCGCCTGTCCCAAGTCAGGAGCCTCTGGCCTTTGTTAGTATTATTTTAATTTCAGTTTCTTGTGTACAATTTTTAAATTAGTATGGCGTTCATTATCACTGAACAAGTAAATATTTGTTTAGGGGCCAGCTGAAGGACGCTTCCGGGTGCGGAAATTTCTCGCTACATTGAAGACCTGTTGGTGACCTTCTGTTGTTGTTTTTTCTATGGTCGGGTTGTTGTCTCTTTGACATATTCCCCATTTCCATTCTCAAATTTATTCACCAGGGCGCAGCATGAAAAAGAAATATTATAACATACAACGGTTGACAATTTTTTTTTCTGTTCAATGGCCACAGTGGTTTTACCATACTTGACTAGCAGTGTCTGAAGCCAATCATCAAAACGTTTTCTCGTGATTGGCTGTACGCAAAGGTTGAAGGTCTTAAGGTGACCTATAGTTGTTAATTTCTGTGTCATTCTGGTCTCTTGTGGAGAGATGTCTCATTGGAAATCATACCACATCTTCCTTTTTATAGTCTTTGTCGAAGCAGTAAACCCACAGGCTCATATAAACTTGAATTGCTCATCTTGTAAATAATTATAAACAGCTATTGAGACCGTCGTCAAACTCTTCATTACAGATATATGGGTCAATTTAGGACTGGATTGACAATGAAAGAATGTTGAACTATATATTGATGATCTTATTTTAAAACTAGATAAAACTTGATGCTTAGTGTTACTCCGAATAATTTTTAAACAAAAAGGAGTAGGTCAAGTAAGATACTTTTTTGGCCCCAAAATATAGCAGTTTTACAAAATTATTAAAACGAAAACTTTTAGTTTTTGATTGGACAGTAGAATGCTTCTGCTACATAAATATGGGCTGTTTTGGACAATACAATGAACATATCTCTGGTACTAGCACCATTAAGGTAGTTCAGGGGTATAGAAAAAAATCGACAGAATTTTCTTATACTTTGTGAAATTTAACTTTGAAGCATTGTAAATGAAAAAATGCATAAAGAAATGTGGGTCACCGGCCATCTAAGAGATATTTTGACCTCTGAAAATGAGTGCAAATAGGTTATAGGGAATTATAGGGAAAATGGACACAAATACACTTTGATTGAATTTTCAAAGCAAAATAAATGACAGAAGTGGCTCATTTTTTCATACTGTAAAGCTTGATGTCTATTTTTTACAAAATTGAAATAAAATTTTGGGGTCACCGGCCATCCAAGAGATTTTTGACCTCTGAAAATGAGTGCAAATAGGCTAAATATAGGAAAAACAGACCTATAATCTCTTTGATTGAATTTTTAGAGCAAAATAAACGACAGAAGTGGCTCATTTTTCATACTGTATAGCTTGATGTCTCTATTTTATAAAATTGAAATAAAATTTGGGGGTCACCGTCCATCCAAGAGATTTTTTGACCTCTGAAAATGAGTGCAAATAGGCTAAATATAGGAAAAACAGACATAAAATCTCTTTGATTGAATTTTTAGAGCAAAATTAATGACAGAAGTGGCTCATTATTTCATACTGTATAGCTTGATGTCTCTATTTTATAAAATTGAAATAAATAAAATTTTGGGGTCACCGTCCATCCACGAGATTTGTTGACCTCTGAAAATGAGTGCAAATATGCTAAACATAGGAAAAACAGACATAAAATCTCTTTGATTGAATTTTCAGAGCAAAATAAACGACAGAAGTTGCTCATTTTTTCATACTGTATAGCTTGATGTCTACATTTTATAAAATTGAAATAAAATTTTGGGGTCACCGTCAATCCAAGAGATTTTTTGACCTCCGAAAATGAGTGCAAATAGGCTAAACATAGGAAAAACAGAAATAAAATTTTGGGGTCACCGTCAATCCAAGAGATTTTTTGACCTCCGAAAATGAGTGCAAATAGGCTAAACATAGGAAAAACAGACATATAATCTCTTTGATTGAATTTTCAGAGCAAAATAAATGACAGAAGTGGCTCATTATATCATACTGTATAGCTTGATGTCTCTATTTTATAAAATTGAAATAAAATTTGGGGGTCATCGTCCATCCACGAGATTTGTTGACCTCTGAAAATGAGTGCAAATAGGCTAAACATAGGAAAAACAGACATAAAATCTCTTTGATTGAATTTTCAGAGCAAAATAAATGACAGAAGTTGCTCATTTTTTCATACTGTATAGCTTGATGTCTCCATTTTATAAAATTGAAATAAAATTTTGGGGTCACCGTCCATCCAAGAGATTTTTTGACCTCTGGAAATGAGTGCAAATAGGCTAAACATAGGAAAAACAGACATAAAATCTCTTTGATTGAATTTTCAGAGCAAAATAAATGACAGAAGTGGCTCATTATATCATACTGTATAGCTTGATGTCTCTATTTTATAAAATTGAAATAAAATTTGGGGGTCACCGTCCATCCAAGAGATTTTTTTACCTCTGAAAATGAGTGCAAATAGGCTAAACATAGGAAAAACAGACATAAAATCTCTTTAATTGAATTTTCAGAGCAAAATAAAAGACAGAAGTGGCTCATAATTTCATACTGTAGAGCTTGATGTCTTTATTTTAAAAAATTAAAATAAAATTTGCGGGTCATTGGCCATCTAAGAGATTTTTTTTAGCAAAATAAATGACAGAAGTTGTTCATTGTTCAAAGAGGGGTTGACCTCTGGGGTTGTATAAAGCTGCCTCATGACTACCTTATGTTTTTCGTGTGAAACGAAATTGACCGCATTCGTGTTCATCCTTAATATTGAAATGTTAGTTGTATTTGATGATAATACATATCATATTTAAAGTTTGAGGATGAACACGGATGCGGCCACTTTCATTTTTAACAAAAACCATCTGAAAAGTGACATTTTTCGGAATATTTGGTAGATTTTTTTTATTTGAGCTTGAATCGGATCGGTTATAATGACTAAATTAGTTAAAATTTTACACATAAACTAATTGATTCTAATGAAATAGACACTTAAGTGTTTAAAAAGTGGTCAAAATCTTTCGTCAGAAGAACCTGAAATTTGAGGCCAAAATCGGTCCTTACCGAACCTACTCCTTTATCAAAAACGCAGATGGGTGACACTATGGATAGACATATAGACCTTTTGTGAAAAAAACCTACGTAGAGACTTTTTCATTTTTAGCCAAGGCGTTGTCAGTTTGTTTTAGATTTATGAGTTTGACTGTACTGTATCTTTCGTACCTCTCATATATGACAGACAGCTTCAAAAGACTACAGGTTCCGTGCATGAAACAGGCACATAAACATGTGTGCATAGTTCAACAATGTTTGATGAAGTTTAACCAGTAGAACACAACATAAATGTGTTTCTCATTATTTCTCACAGTAACTTATAGGCAAGGGGGTAATATAGGTTTTTGTTGTTGTAAACAGTAAACTGAGTATTCGTGTCTACAGTGATAAAGATTGCTAGCATGGCGTGATTACTGACCAAAACCGGATGATGTCATTCATCGGATAATACATGTAGCATAAGAACAATGTAAATCAGGCTATAACAAAAGTTGAAAAAGCACATACAATGTATTGCAAATAATTTATTCATGTAATTTTATTAGTTGAATAAGACAATTGATTGATTACTTAAGTATTGGTTTTATGTGTCACGAATTACATTTATTGCATGTTTTATTCGTTTATGAAATCAATATAGCTGCTGACTCTAGCGTATACAGACGGAGAGCCAACTGGACAATCTGCTAATCCCCATGACGTCACACCTGCTAGTGTCCAAGTTCCATCTATATCACAAACAAGAGGTCCTCCTGAATCACCCTTTAAAAATTAAATAGATCATAAAATATAAAAAGGTAGAATGAAAGGGTTTTAACAACAAGTAGTCAATCTACTAGTATAGATGGTTATAAATGGCCATACATCAATTTATAGGTAAATAATTTGAAACAGTGAAATGTTAACGTCGATATTTTCAACCTATGAAATACAATTTGGTCTTCGTTTAGGGAACGACCATTTAGTTCCAGGGGATCTTTTCGTGTTCGCCTTTGTGACGTCGTTTACCAGATAGAAGAATATGTCTGCTCTCAAGCGTTTTTGTGATCGTCATTGTGCATGATAAACTAGAAATAATATTTGTTCCGTGTGTACTTACTCACAATTCCCTAATGATAGCAGTGCTGTATATCAATTTCAGAATTTAATTTGCCAAATAATTCGTTTAATACGGCAATCATACACCAATTATAATTCGTCGTCAAACAAATGAACAGTTGTTGGCATGACACGGGTTATGTTCTTCTCATATATGTTATGATGGTATGATACTAAACCCCTAACGGGAAGGATTGTGCCTGATGTTCATATGATGAAATCATAATCTTTCAGTCAGTTTAATTGAAGTCTGGAGCTGGCATGTCAGTTAACTGCTAGTAGTCTGTTGTTATTTATGTATTATTGTCATTTTGTTTATTTTCTTTAGTTACATCTTCTGACATCAGACTCGGACTTCTCTTGAACTGAATTTTAATGTGCGTATTGTTATGCGTTTATTTTTCTACATTGGTTAGAGGTATAGGGGGAGGGTTGAGATCTCACAAACGTGGTTTAACCCCGCCGCATTTTTGCGCCTGTCCCAAGTCAGGAGCCTCTGGCCTTTGTTAGTCTTGTATTATTTTTATATTAGTTTCTTGTGTACAATTTGGAAATTAGTATGGCGTTCATTATCACTGAAGTAGTATATATTTGTTTAGGGGCCAGCTGAAGGACGCCTCCGGGTGCGGGAATTTCTTGCTACATTGAAGACCTGTTGGTGACCTTCTGCTGTTGTTTTTTATTTGGTCGGGTTGTTGTCTCTTTGACACATTCCCCATTTCCATTCTCAATTTTAGATCTGTAAATTTGCTTTCGCAATTTGTTTTGTTTGTGGCACCAAATCGGCTTGCTCTGTGCCCGATGCACTAGACCACTTGACCACCTTAGGCTCTACTAATTATAATCTGTGGCCAGGTGTTACCTTTTTTCGTCAGTTTTAATCTAGTGTCGTAATACAGTACATGATATATGGGAGAGATCCGTTTGCGCCAAAAATGCGTCCTTTTGCGCCACAACATTTTTTTTCAAATGCTACGTTTGCGCCACATGTTTTAAAATTACATGCTTTCATTTGCGCCAAAAGTAAAACATACGATTGCGCCAAGTAGGAGAAATAATACTTCGGGAATCCTAATCCTTTATTCGAATTTGGTATCAGCCGTTTTCACGGCAAATGTTTCCTTTTTTGAAACATATCTTCTTCTTACTGCTGCTTCGTGTAAAAAGTAGATATGTTAATACCAAGTTAAATATGTAGTAGCTTGTAAAGTCACATAATTGTAAAAAAACACAAAAATTGAAGGATGAAATGCATAAAACAGTTCATAATAATTCTAATTATTATAAAGCCCATATGCATGGTGGGAACAAATCACTGTATCATGCATCAATATATGTGGCTAAAACATAACCAGCAAAAGTTTCTATTTTCTTCTCTATTGGCATATCTTTATTAAATATTCAGCAATGCAATACGTTTTATTATCTCTCTGTGCATTGCCTGTATAATGCATTGTAAGTCATTTCTCTCCAGATGCTCATCTTCATTGTGAAATATCTCCAAACATATGATACTTTTTAAGTCAAAAATAAGAATAAATATATATGTTCCAGACCATATGAGTATTTGGACCGTACGCATACGGTTCTGACTGTATACTTATACTCGTACGGTCCGACCATACGCGTACGGTCCAACCATACACATACGGACCAGTACGAGCTGACCATACCTGTTATTTTTTTTTTGTAAAGTTGCTTAATTTTCTAAAACAATTGACCTCCCACATTATGTTTACTTCCGATATTTTTGTTAAAGTACACATACGGTCCAGACCGGACGCGTACGTTCCAAATACTCATACGGTTTGGAACATATATAATAAATTATTGTTAATTATGATAGATATGGGTACAGGTAAATTGGCGCAAATGAGTTCCGAATATTGGCGCAATTGATACATTTGGGATAAAAATAATTGGCGCAAATGATACCCCTGAAAAACAGCAATTGGCGCAAAAGGAGTGCTGCCTGATATATTAGGCATGAAGATGGAACTGTAACAGATCATATTGTCAGAAACATGAATACAAATTTACATATTTGATATATTATAACTTATGTTGAACGTGTTAAAAGTATTTGACCGTGATAAAAACGAATGATTGAATAATAAGATCATGATATAAAATAGCAAATTTAAAAAAAAGGTTCTTATTATAGCCATGATAGCTGCATACAAGAATAATTTATAAAGTGACATACGTTACAAGCTGAATTTATTCCTGAATATATACAGATGTGAGCCGCAGAGTTCAGGTACAGTAATCCAATTAGACCTAAACTACTACGACAGTCACTGTGTGAAATTACTTTCGTGGATGCTTTTTGCAGAACATCTGGTAATGCTGAAAAAGAAAGGTTAAAACTATGAAAGGTCAAATATAAAATAAGAAGATATGATAGTATTGCCAATGCGACTAACATCAACCAAATGAAATAGAAGTAAACAATATTAGGTCACCAAAACGGCCTTCAATAATGAGCAAAACGCATGTTTCATAGTCAGCGACACGACCAATATATAACAATTTAAACGAGAAAAGCTAATGGCCTGATTTATGAACAAAACAATGAACGGCTTTTACGCAGAACAATATGAGATATAGCAACAGGAGACCATTGAATTAGAGATTGAGCTGTATAAATATATCGTGATGCGAGAACGGACACCATTTTCACCGGAATTCTGCATTTCTTATGTTTTTCCTCGGGATAACCATCAAGATTCAAGATCAAGATTCTTTATTTCTTATAAAAGCGAGTTAATGGTACAAAGAAAGATATTTTTACATATAATAACGTACAGATTTTGCGCATGACAAGTTTGCACAAAACGAGCAACAAGAATGAGAGATTGGTGATCAACATGGAGAACATACTTCTATATTGATAATTCTAATTAATTTACACAATTTTTTCAATACAAGAATATTTTTTGAAATAAATACGTAAATCGCTTAATGGAAGAAAATATACATACCTCCATTCGCAACTGTTCGTCCCCATCCGGAAATTGTACAGTTCCTCCCGGTAAAAGTTTGCGTCGATAAAGGAAGTGTAGCTGCTTTCACTATTTCGCCAGTAAGCGTCAAACTACTGGAAAGTGTCAGCACTGCAATGTCGTTGTTGTATCCGCCGCTGCTTGTGTATTCACTATGCTACAAATTATATGCAATTTATGCTGATTGAGTTATTAAAACAAATCATAAAGTGATATGGTTGCTAAAATTAGATAGGCGTTAAAGCACATTTGATGAATTTCGAATTGATATTTTGATTTCAAAGTGACGCCAGTTACATTTAAAAGAATGATTCTTATGAAATGATAACTTACCGTCGTTATCTTGCTGAGTTGCCTACGTTGTTCATTTCCACTCGGTATATTTAGATTATGTTCACCAGCAACAATTTCGTATTTTGAAACTGTTGAACTGCAAAGTGACAAAAAATCCAGATCATGTATTTCAGTTCTTGTAAAGAAAAGTTAAAAAAACTGAGGTAACCAATAAGGTATACAAACAAGATAAAAAAAAATTTGCCTGTCGAAAATCGGAAGCCTGCAATTTTGCCGCCGATTGCTCTCCTGTTTTAAAAAAAAAATGTTTATTGTTTTAGCATATATCACAACGTTGGGTTAACTTTTGAATTATATCCCGTTTTGTCATGACGGGGCATGCATTGTGTTTTTAGATTTCTATATGGTATCGCTTTTGCTCATTGTTTAAAGACTGTACGGTAACCGATAGTTGCTAACATTCGCTTTTTTTTGGTCACTTTTGTATAGTTATATCTTTTTTGGAAATCTTCAACAAAACGTGTCAAAATATTCAAACTTATTAAATGTAAGTAACAGCATGTAAGATTTGTTATATTATAGAATATCCAAAACATGCTTGACAGCTCACAAGTCAACCCCCACAGTCTTAAGATAATTTATTCATTCCTAAGTTTCAGTGCTTATAACTAATGAATAAACTTGAAGTCTTTCATAACCCTTGTCCCATTTTGATGATCAAAGCATAGAATCAGATAAATTTGATACGCTGTATTGAAAATGCTTCAACGGAAAATAAATAATCGTCTAAAGCTGAATATCCTTCATGTTATTTAGGTTCAAATCTTATTTTATGTTTTTCATTTTATAAAGGACTCTATCGTGAGCAATGTTTTACCTATAAACGATTTATTTGATATTCATAATAATCAACCTTAAGTTGGACATTAAGCGTAAGATACACTTTTATGCATTTAACATGATGTTTTCCGATCAGAACTGTACCTATTATAGCTGCAGTGCAGGCGATTTGGTGTCACGATATCACAGTAGCATGGGTTCGAATCCCGTCGAGGGAAGAACCAAAAATTTGCGAAAGCAAATTTACAGATCTAACATTGTTGAGTTGATGTTTAGACGAGTTGTATACCTATTATAGTATTTATATACGTATATTTATGATACAGACTAAGTTTTCATTTGCAGATATATCTTTATTCTCTATACAGATCCACAAATTTACTTTGAATATGTATTGAACCATAGAAAAATTGTTTAGCTGGCATGTCAGTTAACTGCTAGTAGTCGGTTGTTATTTATATATTATTGTCATTTTGTTTCTTTTCTTTGGTTACATCTCCTGACATTAGACTCGGAATTCTGTTGAACTGAATTTTAATGTGCGTATTGTTATGTGTTTACTTTTTTACATTGGCTAGAGGTATAGGGGAGGGTTGAGATCTCATAAACATGTTTAACCCCGCCGCATTTTTGCGCCTGTCCCAAGTCAGGAGCCTTTGGCCTTTGTTAGTCTTGTATTATTTTAATTTTAGTTTCTTGTGTACAATTTGGAAATTAGTATGGCGTTCATTATCACTGAACTAGTATATATTTGTTTAGGGGCCAGCTGAAGGACGCCTCCGGGTGCGGGAATTTCTCGCTACATTGAAGACCTGTTGGTAAACTTCTGCTGTTGTTTTTTTCATTTGGTCGGGTTGTTGTCTCTTTGACACATTCCCCATTTCAATTCTCAATTTTATTTAGAACCCACCTGTAAACGATCCATGATTCTTTAATGAAGAAGACCCAAATTGCACTCATGCTTAAACTTACATCCGTAAAAATTGAATAACTTCTGGTTTGTTTCATTTCTCAGAATACTAAGAACAATTTGACACAATTTCTTTTTTTCTTTTCAATTTTAAAGAAGTGTATGTATGTAACATATGTTAAATGCTCATAGTTAAAAGTTAATTATTTGTTGTTTTTGTCGATCTTACTCTTCCAGTGGATACTCTATCTGTAAACGTTTTATGTATGTTTAGATATATATAACTTTGTTGAAAGACTTGCATAATGTCAAATCATAAAATTAAACACAAACTGTTTAGTATCTTAGGAAACTTCCTCTGGTATTTTTTCTACATATAGGTGCTATTTTGGGTACTGCCACGTTATACATATGAATTACTTAGATTAACAGCTGTTTCACTGTCACTGATCGTCTTTCAAATTTAGACATATCAATTCAAAACTTGAAACTAAATGGTTATAAATGAACCATAAAATATATCAATACCAGATCATTGTGACTGTGTTTAAACACTAAAAACTTACTCATGTTCAACACAATGAGCTGCTGTTAAAATTTTGGTTTCATTTATCACTACGGCACCACAAATATGACTAAATCTCAAGTTAGCCTCAGACCAGTATTGAAGCGATACCTGCCATGGAAATTCGTTAGGCTCAGCGTCTAACCCGTTGACAATTCTAGAGAGAAATTTGGCCCGAGGGTCAGCAAAAACAGCTTTAAAAAAAAAACAAATAAAGAAAAATTAAATATCACTTTGACAAAAGAGGTAGATATTTACAACAACAACAAAAATAGACTAGGTGATTACGACGAACAATTCAAAAATGTATTTTTAAATGTAAAATGGTTTCTGCAAATTATGAATAAGCAAATCGATATTTCTTCCATAACTATATCAGATAAAACAACGACAGTTTAAATGACGTTCTTGATAACAGACATTTTTCTACAGGATTACAATGGTTATGTTTGTATAGCTTAAATCATTCTTTACTGTCATCGAGGACAATGCATATCAAAGGAACGTAGTTTGTTAATTAAAGACATTTGGGTTCATTTTTTTTAGCGAAACTAGGGGATATTTGATCAATCGCAATATAAGAAACTATCAAAAAACCTTACATCAACCAAAAATTCTCAAAGAGACGAAAAGCAACCAATGACAGGTTTTTTTTCGGTGTGACAAGCACACGTACAAGAGACAAATGACAACCAATGACAAGGTTCTTTGCTTGTGACAAGCACACGAACAAGAGACAAATGACAACCAATGACAAGGTTCTTTGCTTGTGACAAGCACACGAAAAAAAGACAAATGACAACCAATGACAAGGTTCTTTGCCTGTGACAAGCACACGAACAAGAGACAAATGACAACCAATGACAAGGTTCTTTGCCTGTGACAAGCACACGAACAAGAGACAAATGACAACCAATGACAAGGTTCTTTGCTTGTGACAAGCACACGAACAAGAGACAAATGACAACCAATGACAAGGTTCTTTGCTTGTGACAGGCACATGAACAAGAGACAAATGACAACCAATGACAAGGTTCTTTGCCTGTGACAGGCACACGAACAAGAGACAAATGACAACCAATGACAAGGTTCTTTGCTTGTGACAAGCACACGAAAAAAGACAAATGACAACCAATGACAAGGTTCTTTGCTTGTGACAAGCACACGAACAAGGGACAAATGACAACCAATGACAAGGGTCTTTGCCTGTGACAAGCACACGAACAAGAGACAAATGACAACCAATGACAAGGTTCTTTGCTTGTGACAAGCACACGAACAAGAGACAAATGACAACCAATGACAAGGTCCTTTGCTTGTGACAAGCACACGAACAAGAGACAAATGACAACCAATGACAAGGTTCTTTGCTTGTGACAAGCACACGAAAAAAAGACAAATGACAACCAATGACAAGGTTCTTTGCTTGTGACAAGCACACGAACAAGAGACAAATGACAACCAATGACAAGGTTCTTTGCCTGTGACAAGCACACGAACAAGAGACAAATGACAACCAATGACAAGGTTCTTTGCCTGTGACAAGCACACGAACAAGAGACAAATGACAACCAATGACAAGGTTCTTTGCTTGTGACAAGCACACGAACAAGAGACAAATGACAACCAATGACAAGGTTCTTTGCTTGTGACAAGCACACGAAAAAAAGACAAATGACAACCAATGACAAGGTTCTTTGCTTGTGACAAGCACACGAAAAAAAGACAAATGACAACCAATGACAAGGTTCTTTGCCTGTGACAAGCACACGAACAAGAGACAAATGACAACCAATGACAAGGTTCTTTGCTTGTGACAAGCACACGAAAAAAAGACAAATGACAACCAATGTAAGGTTCTTTGCTTGTGACAAGCACACGAACAAGAGACAAATGACAACCAATGACAAGGTTCTTTGCTTGTGACAAGCACACGAACAAGAGACAAATGACAACCAATGACAAGGTTCTTTGCTTGTGACAAGCACACGAACAAGAGACAAATGACAACCAATGACAAGGTTCTTTGCTTGTGACAAGCACACGAAAAAAAGACAAATGACAACCAATGACAAGGTTCTTTGCTTGTGACAAGCACACGAACAAGAGACAAATGACAACCAATGACAAGGTTCTTTGCTTGTGACAAGCACACGAAAAAAAGACAAAGACAACCAATGACAAAAATTCTTGCGTGTGACAAGAACACGAACAAGAGACAAAATACAACCAATGATTGGGTCTTTTGCTGGTAACATGCACATGCACAAGAAACAAAAGACAGCCAATCACTTGCTTCCTGGTTTGTTACATGCACATGCGCAAGAGACAAAAGAAAACCAATGACTTGGTTCCTCACTTGTGACATGTTCATGCACAAGATAAAAAAGACAACCAATGACAAAGTTCCTTGCTTGTGAAATGCACATGCTAAAGAGACAAATGACAACCTATGACAATGTTCCTTGCTTGTGACAAGCACATGCGCAAGAGACAAATGAAACCCAATGCAAAGGTTCCTTGTTTGTAATAAGCACACGAACAAGAGACAAATGCCAACCAATGACAAGGTTCCTTGCTTGTGACAAACATAGGAACAAGAGACAAAAGACAACTAATGATTTGGCCCTTTGCTTGTGACATGCACATGCACAAGAGACAAATGACAACCTATCATAAGGTTCCATGCTAGTGACAAGCACACGAACAAGAGACAATTGACCACCAGTGACAAGGTTTCTTGCTGGTGACAAGCACATGCACAAGAGACAAAAGACAACCAATGATTCGGTACCTTGCTTGTAAAATGCAATTGCACAAGAGATAAAAGACAACCAATGACTATATTCCTTGCTTGTTACATGTACATACGCAAGAGCCAAAAGACTACCAATGATGAGGTCCTTGCTTGTGACATGCACACGAACAAAACTTAATGCCAATGTTAAAACTGTTACTTTACAGACATTAAAATTTGTTACCAATGATAAATGATTAAGACAATCGACGTTAATGATAATCAGGGTTCTGCTGTAATATTGAAGCTCACAACTCACTGAATAAAAGTTGTTCGTAAGCGTCAACAGAATTTAGATACATAAAGAAGAACAATTATAAAACATGCAAATAGAAAAAAAAGACGATCGAGTATGATTGCCAATGAGAAAACTGTCCACAAGAGACCAAAATGACACAGACATTAACAACTTTGGGTCACTGTATGACCTTCAACAATGAGCATAGCTCATAACGCCTGGTCAGTACGTTACTTATTATATTTTGTATATTTTGTTTTTGAACACTGAAATACTACTGTTGCCTTTAGTTTTCTATCTTTTGAACATACACACCCATATGTTATCAAATTGCATTGCATGTGCCTACTTTATAAAATTTATTATTTACATTCGACAAGGAAATATAATATGGTACTTGCAATATAATAAAGGTTTTTGAATATTTCACAAATTTCATCAAGAAAATTGCAAAATAATTCTCTATATTCATGCTGTTAGCAAAACAGAAAAAAATTCTTGTTCAATGTACTATATTTTTGTTCTATCAAACATACCTGATAAAATACATATGAACAGAAAAGTCTTCATCTTGTATTTTAGCTTGAATGGCATTATCATCTCATTGCCTTTTTATACGATGGAAAGTTGGTCATGACTGCCCAAATGATTATAAATTATTGTTGTATAAACAACTATAAAAATCTTGACAACAATTTGAATGACGGAATATCATGTAATACATCTTGTTAACCCTCTTAAAAGACAACGTGTTTAAGATTGGTGTCTTGAAACAGAGACAGGTGACTGTATTAGATATCAAACTCCAACTTATTATCTCGGTTAGTAGAATAACAGCTGTTCTATTATCCCATGATTGCTTGATTTCATTTTTGAACATTTTTTTAAATCTTGGGATACACCAGCATAATTTTTTTTTTATTTGTTATAACGATATTCCAATTTTAAAAAGAGGTATTTATTTCGTCCGCGGTCAATATGTCGGACTCAAATCTATGGTGGGTTTCAAATCTATGGCAAATTCCCAATCTTTGGCAAATACGACGGAACAAACACCAAACAACTCAAATCTATGGAAAATTTTTGTTTTCTTCAAATCTATGGCAGATGTGGGGAAAAAGTAACATATTACGTCACAATTGAATAATGCCATAGTATGTGTTTGTATTGACTTCATCTATTGGTGGTTTGTTTTGTATTATATGCGACTTTTTGTATTTCTTTTGTTCTTATTACGTGACTCTGTACTTTTTTTGGATTCTTATAAATACTATATATAACTTTTGAACTAGTTAAAATCTCGGTCTATTTCTAAAATTTATTCTTACATACTTTTGATTTTTTAACCCTGTATGCTAACATTGCCTATGTAAATTTTTAAATTGTTTGTATGCACATTGAACGACAAATTTATTTGACGTATAAATTTTTCTGACGTCAGACACTCAAATCAATCAATGTGTTCGTAATTAAGATAGTAGATGTTTTTTTCTGTTCTGTTAAATTGTTCCTTTTAAAATTGTCATACAATGATGACTGATATACCCATATTTTGAGTATTTTATTTATTGTGACCATTTTTTTTTTAAACGTATCAATGTAAATATCACGGAATTTGATAAGACTGTCATTAAAGTGAGGGGGTTAGCGCTATAGAAACAGGTTTAATCCACCATTTTCTACATTTGAAAATGCCTGTACCAAGTCAGAAATATGACGAGTTCTTGTCCATCGTTTTTGATGCGTTTTGTTATTTGATTTTGCCATGTTATTATGGACTTTCCAAATTGATTTTCCTCTAAGTTCAGTATTTTTGTGATATGACTTTTTACATCTTTGCCGCAGCTAACGATGGAGGAACCCATAGATTTAAACACCATTCAAGATGAAAGTATCTCCCTGACAACAAGTTGCGGGAGGTTTTAAGGAAAAATGTGGCCTATTAACCCGAAGAGGGACAACATCTGTACCGGTCGACGCCCGCGATAAATTAGGGCACCGCTTTTCAGTACCGCGTATTTTAGAACAGAAGTTTTAGTAGTAGTTTACTGTCTACGGCTGGCACAGTTTATAAAGTGAAAGATAAAATTACCAGATACAAATTTGATTTAAATCGTCATCAAATAAAAAAAGATGTAATAAATATCATTCAATATAAAAATTCAAACTTGTAGTCGGATATTTCCGCTTGCTTTAAAAAAAAAAAGACTAGTCAAAAAGTACTGCATTGTGTTCCATTTGCACAAAATTTGCCATAGATTTGGAAACAACATAAATCCGCCATAGATTAGGTAAATTAATTACAAATCTTGCCATAGATTAGGTTGTAAAAAATCTATCATAGATTTGGGATGACATGACGTCACATTAACCATAGGTGAGGAATCAGCCATAGATTTGGAACCCACCGTAGATTTGAGTCCAATTAAGAGGATATTTATATCGGTCAATATAATCTTAAATAGTCTATATATAACGAACTGACCTCGAAAAAAAATCAATAATCATTATTGATAAAAATTAAAACCGTAATTAAAAAAATAGCGAAAAATAGAATAACGAACGGAGATCAAATTTTGAAACTTTGAGGCAACCGATTAATTTGCATCTGTTTATTGCTAACTGCGTAATTAGAGTTTCGAAAGACAGTCACATATTGTTTGGTTTCAATAATTTGTCGTACAACCAAGGCAAGAAATATTTACTAGTAATATTCTCGCATTTTCAGAACAGCGTCATATTTCTATGTTGTATGTGACAATGAAAGGATTATACTACGTGTATGGTTCATAAGAATCCTAATTTTGATTGGCTGGAGGGCATTCCGAAAAGGATTTCATTTCCCAATAAAACACAACATTCGTGACATCACGTGATTCCAAATAATGCATAGAAAAAACAAACCAAAAAAATAATTTCATATAATTCGCTATTGCGTGATTGTAGCATATAATGTAATTATATTAATTAAATATTTCTTCTTGCAATTATATTAGTATTTCTATAAGTGTTGATCATGTTAACATTTTAGCAAGAATCGTTAACGATCCATACATAATTTACTTTGGTCAACGCTTTTACACCCCAATAAAATTCTTCAGTAAAGTTATATACTTTGTACTTGTTTGGCTTTATAACTTTTTTGATCTGAGCGTCACTGATGAGTCTTGTGTAGACGAAACGAGCGTCTGACATATCAAATTATAATCCTGATACCTTTGATCTATTATCTAAGTCCAGTTGACGGTTCAGAAGAATTAACGCTAAAAAGAATTATGTGAACAGACTAACAGAAACAAACAGACGGACACGACCGACTGAATGATTATTATCCTTTAAAAACGTAATAAACACAAACGTAGCTATATCTTTATTAGAATCTCCAGTGTTGGATTCCACTGTTCAGATTTAGTGTTATTCCCATTCAATCCTTTAGTGGAGAAATCAGAGTAAAGGTCAGAAAAATGAATCTAAAACCTAATGATATATGATTACATCGAGACTTTGTACAAGATGTAATCTGGATGTTAAACATATTTGAAAAAATTACGAAGTTTATAGAAATGAATATCAATAAAAAATATGTTTGTTTATGTGCTAACGTGTGCGATCGTAGAACTAGCGATTTAGGTTATTCATGAGTCAACATTATTTATTATTCATTTATAAAACAACGAGAAAGTACTAGAAAAATAATTTAACTTGAAAAGAACAATTTGTGTTTTTTTGGGCTTGTGTAGGCATGAATTTGTGAGTATTAGTTTTATTTCGTGGTTTTGTACTAGGTCCGTGTCATTTCCTCATATGCGGTCTTTTTTTCACAAGATTGCGTTACTCAATAACAACCCCTTTTATGCAAAACTCCATAAAGTTTTGATTAATAGATTATTTACTCTTGTAAAAGTTTCTTTTTCAAATTTGAAATTTCATGATTTTTTATTAATTTGTGACCTTTGAAAAAAGAAGTTAAAATGAATGACCTTTGAAAAAAAAATATCGTAGAGAGAAAATCGTACGTCATTAACAGTTTCTCAATTTGGCATTAAAAAAAAATTATCCCCAAGAAGGTTTTTTTTAATATAACTTTTAACGTGCACTTTACAAAACAAAAAAAACAACCCAAAAAACCCACCTTGAAGAGACGTCATTATAGACAGTGAATTATTTATAATCTCTAGTCTTTACGATGTAACATCTGGTATGAAATTAAATATGATTCGTGATGTCGTTATAATTGTCACGTATGATATCTAATAATGTTGAAAAATTTAAGAATTCTATTTTAATACCATGAAATAATTCCCAAGCATGCGTTTCTTCCTACTTTATTCATTAATTTTATTGCAGTTATTTGGATTCTGGTCTTAAATTCCATAATTGAATAAATTTCATTAAATTTGAAGGACTTGTATGTATATCTCATTTTTAAATCAATCTAAAAGCAGTCTTGTAATCTATTACAAGTTCGTAACAGAGAAATCTTTAAACGTTTGTTTTTCTCATAATAATTCTTTTCTGTCCAAAAATAAACTGGCACCTGGTTTCAAAGTATTCCATATTTTAGTTTTCATTTCTTTTTAATCTAAGGGAAGGTGCTTGATATCGCTGCAATGAAAATCGGAGTTTATCAAAACGCACCCACATACAATCAAATGTCATCCAATTCTTTTTTGTTACTACCAGATTTAGGAAATACCTTTCGAATTTTATTCATAACCCAACAGTATAGCAATTTTGACAAAATGGTATAAATGGTTGTTTTGGTTGTTTTTCTTCCTCGTCTCCTCATTTCTTGAAATTTGTTCAGCCGACCTATTTAGAATATTTTTTTATAGTGTTTTTTTTTTTATTTATAAAGACTGCATTTCTTTTTACTTTTAAAAATGTATGATGGTAAGTGGAATCACGAGTCTTTTCATTTGGTCTCACGCACTACTTTTAAAAATTTAATTGTAAAAGAGGGGGAGAAATATGGTAAACAATAAAAAAGGTTCAAAACATATTACAAAAACACTTGCTCGAATTACCTACTCTGGTTCTTGTAGAATTTTATAAAACACTAACTGGATTTGAAAGTTGGTTGTTCTCATTAAACAAAAGGGTTCCAAGTGCTGCAGTTGAAGTCATTCCTTCATATATTGTAAAGACACCAAACACAGGTTGGTTAGCCGCTATGAGAATGACACACATGAAGTAAAACACATGTTGGCTAGCCGCTATGAGATGACACACATGAAGTAAAACACATGTTGGCTAGCCGCTATGAGATGACACACATGCATGAAGTAAAACACATGTTGGCTAGCCGCTATGAGATGACACACATGAAGTAAAACACATGTTGGCTAGCCGCTATGAGATGACACACATGCATGAAGTAAAACACATGTTGGCTAGCCGCTATGAGATGACACACATGAAGTAAAACACATGTTGGCTAGCCGCTATGAGATGACACACATGCATGAAGTAAAACACATGTTGGCTAGCCGCTATGAGAATAACACACATGAAGTAAAACACATGTTGGATAGCCGCTATGACATGACACACATGAAGTAAAACACATGTTGGCTAGCCGCTATGAGAATGACACACATGAAGTAAAACACATGTTGGCTAGCCGCTATGAGATGACACACATGCATGAAGTGAAACACAGGTTGGTTAGCCGCTTTGAGATGACACACATGCAGTAAGATAAAAAGAAAATCATGAAAAAACATGAAGTAGGATCTGTTTTCCTTAAAACACGAGATCAAACCCCCGATTGTTGGTGGGGTTATTGTCGCTAAGTCTTTAGACTGTTTATTGCTTGTCTTTTCATAGTTTTGTAGATTTTATTTTTCCACCATGGCATTATCAGTTTTGCACCGATTAAACGAGTTTGAATAGATAAATCGAGTAAGAAAAGTTTTGCTCTAGATTATTCAGCCATGAATCCAAGATGAGAAACTAAAAGATGACCGACTTGAATATTGTTACCGAGCATAGCTCGATGATGTTTCAAAAGATGTTTTGTTGTTGGTTACAAAAAGCAAAAGGCTTCGTTTCAGAATGCAGATACATATGTTTAAAGACAACTCCGAACTTAAAAGTTTTTTATTCATATTCAAGACTTCTGAGTTGACACATTTTTTATTATCAAAATAGGACATACTTATGTAAGAATTAAAATTTTCAACATTTCTATATTCAATAATTAACTTTAGTAGACATCTCATCTTGTGGCCATTTAAAACATACAAAGTAAGAACTCTATAGTTAGTATTTATACACTAAAACATGGAAGTGCGTTCGACATTGTGACAATAGAATCTTAGACAGCGATCTTGATTTCAATAATGACATCTATGACAATACAAATACATGTGGTATCTTAGATTACCTTTTAAGAAGAGATGACAATATAATTAGCCGGAAGTATATAGGTTCAAACTATCAGGACAAACGCACTGACAATTATGAATGTATCTAGACTGATTACGAAAGCTTCATATGTCAGGCTGCTAATACTGCATACGTATTGTGGACAATGAATGCATATGAACACTGGTTCCTTGTTTTATCCTTTTATATGTTTAACCTTTACTGTGTAGTCCATTGAACAGGTGTACATTTTCTACATAAGGAAATATATAAGTCAGAAATATGAGTTTTTCCAGTTGGTAGACTGAAGTGTTAGAGCTTTTGATTTTTCCACTTTGGAGGGCTTTCCGTTGTAAATTTCCATTACAGTTCGGTATTTTTGTTATTCTATTCTTTTTTTTGTACAGACCCTTCGTTGCGCTTATATATGAACTGTGTGCACTCTCAATAATTTAAAAATTCGGATATTAGATAAACACGGTGACCGTGATCAATGGGGAACGACATGACTAGATCAGCCATAAATTGTCTGACAGTATCACAACCATGTGAATCAACAGCTAGATAAAGCATGCCAGTATCATTATAACCTTACATTTTGATTTATTATAGGTTGATTGCAATAAAAATGCAGAAAATTGTCCCGAGCAGTTTATCATACTGCACTTGGTGACATAAAGCAAAGAACAATGTTTCTAAATATGATTACAATATTTTTTTTTCATATTACACTTCTTTGTGAATTTAGACTATATCGTATTTGATATTCAGGATGTTTGTCTTATTCACATGAGAAAATGTTAAGAAAAACTGTGTTTATTTCAATGATAGTTCCCTGTAACCAGAAATCCCTTACTGTGTTTTAAAAAAAACCCAAGAAAATCAAACCCGAATAACGTTTGCATTACTCGTATATTAAAAAAGAACACTATGTATGATAGACTGATTGTTGATGATATGAGATATTGTATTTAGTACTTTTAGATTATCGTTGATCATCTCAACGACATTGATTTTCTCGCCTGAGCCGGGACGGCGAAAGCGAAAAAGGCAATCGAGTTGAGATGAATAATGATAATTAACTAACTAACTGAGTCTACCCTCTTTATTTACTGAACATTTAGGAAGACGAGTAATCGTCATGATATTCCCATGTGATATAAAGTGTCAAAAAATATATTCTCAAAAGATAAATTGTATCTAAATCTAAAGTATCCAATATATAACGTACTGACCTCGCATTTTTTTATTATTACTTTGACAGTCATCAGTCTCATCAGTCTGATGTCACACATTTTTCTATGATTGTTACTTCTGGTCTTTTATCAAATTATAGACCATTCGGTCTTCTCCCCAACCGATCGGCTGATAAATTACCACGGATCACAGTGCTTTTTAAATATAAACTGAACTGATGAATAGGTTGGACATATTTAATGTGCAAAACTACTTTTCAAGATTAAGGGTTTGAAATAATTCCAGATGCACTAACGATCAAATGTTTGGGTTTCCCACAAGAAGAATATTTCCCTATATTTTTACATGCGGATTTTATATATTTCATAATAACCCCTTTAACATTGTTGATATGATTCAAATATCACCACTAAAATTGCAAATATTGATAATGGCGTACAACGATTTTCTTTTGTGGTGAAAGTAATCCCCCCCTCATTTTTATGAGTTTTTATGACGCATATCAAGAGCTCGTTTATCAAATTGACAAATAAGCAATTATCAGTGCAGTATCAATCTCGAAATTCGTTCAGCAATAATAATACAATACTGATGATATTTAACCCAGGTACCTCAACATAATATGTTACCTTTTCTCTTCTCCGAACTAATAATTCATATAAAACACAAAATACAGTAAACTATGTACGATGTAGCTTGATTATTGAATAAACAACTGCGCATTCCATATAGTATGAAACACATTAGATTCAGATAGCTTCATTCTGTGAAGGTAAAAAATATTTTTAAATATTAGACCATAAAAGTCTTTAACCTAAACTCTATGATTCCTTGAGTGACCACACCTTAAACATTTGATATAAAAATAAGAAGATGGGGTAAAATTGCAAATAAGACAACTTTCCACCAGAGACTTAATGACATTTATATACCTATATGGAGTTATTTTCTTTCAGAACGTCAGGTCATTCTTTTTCAGAATCAACCCGGACGATACCATGTTTCAATGGTATATGCTCCAAGGCATAAAATAATGACCTGTGTAAGGTCATTATTTTCCTTGATAAACATGCAATCTATGATTTACTTCAAAATTTTATTCATGTAATATTTTTTTGTTGCCGATTTGGAAATTTATTTTCTAAAGTTCAACCGATAATAGATGTAAAAGAAACCGTCATTGTTGTCCCGCAATTTAATTTTAGAAACAAATAACGTGAAGTTTTGTTGATTTATCGCTATAATAAAGAAACATTATCATATATGTCAGAAGAATTTTAATTCAGACTTTCATAAAATAAATCCAGATTTAACATATTCGAGGTTGATTGATTTTTGGTTGCTTTCTTAACGTCCAGTGGCAAGTATTTCATGCATATTCAGAACGATACACACTGAATAGAAAATCATACTGTAACCCACATGTATCTTATATTCTATAGAATAACATTAACGCAACTCACGAAAGGGTCGGGTGTGGAGGGTATATAATTTTATCCTGATTATCTTTTAATAAAATGTATTGCTATTCGAAAGACAATCTTTCTGAATTTTTCATTCGATTCAAGTAAAATAGTTAAATAAATAACAACTTTTCCGCGATAGAAATAACATAACAAATAGAAAAAAAAACATATTCCCTCCCCCTTTTCCATAAGCTAAGTGGTACAATAAATAACTTACAATGTGTCTTGTATTTGTCATACACCGTTATCGGATGGTAACAATACATGTGTGTCTTACTTCATGCAGTTACAGTAATATTTGTATTGTGTATGGATAACAATTTTTAAAAGGTTTATATCTAAGGCCGTGTTCACACCAAAAGCCATGTACAGTAAACATGTTTACATTTAGTTTACCGTAATGCACACTGGTTTCACATTACATTTGTTCACATCTATACACCTTGTTTAGCTACCTGTACATAAGATTTGTTCACACTTGTAAACTATGTGTCATTTAAATGTTCATTACGTAGAACCGAATGCAAATTTATCGGACAATTTTTCTAGCAGCAAGGGAACGGCCATTTGACTTCAAAATGAGGGGGTATGGAAATATTCCGATCCCCAATTTGATAAAAAAGAATCTGGTCATACAGATGATAAAAAAAATTCTGAATCAAGAGTTTCCCGAAAAAAGGATTGAGATATTAGGGATCATTACATTTTTATCTTTTCTGTTTGTTTCAAATGGTATTTCTTCTTCAAGGAGTATTTGGTAAAGGAAATTGGTAAGGTTTTTTTTTTATTTTGAGTGCTTTTTAACGGATCTGAGATACTAGACAAACATACCATTTACCTCACACTTTTTTAGTCATGCATTTATGCGTGAATCGTTGTTTGAGTAAAGACCAGTGGCAAATATTTCTGTGAACGTCAAGTCGATTCGGGATGACCTTTTCAAATGAATTAGGCAGCAACTATTTATTTCATTTTTTTGGGAGGGGGGAGGGGGTGCGTGGGCTATTGATTTTTTTCAGGACAAATTTTGGTGACAAGTCGAAATCAATTTTAGCATTATATATATAGTGGCAGCTGAGGGTGAAACATACAATTTTTTTTTCAGGGCCAAAAAATGGAAACATTTTTTTTTCCAAAACAAAATCCATAGCCCCACCCCTCGTGCCTTTATGTTTTATACTCAACTATAATAGGCTCCACCGAAAATCAATTGATTTCTGCCTTATGGGTTCGGCAATGATGCTGCTTTGAGTCTTGATCAGGGGTTAATAAATCACGTTATTTTTTTTTAACAAAAAAAACCCTGTAAAATTTAGACAACAATTTCTGTAAAGAACTATACTAATAATTATCAAAATTATCAACTTTACTCAAAAAAAGTTTCCTCCTTAAAAATATACACGGTAAAACGACTGTCCTAAATGCCTAGTTTTGTGTACACTTAACCTACACAAGGCCTACATTGACTATCGACTGTGTGTAGATAAAACATGATTTAAACTACATGTAAACATTGAGTTTTATCAATGGGAACGCAACTGTGTTTAGTTTACGTGTGAGTTACACTAACACAACACCGACTTTAGGTCAATGTGAACACGGCCTTAATTCACCCTGTATAACCCCGATACAGATGAAACCGGACGTTGACGCGTTCGAATCGAACACACCAGTTCAGACAGTAAGGAATTCATACTTTAAAAGACAATCCAATATCTATTCTTCGGATATTTTGCTCCAATATATTCTTTGCCATAATACTCATAAGTTACTAAAAGGTTTTTCAAAAATGTGACATTTTTATATACAAACATCAAAAAACGCACGACGATATCAACGATAAAACGTGCTTGGTATTTTTAAACATTCAAAACTTAATGTTTCTCGTACCTCATAGTTTTTAAAACATACATTTTTGAAAACTTTATATTATAAATTAACAAACTTATAAAGATCGTTTGTTTATGTTGTGTCTAGAAACAAAAAAATACACGTTTTAAAGTGTCTTTATTTTCATGTTGTGTACGCTTCGTTGTCATTATTACCTTTTTATACTGTACGCTTCGTTGACACAAATTGCGTTTGTCAATGAATTTTGCATGTACTAAATTATGCTTTGATATGATTATAACCAATATGCATGTTTGAAAATAATAATTTACCACCATAACATGCAGACAGGAACCCATAATGTCCGTTGTATTGTCGAAAAACTCTTGGAGGAAATGTTTACATGTACAAAAATCCTCATGTATACGAAAGTGTGAATTGGTAGGAAAATACAATAACTCGACAGATGCAACTATGACTAAGCATACAGGTACACACGTCCGATTTCTAATTTGATAGCATTTTTGAAAGTGTTTACCATACAACAGTCAATGTACGGTTAGGTGGTGGGTTGGGTGCCCGCTAACATGTTTAATCCCGCCATATTCTGTATGTGCCTGTCCGGAGCCAGGAGCGTGTAACTCAGTAGTTATATATATTTTTTTGTTCACTATCTTTTGCATAAATTGGGCCGTTAGTTTTCTCGTATGAATTGTACTACATTTGTCATTTCGGTGTGTTTTATAGCGGTGTGGGCTTTGTTCATTGTTAAACTGGCCGTACGGTGACCTACAGTTGCTTATTTTTGTTTCGTTTTGTCTCTTGCGAAGACCATATCATCTTTTTGATACAGAAAGCAATCAAAAACATCAATGGATTATAGGTTAAGCCTTTTGGCCTGAATCTCAGAGGCGGGTCCTAGGGGATCATAGATTACCATAGAGTTACATTAAGGCTAAAGAATAGGTGTATGCAAGGAACATGTAACTGATAGCCCTCAATAGTATAATACAGTTACTTTAATGGGAAGATATAAAGATGAAGAAACAAATCTTAATGTTAACTGGTTTGCTTTTTTCAATTATGTTTTTGTGTTTGTTTAATTTTTAAGGTATAAAGATATTGCTTAAATTCCTCGAACATTACAGTCATTCTACTGTTGTGCAAAACTCTAAATGATTGGTCAGGTCATTCTGGTTATTATATTAAGCACCTTAAAGTCTATACCCACCCAAATGCAATTCATTCAAATTTTGATTTATTTCGCAGAAGACCACAGGGACCATATTTATATTCCCCAGTTACCCTTTGCGTCATTGGTAAATTATGGGTTGAGCAAATCATCAATCACCAACTTAACCTTAGACATTTGCTGTGTTTCTTCTTTACTGTTGGAACTTAACAATTTATGGACCCTTTTTATTTGTTTATGACACGCGTACGTAATGGCTGATTGTTGGTTGCTTAACGCTCACTTGCTAATATGTCATGCATGTTTAGGATAAGCACAAAGTAGCAACACATACTACATGTAAGTCCTGGAAGGAGGCCCTCCGCAATTACGTCAGGGACGTTTGGACTGCCACTGGATAAAATGATGTATATTTTATAAGGACACAAATGTTGCCTTTCAACAGCCTATTTATGGACCTCTCTTGAAGTTTTTGCAGGGCTTCGTACAGTGGAGTTAGCGTGGTACTCTCTTTACACGAGACATTGGATTTTATATTCCCATTCGGACTGGACGTGACTGTGTACTTTTATATCCCACACAACTGAACGGGTGGCCAACTTCGGTCAGTTTTTACTGCCGGTCGGAAAAATACCAAAATGATCATATCTAATAGTCACCCTTCACCAAATTCTTTCATAAAAAAAATGGCCACAATATAGAAAGTTTTGCAGTACCTGTTAAATCAAAACATTACTTAACATTATTACAATTTATTCACACTTATGAGAACTCATAATACCGTACATTCTCTCGATACCGTTTATATTTGGCATTGCACAAGTTCATGCGTTTTATTACGTCTTTACCTAAAAGCGTAGGATATACTGATTAACACTTTAGATACATGATTTACTTCTTTGTTGTAATTCGCTTTGAAATAACTATCAGTTACTACAATTACTCCTTTGTCGATATTTTATATATATGGTTTTTGTGCCTTGTACCGACATTTTGAGTTTATCCAATTTGCAACTGAACTTATTATCATGTTGTGCTGTTACACCAGTGTTCTAGGTTAAGGAGAGGGTAGGGGGCTCACATGTGTAATCCCGCCGCACTTTTTTTTGTCGGTCCAACGTCAGGATCCTGTAGTACATTGGTTATATAGATCTGTCATTTTTTTCTTCTTTAATACATAATTCATAAGTTATAAATTAATAACCGTTTGTTTTATTGTTTTAATTTTTCATATTTTTTTTTATATCGGGACCTTTTTAAGCCGACTATAGGTTTTCCTCATTGTTAAATGTTGTATATTGGACTATAATAGTTGCTTTATACACCCACTTCATTAAACTTTGGTGGAAAGTTGTCTCACTGGCCATCACACCACATCTACAAAGCTTTATATGTAAAAAAAAATTAAAGCAGTTGGAATGTCATCTATGGCATTCGGCAAATTAAGTTCAACGAGCTCCAACATGTATGTCTGCTTTAGTCTAGGCGAATTTGGACCAACATCGGCATTTGGAAGGGTCTCAAATTGTGAAAAGGAAGTCATTAAAGTGTTAATGACTGTACTATACTTTTGGAAACTTTATTTCCTCTGGAATATATTTATTAACTGTTCATTTCATCTGGAATAACATTGAAAGTCTCAATTTTCAATAGCAACATTCCAAGCAGATGTACGCTGGTTAAATATTTCAATTTTGGCATTGTATGAAAGATATTTTAAGTTCAACCACTTTGACTAAGTTAACAGATAAACATTTACAATAAAATATAGAAAAAGGGCCGCCGACACCATCTCGAAAACCTTGACAAGAAAGTGATTTCTGACGGTTTTTGTCAACGAACTGTACAGTGATTATTACAAAACGCACAACGAACGCGACACATTTGGTGGAACGAACAATACAGTAAGAGAAAATTTATTTTGTATGATATTGCGTTTATTCGAAGTTCTAGGGGACATTTGAAGGCACGTAGTAATTCAATGTATAGTTATTTAGTATTGCTTAAGGTATAAATACGCAAAGGTGTATGCACTAAAAGATATTCAGCATTGTTTATATCATAAACCGTATGAAATTGCACCATGTCTGTGCGTTTTGCATCTAGTAGTTTTATCAAACGTGTTATACAATATCTAAAACTTACAACAACTGTATAATTGAATAAATAAACTAACATGCACATTGACATATTTATCTATACTCAAATAAGTTCTAGAGAGGCATTCGAAATTGTTGTCATACCAAATGATATCCTAAGTATCGCTTCGAACGCGTCAACGTCCGGATTCATTTGTATCGGGGTTATACGGGGTGTAATTATTTAGTGAGTTTTATTTCACATTTTAAATGAACCGCAGGGCGTATTAAAACATGAACGAATTAGAAAGGAATATCCCACTTTGTTGTCGGTAAAAAAGGATACTAAATTTTACAAATCTTTATAAAATTAATATTTTTTGACGGTATATATATAAGTCAGATAATGCATATTTTAAGGTTTTTCTTGTCGAAGAACACACCTCGGGCTGTCAGGATTGTTCAAAGAAAGACCTCCCTCCGGTTTGTCTTTCATTTGATCAATCCTGACACCCCACGGTGTGTTCTACGACAAGAAAAACCTTAAAATATGCATTATCTATAACATACCGTAATATAACAGCTATAGGTCATCGTACGGCATTCAACTATAAGCAAAACATACCGCATAGTCGGCTATAACAGTTTGCGTATTGACAAATGTAAAACAATTCAGAAGCAAAAACAAACGGGCTGAATTATGAATAAAATACCGAATGAAAAACAAATATGAAATACAACATAACGACAACCACTAAATTTCAGGCTCATAACGCAAACAGAATGTGGTAGGGTTTGAGTAGTTCGAAGGCGCAAACACTCCCTATTTCCCGGGACAATTGTGAAACAGTAAACACAGGAACAAACTATAAAAATAAGGACCTTACTCATCAGATCGCTACAAAGCAGAAATACATCTTACACAGACCATACGTGGCAGGGTACTTTTACATCCCCAAAAAGTTCAAATCCAATATCTTCTGAAAAAATATTCTATTTACAGCAAATATACACGAAACCATACAAAATGACATCTTAAAAATGACAAATTATAATTTCAAAATTTCGGTGAATGCATTATTCAATGAATTGGAAATGTTTAATCACGTACATGCATATGGTTGATGTAACATTTAAATTCCTCACACACGGGAGAAAAACGGGATTTTCAGATTCCGTCTCGTCTTTTGATGCAGTATCTGTAACTGTTAAAATAAGTGTCTAAATCAATACGTCCAATTTGCAGTTAAATGCTAAGTTAAGATTTCAAAGGCCATGTCAAATGTATTAAATAGCAACCGTTTTCCCTATATAACCAGTCGTCTAAAATTTCAATCGCCATGGTGATGGTTAAACTTCATATAAGTATATTATGTTCAGAACGCCTATACATTTCCGTTTACGGTGGACCATACGCTCGTTAACAAAGTTGATTTTCGTCATATTTAATGAAACGCATGCTGTCAACAGAAAAGCTACCATTACAAGGAAGCCTCGCAATCAATACATGTGCTAGTATATTAAGACTGTTTATCACAAAAAATCACAATAAGAATCAAAATACGCGTCGAAAATGACATAAACGGATGCGTTATCCAAATTCCTGTCTGTTTTAGCTAATAGTATTATTAATCGGAGCAGAAGACGTTTTCAATAAGGAATATTCTGGATTAAGGTTGGTGATGTATTTTTGTTCTTTTTAATACAATTATTTCATTATAAAATCAATTGATAATTTGATCACGATTATATTTATTAAATGGTCTTGCAAATAGTATGTACATGTTAATTGGTTCGAAAAATACATAATTGAGAGAAAGGGAAATCGACATCATTTTATTTAATAAAATTAATCACGGATTTAAAAAATGAAAGGTTTTCTGTATGCCGTTAAAATTAAGAATGAACATTGATTATAGTATGTCCATAGTATAAACGAAGAATACAAACCTTATATATATATATTAGACCATTGATTTCCCGTTTGAATGGTTTTACACTTGTTATTTTTGGGGCCCTTTATAGCTTGTTGTTCGGTGTGAGCAAATACTCCTTTTTGAATACCTTACTTTGACCTATAATGGTTTTCTTTTAAAAATTGTGGCCTGGATGAGAGACTTGTCTCATTGACAATTATACCACATTTTCTTATATCTATTTACTAAAAAAACTGTAAACGATTATAAAACAATTGAGCATCAGAAGGATTGTATATTATAGCTTGTGATATCTCAAATCAATGCTAAATGTCATTGTCATTTTATTTTTATGTATCTATACATTTGAAGGATCATATAATGCATCATGAATGAAAATATTATTTCTGTCTCTTTTGAAGTGTTGTCTCATTGTCAATTATACCACATCTTCTATTTTATGTATATTCCTTATTCGTGAAATAGAGGCGGTAAAATATCAAAGGGATAGCCAAACTCATAAGACAAAGACGGACAATCAATTCAATGATGAAGAAAAAAACGACAGAAAGGCAAACAATATTTTTCAAAACACAGCATTGAAAAAGACTGAAATGTCAAATGATCAATTATTCAACACTGTTTTTTTTATGATATCTATGGAAATTTGTATAAGTTTTATTCGTTGAATGGAATATGTTTCTGTATTTTCATATACTAGTATTATAGGCCTATTTCATAACACCATTTTGATTTTCTTTAAATTCCTTTGAAAAGGGTAAAGTATTCACACAATAAAAAAAAGGAGATAAAGAGAACCGTACCGTTCCTTGATCTGTTTAAATGTTGGTCATGTAACTGACGACGTGAACGACACCTATTTTTAATTTCAGAATGTTTGGTCTGAGTATATATCATTAAGTGGGTTTTTGTTGCATGCATTTTGTACAATTTGGCAAATAAACAAAGAAATAGACATTTGCTGAAAACAATTCGGCATGATAAAAGTTAAAAGGGGTTACCATTTCGCATTTACATTTACTGATTTCAATATCTAATGATAGTTGAGGTACTTTAGTTAAAGAAGTGCATATTCACAAGGCTGTGTAAAATTGCGTAATTCCGTAAAACTACACCTAAACCCCTTCATGTCACAAATTTGCCAAAATCTTGCAAACTCATTGTTTTCGTTCATTTGAGACGACTATTTGCAATATTCAGGTAACATATGGATTATTACTATACTCTATCATACTTATATCATTTTTTAGAACAAAATTGGGACAATTTGATTGCAGGCTTGTCCCTATAATATCATAAATACAATTTTAGGGCCAAACTCAGTGAAGATCAGTCAAAAATGCTTTTAAAACATTCAATATTGTTCGATTTTTGATTTAGATCATCTGGAGATTTTTTTTATCAGATTGCGGAACTTTTACCGGGAACTGACTATAAATAGATATAATATGAACAATAATTGTTGTGCACTTCTTGATTTAGACACATCTACTTATTTCAGTTTTACACGGGAAGTTTTACACTGAAATGTATTGACGACTTTTGATTCCCTATGTTCTTCTTTTTGGGGTGACTCCCTAATCTAGTTGTGACGGTGTGTATATTTCACAACTCGTTCTCTATGTTCATGTCTGACATGACAATAACGATAGAAATACATTTGTCTATTTTATAACTGGTCACGTATATTTAGGTAAGCATGTCGTTATCACAAATTTCTTAAATATTTCACATAACTCTTTCCTAGATTTAACAGTTTGGTTTGATAGTTATGCTGCCGTCTTATTATAATAAGAGGTTCGTCTGCTGCTATATATTGCTGTGTATTGAGCTCGTAAATTAAATCACAATCAATCAACAGTATTGTTCCTTTAAATTTACGCAACGTAATACTATTCTTGACAATTAACTATTTACCGTTGTTTTAATAGTTTATCATGTAAGTATTAACTTAACATGGAGTACTACCCATATACCAACAACCATTGGCGTTCTTTCTGGGTTACGTATATATTTGCATTGCGAAATGTTAGGCTTTCGTCAAGCTGCTAATGACGTCTTTACGGGAAATCCGTTCGAGGTTGATCTTGAGGACATGATTTGATTATCAGTTTAAATTTGGATTTTTACTAGGGTTCAGTAACAACGACTTTTCTTAGATCGATCTTTTGTCATTATGTTATTTGTTATGGTGCTTAGTGCCAACTTGACGATTCATTCCCTTTACAATGGTTATTACAGAGTGTTCTTTTGATGTATAATGACAACGCTGGTCAAGTGAGAACGTAAAGCGCTCAAAAAGATGTTTAACCATATCACACCTATATATACAACTTTAAAGTCAGGAGCCTGTTAATCAATGGTTTGTGGTTGTTGTATGTCTACCGTAATTGTTTTTTGTTTACAATATATTGTTGAAGTATAAATCAGACCTTCGGTTTTCAGTTTTGACTTGTCGAAAACGGACATGAGTCAAGTGATATTTTACCAAGTTAGTTACTCGATAGTTGTACTGTTGTAATAGCTGAATTTGAGCACTTAGGTGTTGACATGAATATCAATTATATGGTATTTTTTTTTAAAATTTCCTGTTATAAAACTTTGAATTTTTCCAAACACTAAAAAGTTTCTTATCCCAGGATTTATAGATTACCTTAGCCGTAATTTGCACAACGTTTTGGAATTTTGGGTCCTCAATGCTCTTCAACTTTGTACTTGTTTGGCTCTTTGACTATTTTGATCTGAGCTTCACTGATGAGTCGTATGTAGAACTATTCTTACCACAATCTAAAAGATTGTCTACGCTTGGGTGTACATGATATTATATATGTGTTTGTAAAACATATTAAAACTGTGTTAACTATTGTCTTTTCAAAAAATAGACTAGAACACTTCTTAAATTGCATTTTATTTTTTAAATAAGTACAGTCGGTATGATTGCCAATAAGTCAACTAGCCATCAGAGTTTAATTTAAATTATTTTGAGCTATTATGGGCTACTGTGCCATCTTCAGCTATGAGAAAAAGCCTATAATACATAGTCGACTATAAAAGGCAACAACATAAAAGTTTGAAACAATTCAAATTAGAAAACTAACAACGTAATTTGTAACGTTATACTTACAAAACAAACATGACTGACATTAACTAAAAACAACCACTAAATAATAACTAATAACAGGCTCCTGACTTTGTACAGGCACACACATAATTTGCTTGTTTGAACATGTTTGTCAGGGCCCAATCGTCCACTAACCCGCAGTGGTGAAGTGGTGTAACACCAAAACATAAACTGTAATAATCAAATTTCCTAACTTGATTGATTGTTACAAGGCGCATAAAAACTTACATAAAACAAAATATACCGACACAAGAGTATTCGAAGCTACTGAAAGCTTTAAAATTCAAAGATATCTACAATAAACGAATAAATAATGTTCTTAAAGACTAGTTACTATATTCATCTTTCTTTACTGTGAGGAGTTTTTATTTATTGCTTTAGGTGGTCATATCATTTACCTAATATTTTGTACTTTACATCCATAGTATCTTTGTATATCAAACAACAAAAAACTTGAGTAAGACCAGAAAAGAAAAAGGTTCTCTGAAATACTTCGTCTGATGTCTGTAAATCCGGTCCGTTTGTAACAGTTTGTGCTTTGAAATGCATATTGTTGACTTTTCCCATTGAATATGTTGTTAGAAAATAGGGATTAATTAATGCTTTTAGAATCAAATCGAAATCTGTTTACAAGATCAAAGTACTAAAACTATTGCCGTGACGTCATCTTTTTTATTTCTAGGGTTTCTTTTTCTAAAAGCAACGCGTTCTAAAACTGCTGCTGAAATAGATTATCTATATGTATTTCATTGAACCAAATTATATTCAATATTTTTCTTTGTATGCCTAATTTGAATAAGGAATGATTGATACACAACGTATCGACGAAACCTCTCGGCTATCATCTAAATCCAATAATTAATGATGTCTTTTATCATAAATAAATATTACCCTAAATTAATTTAAAATCTATACTTACCAATACAATGGAAACATATGCTTACGCGTATGATAAAAATCGACATTATGATGATATAGGTTGGAATAATTTTTGGAATTCAAAATTACAGATCGATTTTCTTTTTCCTTTTTTCTCATTAATTTCTTTTTTTTCTTTGTTCTAGATATGAGAACGATGTTTCCGAATATTCTTTGGATATAGTGTAAATCGTAATGATGCACTTACTACAATATACTGAAAATGCATGCGGTTTTGTTTCAATATTTTTAAGGATTCATATCCACTTCCTCTATTATTCTAATGAAAAGTTGTGTGAGATGAGGTGGTCACTAAATTCAGCTCACTAATGATAAGGCAATCTTAAAGAAAGTACAGTAATATTGAAAAGGCGTCTCGACAATACATGTTAATGAAAGAAACAACGGACACCGTTCTGGTTCATTACATCTATTTTAACAAACCAACGCTTGCTCATTGTATCTCCTTTATTTTTGATGCTGACATCAAATCATGCTATTCTTTATGTGTTATATATTTGTTTTTCGTAATTTTTTTTACATAAATAAGGCCGTTAGTTTTCTCGTTTGAATTGTTTTACATTGTCTGATCGGGGCCTTTTATAGCTGACTATGCGGTTTGGGCTTTGCTCATTGTTGAAGACCGTACGGTGACCTATAGTTGTTAATGTTTGTGTCATTTTGGTCTTTTGTGGATAGTTGTCTCATTGGCAATCATACCACATCTTCTTTTTTTATATTCTTTACTAACGCTGACTATTAGAATATATATAACAACGTCTTAAGTTTACAAGATGAAACGACCTAGTTCCATGCAGACCAACACAGTTCTATCCTAGTAGTCTTGGTTCCAAACATTGATTAGCGAACTGATAATCACCCGTTAAATTACAAAACGCAATGATTAACAATAGTTGTATAATTATAAGCCGTATTTATACGTTGATTCATCGACATACAGAGTTAAGAAGTAAATCGGTAATTTAAAAAAAATTGATTAAGATATACGTTTCACTTTAAACTGTATTCCAGCATGTGTGTATAAGTGATAAATTCAGTAATGATTAGTATCCACAGCAGTACCAAACGTGGACTTGATAATTCATTTTGTTAAAGTTTAACGTGCACTGAAATTGTAAAGTAAAACGTCTGAACAGGACAGGAAATTGCAACTCTTAAACATATTTGAAGTATGTGGGGCAAATATATTGCATAATCTTAAATGCAAAAGAAAGACGATAAAGTAATTTGTTAATGTAATTTGATCTATGGACTTTGTTCACTTATTTCAAAACCTTAAATAAAAGGGGCAGTTGTGTACCGATAGTCAAAACTCAAAATCATAGACCAAAGTGTTACAGCTTCTTTGTCTCATTTTAAGAGTATTCCAATATGATAAAGCATGTAATTTCAGTCAGTAAAAACTTTGAGTTTTTTGTTAATAAGAGCTTTTTTTTTAGTAACGAAAAAACATTTATAATCCCACAGATTCACTTAAAGATAAATGATTCAATGATTTGTTGAGATAATATTTGTACCTGAAAAGATTCATTATAAAGTACTAACACAATATATAAAAAAACTGGCCAGTTTCCCTTCAGCAAATTATATACGTACTAAATTCTCCTATGTCTTTGTTTTATGGGTGCTTTTAATGATATTCCTTCATTAATTAATACACAATAACTTTCTTTCCCTTTTGGAAACGATAATGAGATTATATGTGTTATTGCAATGTTTGACATCTACCATTATCACTATTAACCGAGTATTGGCAGTTTCTGGTTTATTTCTTCATTTTAATTAACCTTCCGGCACAGTGTACGTTATAGTTTGTAAATATTTTTTAAACTACAGCTTGTTGAACTCCTTCCATACAAAATTGAAAAGATTATACAAATAGCCGTTTTTGGCACAACTTTTGGAATTTTGAATCCTCAATTTTCTTCAACTTTGTACTTGTTTGGCTTTACACATATTTTGATATGAGCGTCATTGATGAGTTTTATGTAGACGAAACGCGCGTCTGGCGTACTAAATTACAATCATGGTACATTGGATAACTATACATATATGTGATATTTGATTTCAAGAAAATTTAATACATTAAGTCATATCATAATAGGAATTAAAAAAATCTGTTTCGCAAATTTCTGACCAAAATGTTTTGTTCAGAGATGAAATATTATTGCTGTGAATTTTTAGATTATGGAAATGGTAGGAGTCGACGTCCTCGTATTTTCATCTGTAAATCATGTTAGTTTGAGTGAAATAAGTGAGAGAAAAAAAACCTATGGAAACCACATATGTTCTGCGTAATAATGTTTTACATTACGTTAATTTTGCTTTTTCACACATTTCGTCAACTTATCGAATTGGTTGATCTATTTTATTATTAATGACGTCAATAAAAAACACAGGTGCACGAGAATAATTATTTTCAATTCTTACTTTCTTATCAAATAAAGAGCTGAAACAATTTTGTTTTATTACAGATTAACCCTGAATGATGCTTTAAAATGCAACATTTCTGGTAAAACACAATACTAGAAATGGCTTTAGTGGACGCTGAAGAAACGTACATAGAACTGATCTTTAAGTTCTTCCAAGACAACAATGAAACAGATAATGTAGATTTTACCAGACCCCATGTTCGACCGTCACTTCGGTATGTATATCCCATGTTTATGTTCCTCCATGCGTTAATTGGCATCGCTGGATTTGTTGGAAATATTGGAATTCTGTTTATCATTGGAAAACACCGTTTATACCGTGACCAAACACATTTCTTTTTGGGCAACATAGCCTTTGCAGACATCATAAAATGTGTTGTTGTACTACCAATAACACTCGCCAATCTGCTCATTCATAATTGGATCTTTGGAAGTTTTCTTTGTTTCTTTCTGCCTATGATTCAATGCTTTCCAATACATGCTTCCATGTTGACATATTTAATGATAGCCATTGACAGATATCGCTTTATTGTTACACCATTTAAGACGAGAGCACCTGCTGGACTATGCATCATCGGTGTCTGGGTTGCAGCTGTATGCGTCGTTTTGCCTTATGCGGTTTATATCAAATTTATAGATCTCGGTGCTATATTAGGATATCGTTTTGAAGGAGTTGGAATTTGTTACGTTAACCAAGAACGACATATTGAAGAATACATCCGAGCCATGTTTGTAACAATGTATGCTATGCCATTAGCTGTAATTGGGTTTCTCTGCGTCAAAGTTTCTGCAGAACTCAAAATGTTAGAAACTCGTCCAATGTATAGCGTGCATTATTCCTCCAATACAAATTCATCACAAGTCACATGGCCAGAACAAAATGGTAATGTGAAGACTGATTCATCAACTGCAAGTAACGAATATAAACCCAAACACACCTATCAAGGAAACAATAATCAAGACACCGATGACGATATTGATGTTGACAAAGAAAAGAGAACTCAGAACTATATCATAACCATGGTAACGTTATTTGCCATGTGCTGGTGTCCTCTCAATATTCTTATCCTGGTGCAATATTTCGTTCACGAGAATGGGGACAACACCGGTCATTTTGATATAACTTACATAACATTTACGTGGTTTGGATTTCTGTCAACATGTACAAATCCCGTATTGTTCGCATCATGCCATATGTCAGATTCCACCAAAGATCGATTGAAAGGTTACTTCCGTTTTAGCACAAAAAGAAAACAAAAGGTATGGCACTTTAACATATAACTTGAGGATGTTCGCTACTCTGTTTTAAAATAACAAGCTTTTTAAAAGACTGTTATAAATTGAAAGTAAATAAATAAAAAAACTGAAAAAGCAGAAAAAAATGGAGAGTCCGTGTGCTCGTTTTCGTGATGAAAGCCGTTGAAAATTTGGCGGGAAATAATTCTCTCTAGATTTTTCTTCACTTAACATTGGCACCTTTTTTATTAAAAAAACTATGAAAAAATAACAAGGATTTCATAAGATTTTTAAATATGGCTTTTTAAAAATATTTGATAAAAATATGAAAAGAAAAGTAGGGGTTAGTGGGCAATTTTTTTTAATGCTAATACATGGATAAAACCAGAGGATTCCGAAAATCTGGCAAAAATAAAAAAAGTAGAGGAGCAAACATCCTGAAAATAACTATACGGGTGAAGTTTTCTTCAAACACTTACAATAAATTTTTGCAATCTAAATGAGCTGCAGATACTTGTCCTTAAGTAAAAGCATTCTTTACAAACGGTATGCACTTCTGCATTCCGTCGGAACTTATACTCAATCATTCAATTGGAAAATGGAAAATATGTATTACTAAATTTCATAATGTAGCATCGCAATTTTGAATTACAACACTTATTTCTAATGTTGAGCATTTCTGATGACCTTACAGAAGTACCTAACACATCGGGTCTATGATGGTCCACGCGTAATTCAAATTTTCAATATGTTTGTACTGTATGGAGGACTTATACGTAATTTCTTTAAGGTTTTATCTGATTTTCTATAATTCATGTTCTTTGATTTCTTCCTCTGAATCAACTGCTCTTTTTACTCCGTAAAAATAGTTTTTAATTTTCTCATATGAATTAAAATACGAAAGGAGTAAATAGTTATCAAAAGTACCAGGATTATAACCCATCATGTCATCATTAACAAATGTAAGAATACATGAATGCTAAAATTGTACCACATATATGCTATAAATTTAATAATAATTCTAAAGTTTGTAAAAAGAACAACATACAAAATATGTTTTGTACTTTTCATTATTCTCTTTTACAAATAAAATGGAACGAGTCGAAAGTATTAAGATATATGAGAGTAAGTCATAAAAATGCATTAACTTACACAATGACCAATATTTTACATACCATTGTCCAAGCTTTTTATTGCTTCTTTGTCTACTAAATGATAATGGGATTTGAGATCCATGAAGATGAACTACATAAAGAAACGATTAAACATTATCTACAATCTAAGTATCCTATTAGATAGTGAATAATATCTTTGAACAAGCTACCTAACTGTAATTGATTAAGTGAATCAACTGTAATAAAATATCAATTTACATTATTTTCAGCCAACACGACGTGGGAAACCAGACCAAAGAGAGAGTTTCGAATTTGAACATCGCGTTGAAAGTAGACCTAGACGTGTTGATAGTGTATAATACTTGTCAAATACAGGACGGGTTGGAAATGTCTAATTTGTATTCTGCATAGTAAGCTAGTCTATTGTTATCTACATGCGAACAGTTGATTTTTCATTAAATCTAACAAATTGTATACATGTGAGAGACACGGGGTTATGAAAAATACGAGTTAAAGAAAATGTTATCAATGTGGGTTTTATGTTGAACATAGAAAAATTTAGAAACAAACGCTATAGGTCAGATTTTTAGAACAATACGAACACCACAAAAACGGATGTATTCCGTTTAAGTCTTGTGGTCTGGAAAAGCAAGTTTATTTGTTCTATAACTCGACAAGTGACATTTGTCTTATTACTCCAATTCTTTCCGATATAAATTTATAGCAGGATTGTTTTACCCTATCATAAATTATCCCGTTGCATTCCCAATAACACAATGTACCTAAAACATTTACAATAATTACAAGATACTGTATATAGAGATGATCTAAAGTCTCCAACCGAGATAGTCTAGTGAGTTTCCTTTCTGACGTAAACCATTGAATTGAAATGTTTTTGACGAAGAATAATCCGCCTGCATTGATGTGATATCTAATTCGATATAAAAATAAACATAACGGTGCCTCATATTAATCTTTTTTTTAATATCAAATATATCTATATATGAAGTATGTATATAAAATCAATAATATCTATTTCAAATATATGTTATTTTAGTATTGTATCAGGAAGAATATTGTAATTTGCTAATTTTGTGAAAAGTAATTATGGTCTGATGTCATAAAAGATTTATTCAGTATGCGCTGATAAATTACACATTAGAAAGCTGTTTTAAGCTTGACACTAGAAAGGGAAGTCGAATTTATAACTGCACTGCAGTGATGCTATCAGCATAAATTATTGAAGGAAAAAAAGGCTATTGTTACTAGTAATTGTTTGTTCGGTCACCACAAAGAATAATTTATCACCAGGGATAAATGATAATCTAGCGACCAAACTTGCTCAATAGTATTTTGTTTTGTAATTTCTATCATTCATTATTCAACATAAAACTGATTCCACAAAATTTGAGCTGTTTACTATACTGAAAGACTGCTTTTTTATGTCGGGTTGTCAGAAGTAATTAATATTGCACTTGAATTTTGAATTTGTTAGGAATTATATTTGGCAGTTTTATTTTTGTAACCTGTAAGACAGCTGCGTATCAACTGTAATGTAATGCCGTTATCATAAGTTTGAAATATATATGAATAGTGTTTATTGTGATTCAAATATAGCAAATATGGAAGATATTTGCTCGTATGATTGGCTGAACAATATGGGTAACCTAGTTACCAATTAAATTCTATTTATTTTTAATAAAAAAAAAATGTTTACATCGGAACTTTTCAGAAATGTTTTACAAATTGACAGAGTGGTAGTAAGTTGAAGGCGAGTTATTAACCATGATTAACGAAAGATAACATGGAAAATATTTCAAGCGGAGCTGATAATAAACAAAAAGAGCTGGGTTATTTTAATGCTAAATGAGGACCATTATGTAGTTTTGTTTTTTAGCCTATTTTAATTTTCTTTATAAAGATTCTACCACTGAGTCAGGAAAGGGATAAATCGTGTAAGAATATGAGAAATATAGATTCTACCACAAGATCGAGTGTGATACGATATTTACCCACTCGTGACAGTTAAATTATCAAAGGAGTAGGGGCAATACGGCCCTTATTTGGCCCAAAAATCACTGCAAATTTTAATGTTATCATACATATTTTAAAATTAATGAAAAGTATCTAAGGTAAAAGGTATTCAGGAAAACAAAACAATTTTGTACACTGAACAAGTTATCATGGCAACAAACCATGACTTTATGTGTATATTTTGTAAAATTTAGTGATTTTTCTTGTTTTTCATCAAATTTTTAAGTACATTTGAGATTGAAAAAGTATGTGCGCACCCACGAAACAACTTTATATTTGGTAAGATTTTGTCATTAATTATAATAAAGCTGCTGTTAAATTATTTTGTTGTTTCTTGGCCGAGCGTTTTAAATATTTATAAATTAAACTGTTGAGAATGGATAAATATCGTATCACACTCGATGTAGTGGTAGAATCTATATTTCTCATATTCTATAAACTATCTGTATTATATTACTTCGTATAATGTCTGGTATACTTTACAAGATGTTCATTTTATTATTATTATTAGAATATTCATTTTTTTGTAAGAAACAAGAAACTGTTTTTTATAAATACTATATAATTAGTGTTATTTGCTTTAGATTGATCATCTCATTTATGTCATATCGATTTCTAGAGAATGTATGGATGCTGATGAGGTTATACCATTTCCACTTTGGTCGTTTACTTACATTGCATGCAATTTAGGTCATTTATCTCAATTTATCGGGTCACGATTCAAGGGTCGAAATGGAAATCATTATTGGTTTGACCTATTAAATATATGTTTTGAATTTAAATCATTAAAATCAACTTGTTAGAACAAGAATTATATATAGTTCATAAAGATACGATGCGTCTGTGTCTCAAAGCATTAACGGTATGTCTTCGCGGTTCTTAGATACAAGTACATATATGTCTGATCCGTAATTTTACCAAATGTAGCCTCATATTTTGATTTGAGTGTGGATTTGTATGGCGGTTTATTCTAACATATTTTTGGCATTAGAATAGAGATAACTGTTTTTGACGACCATCAATTATTTTACTGTCGCAAAACCCCGTTTGCCTGTCTCCGCTACGCGTCGCCAGATAAACTATTTTTGCGACAGTAAAACTACCGATAGACGTCATTAAGTACCAAATACAATACAGTTATCTCTGAAGTGGTCGCGTGAGTCGAAGTGAAAGGTATGATCAAATATTTTTTAACCATAACGTTTGGTCACCGATTTCAATCTTAATATAGCGAACATTCAAATGTATGTGCAGAATTAGGGGGGTTTATGCAGATATCGCGGCTTGATAAACAGGTTCATAGCATGGTATACGGTAGTTTACAACAACATGCATTTGTGGTGACATGAACTACAAAATTATAACACAAAACTTTAAAAAAAACTATGTACAATTAGGGTTTTAATTTGCTGTAAATTGAAAATCGAATAAGCTAGCAAGCGGGACAAGGTTTCCTTTTGCACACCTATCATTGTTATGTAATGAATTGTTAATTTAAGGTGGTATCGGAGTCTAAAATAAAAATGATAGAGTTTGTTCATACTTTGCAAAAACGTAGTATCTATTGATATATGTTGAAAAATATAATAAAAATGATAGGTCACCGCGCATTTTCTCAAGCTACAGGACGTGACAAAATGACACATTTTGTATGGATAATACAGGAAAAAACACCATTTTGGGATTAGAAGCTAAATAAAATGATAGAATTGTTAAATACTTAAGGAAAAGATAGCTTTTAGATAATGCTTTGAGAATATCAAAAGAAAAGATATGGTCACTGTACCTTTTTTCCGGCTAAAATACAAAATAGGAAAATTCCATGTAGATTCCTTCAGAAAATGCACTGTTTGAGAGTTACCTCCCCTTAAAATACCAATTAAAAAAAAATTAAAAAAAAATTAATCAACATTTGTGAAAATACTAATATTTATAAGTTCTATTCTTATGAATTGTTCTTTTAAATGAAAATTCACATTAAATATCTGCATTCCTGCATCACATTTTTACTGACTTGATAGAAAATCTGGACCTTTGGTTCTCTGTTATTTTCAATCCAAGAAAAGGAACTTAAAAGACAAAGTCGCGAAGAAATAATAGCATTTTATTAACAAACTAAAAAATAGCTATAAGATTAAACAATGAACCTTTTCAAGAGAAAGCAATTATGAAAACTCTTATACAATGCTTGCAATACTAGTATATATAATGTAAGCCATTTGTATTCTGTTCATTCATATTATGGTGTTCTTCTTCATCTGCTGAATAACATTTGTAAATAATATGTATATTTTGAGAAAAAAAAGATGAAGTATATCTATATTGACACCGTTGTGTATTGATATTAAATGGTTGTGAAAATAAAGTTATTGTTAACCTACAGATGTTTTTCTTTACATTGACCTACCTGGAATATCATCCATTACAAACTAAAAAGAATATTTTCTAAATCTTCCAGCATCGTTGGTACGATTGCAAATGATCAACTCTCCATTAGAGATTAAATGACATTGTAAGATAGAACACTTACCTGATGGAATATGAAGACAGGTCTCTCATAAGTAAAACACACTAACTGTAAAAATATACATCTACACAGCAAAAAGTAATAAACCATGCAGTCAATAAATAAAAAATAAGAAGATGGTCAATGAATCCAATCACCACAAGGGACCAACTGACTAAAATAGTAGAGTATAATATAATGGATATGTAGACAATTCTCTCACAAGCAAAATACTCTATCTGTAAAAGTATAATGACTTAACTCAATTTGATAGAGCTTATGTAAACTTTCTCTGAGTGAACCTAAATACCAGGCTGATAATGTTGTACGCCAAACGCACGTTTCGTGTTCAAAAGACAAATAAGTGACGCCAGAATAAAACTAAGTTAAAAAACAAAATAAAGTACTAAGTTGAAAAGCAGTCAGGGACAAAGATTTAGAAAAGATGATATATTCCTTATGTAAAAATACTTAGTATTTCGAAGTATTCAATGTTTTATACAGCTAATTAATAAATATAAAAATATCAATTAACGTTTACACTCCAAAATATGGAAAGTGACGGATGCCAATTCTCTTTTGGAAAATTTATTCATGAAATTATAATTATTAAGTAGAAATTTATAAAAATCATTAAAGTATCGAAGAATTGTCGACTAAATAGAAGGATTCTATGGATTTTTAGAATGTTCTTCACAAACTAAAATTTTCAAAAGACATTTCTTTAATTTAAAACCGTTTTGATAAAATTATAATGGAAAACGTTTTCAGATATTTATTTACTGTCTAATTTTTGCAATTGCAATTAATCTTGGTATGTCGCTTTAATATTTTTTTTCTCTATAACGATCTGTTTTGTTATTTAAGGAATGACTGTAATATTTTTTTCTGTCTATGATGAAACATAAAACATTTGGTGCTCACTGAATAACGCGCATAGCGGGTTATTTAACATTTTTTTTTCGATTAGACAGAAAAAATATTACAGTCATTTCTTATAATTTAATTCTAAATTCCATTTTAAACCATAGAAAATCATGAAAATCATGAAAAAACGTTGATGACTTCACGGTCACATGACTAAATTTTGTCTATGGGCTGATAACAAAATAACGTCAGCCAATCAGAAGACGCGTTACATCCAAAATGAAATTATTTGAATTTGAACGAAATATTTCCCAAAATATACTTTATTTTAAATCAAGTTATCTAACAAATATTTTTGTTTCGCCCTTTGTTGAGGTAATGCTTAGATTATTTCTGTATTAATGAATGATTTCGAAAATTAGTTAAGCATTTGTTTTAATTATTTGGCCGTTATAAAATGTATTTGTGTAACTCCAGTAATCGAAATGTAGCAATCAATATACATCCATGGTAAATTAGGATGATGAAAATACGAAAGATAAATAGTATAGGATTAAACGCCTTTTCAAAGGAATTTATTGGTGTATAAACTCGACCAATTCACTCACAAACAAATAAAAGTCCAAAGGACTTTGATCATATATTTGTGAGTGACTTGGTCCAGTTGATACACCAATAAATTTCTTTAAAAAGGAGTTCAATCCTTATAATTCTTTGAAATTGGAGATAGGGAATATGTTTTTTCCACACTCGTTACCTGTAGTGCACGTTAATTGTAGATTTATATCACCGAATAGACCTTGCGCGTGAATATATTTGTTGAATAACGCAATAATATGTACACAAAGAAATTTGCGATCTGAAAAAATGCAAAAACTCTTATAATTCAAACGATTTTTTTGGGTGTTTATTATTTAATTTAAAATTAACGTAAAATAAATTTTGTAAACGTCGGTGTTTTTATCGCCGCCATCTTGTGTACATTTGTTACGAAAAGAAGGTCAACATCGTCTATCGAAAAATAACCAACGTTAAAATCAACTACCGGAAGTCCTCTCGGCCAATAGTATCAACGTGTTCCCTAGTATGCAAATCATATAAGAATCATTGTAAATTATAGTAAAAGGGTATGATTCGATATATGTATAATTGAAAAATTAATTATAAAAGATGCTGTTGATACCATGAGGCCAATACAATATAAAAAACAAGAAAAAAACATAAAAAATAAAACAGTGGTAAATAATCAACAAAACACAACAATGAAGACAACTGTTTACAAAACACAATTGAAGACAAAAACCCACGAACCTCAACCCACACAAAACTATAGCCGATTATCTATGTTTCTCTGGAATAGAAAGCATATTCTGATTCCATACTGGCTCCGGTCATGGCATTATTGGCATATTAATATTTGTTGGTTGGTCTTATTTGATGATATCAATCCATCAAATGAGAAAAGGATTAAGTTTACGGTAATTTTAACAAATCCGTCGTGAACTAAACAGTCAAAAAATTCTGAAATATATAGTAGAACAAAATCTTTAAAGCGGAATGAGATATATTTTGTCAATAAAATACATATTCCTTTGAAATTAGAAGTTTCTTAAAAGGTTTTCTAAAAGAGAAGCGAACAACACCAAAATGGACATTTAAACTCAATATCGATAATAAACTGTTAACACCATAGCAAACTCAGACTACACAAACAAAGACAAACAATATGCTTCGAAATTTTTGTAATTGCTAGTAAAGTCATTTTAAAAGTATTTAGAGAAGTCTAATGTTTTTTATCTATTGAAAATAAACCGGAACCGTAACCGTAACAGAATATTCTGCTGCGTGGGTTCTTTTGGGTACATATATACCTTGGTTAATGTACAACAATATGTATGTATGACCTCTAATTAAAACATATAGACGCACCCAAGGGCATCGTCTATAAAAGTATTTCATTATAGATACCTGGATAGAAATGTTGTATTTGTGCAAGATGCACATTGCGTCTACAAATGACCCATCAATGACGACCGAATAATAAAAAATTAAAAAAAGTCACAAAAAGTACGAGGTTGAAGAGGATATAGGACAAAATATTCCTAAAAGGTTTGCAAAATACAAGTACGGTAATCTATTCTTGCGGTTGAAAAGCCATAGAATTTCAAAAAATCAAAGTTTATCTTCTTCATGATGATTAAAGCAGTGATAGCCAATTTGAGTATTACACTTATAGACTTAAACACTTTCGAACAACGGAATACTACTGTTGCCTTTATACATCATATCTCAACAAAACTAAATAAATGTATGAATGTGGTAGATAAGAGAATATCTCATTTTAAAATGATTTAGAAGTAAATAATAGAGTACATAATACATCTATTTCAAGAATACGAAATGAACCTCAAAAATTTGCAAAACGGTTTTTGATTGTACCGGACGACAAAGCAGCCCAAAATATGGTGGTGGTATGCAGTAAATACTACACGGACGTTCTTAAGAATGAAATTTTAAATTCAAGTCAATCTGCTTCACATAAATTTATACAGTAAACATACCACAACCACATCAAAAGTTAACACTTCTTCTGAACATTTTAAGGTCCCGTCTATGTATTGGCTACCTCACCTCACCTCACCTATCCTCTTCATGCCGGTCGGCATTTAAGGCCCTGATACATTCTTTCCATTTTACACGGTCTTTAGCTGCTGTTCTTGCTGTAGCCCAGCTGTTCCATCCAAGTGATGTTCTTTCAGTCTCTACAGTCCGTCTCCATGTGGTTTTGGGACGTCCAACTTTTCTCTTTCCCTCAGGTTTCCATGTGAGTGCAACTGAGCATATTCTGTTGGTATCCATCCTTAGTACATGACCAATCCATCTCCATCTTCGTTCTATTATATCATCACTTAGCTTTTTTGTTCCAGCTTTTATGTGAAGGTTTTCGTTGGATATTTTATCAGGCCATCTTATTTTTAGTATCTGTCTTAGACATCTGTTTTGGAAGGTGTTTAATTTCTTCTTGTCTTGTTCGGTGGTTTTCCAGGTTTCACATCCATATAGAAGGACTGATGTGACTAAACTGTTAAATAACCTGACCTTTGTTTTAAATGACAGTACCGACGATCTCCAAACTTTTCTTAGCCTGCTAAATTGGCCTTTAGCTTTCTTCAACCTGTTGTCCATGTCATTGTCAAATCCACCTTTTGTTGTTATTATTCCTTCTAGGTAAGTGAAGGTATCGATATCTTCTAGGTCTTTCTCATTTAACTTCACTGAGTTGTTATTTGTGGTGTTCATCCGCATTACTTTGGTTTTAGAGGTGTTAATCTTAAGTCTTAAATTCTAATTCGTAAACTCAAACGAACATAAAATATTTATCAAATAACCACAAACTCTTACATGGGAGACGCCACTTGCAGAGACAAGCGCACATTTTATTATAAATATAATATGAGTATAATATTGTTGAAAGTTCATATAAATATATAGCTATTAAGCAGCTGGTACTAGTTTCCCCATACTTGTGGTCCACAAATCTGAAAATAAATAATATGATTAATAATATTATTTATTTTGCAAAATGCTACTGTACACTTTGACTGCAATGGCTCGAATGACTTTAAACCACCTGAGTTCACTCGTGCATGAACTCAATATCCCAATCGAACCGACCTTACTATAATTAACCAAACACGTGTTAACTATAAACAACAACTTTACATGTTCGATTTTGTACAACTTTGATAAATACATCTATTTTGCTGGCATTCTCTTGAAGTTTATCTGTTTCCAGTTGTATGTGTTGGAAATTGGAAGACAGTAGTGCTAGGTCGTCAGCAAAATCAAGGTCCTCTAGTTTGGTGGTAAATTTCAATCTGATTCCTGTTTCATGGTCTTTAATCGTTTGTTTCATGACATAGTCAATGGCTAATAGAAATAAGAAACCAGACATCACACATCCTTGTTTTACTCCTGTTTTTACTTTAAACCAATCCGATTGTATTCCTTCGTCTATGACTGCGCACTCAAATGAGTCGTAAAAGAGTTTTATAACTGTGATGAGTTTGTCTTGGATGTGGTAAGCTTTTAAGATGGACCATAAGCTTTCCCTGTGGATGGAGTCAAACGCCTTTTAAAGGCTACAAAGTTGATGTATAAAGGAGCATTCCATTCTGAACATTGTTCAATAATGTTTCTTAATGTGAAAAGTTGTTCTGTAGTGCTTTTACCCCTTCTGAAGCCAGCTTGTTCTTGTCTCAGTTCTTCATCTATTCCTTCTTGTATTCTTTGGATGATGATCTTAGTGAATACCTTACTTGGCACAGAGAGTAGTGTTATGCCTCTGTAGTTGTCGCAGCATGTTCTATCTCCTTTCTTTACTATTTTAACTATCACACCTTTATTCCAATCTTTTGGTATTTTATCTCCAATCCATATCATATTGTACAGTTTATGTAAATACTTGGTGGTTGTTATTGAATCTGCTTTTAGTATCTCAGCTGTTATGCCACCTATACCTCCTGACGTCCCATTTTTTAATCTTTTCAATGCTTTTGAAATTTCCTCTTTCGTGATTGGACCTGTATCTATACCTCTTTCCTCGATTTCATAGTTTAAATTGATGTTAAATGGTATTTCAGGCTCAGGTTTGTTCAAGACTTCTTGAAAGTGTTCTTTCCATCTTTTTAGTTTTTCATCATGGCTAGATAATGGATTTCCAGACTTATCTTTGATGACTTGAGGTGGTTTCTGTTTTTCATTGCAAATTGTTCTTGTTACTTCGTATACAGTTTTCATCATGCCATTGCTTGCTGCTTTTTCTGCTTCTTCTATTAAGTTGTCTGTCCATTGCCTTTTGTCATTTCTCATACTTTTCTTCACCTCCTTGTCCTTGTCACTGTACTTGGCATGTAAGTTGTTCTTAACTCGTTCTGATCTACTGCTGTTAGTTCTTTCCTTTAGTTGTCTTCTCTCATCTACAAGTTTCCATGACTCATTGGAGATCCAGGGCTTTTGTCCACGCTCTTTGAAACCTAGGGTGTTAGTTGCTGTTTCTTTATAGCATTTTGTTATACCTTCCCAGAATGTTTCTATGTCCTCTAGCTCGTCTAAGAGTTGGAACCTGTTCTTCAACTCGATTGAAAATGCTTTTCTTATTTCTGGACATTGTAGTTTTGTGGTATCGAATCTCTTTCTTGAAGTATCTGTTACTATTTTGTATTTCTTAAGTTTGATTCTTAATTTGCATTTGAGGAGTTCGTGATCGCTGCCAATGTCTGCTCCTCTCATAGCTCTTGTGTCCAGTATTGATGTTCTGTGTTGTCTTGTAACCAGGATATGGTCTATTTGATTTTCTGTTTTCTTGTTTGGTGATATCCATGTTACTTTGTGTTTGTCTTTGTGTGGAAAGATTGTGCCAGTAATGACTAAGTTGTTCCTTTGGCAAATATCAAGGAGGTTTCCTCCATTTTCGTTTCTTCTCCCTATTCCATGCCTTCCCATGATGTTTTCGTGACCGTCATTGTTCATTCCAACCTTTGCATTAAAATCTCCCATTACTAATAGGATGTCATGTTTAGGTGTTCCTGCTATGACTCTATCTAGCTGTTCTATGAAGCTTTCTTTTGTTTCATCTGTAGCATCGTTGGTCGGTGCATATACAGTGATGATACTTATTTTAATGGTTGATGTGTGGAATCTGGCATACATTAGTCTCTCAGTGATTGGCTTCCATTCAATCAGTGCCTTTTTTGCTCGACTTGACAGCATCATTCCAACTCCTGCCTGATGTATTCCATCATTCCTGCCTGAATATAATAATACTTTGTCATTTCGAAGTGTAAGCTTTCCACTGTCTAGCCATCTGACTTCGTTTAAGGCCAATATTGGCTACCTAAACTGCACAAAAAACATTTAAATATTGTTTCATCTCGGCTTTTAATTGTCCTTTTAATTGACAAATTCAACAACACTTACCGTTATCTTGATGACATTTTTTCGTTAAATAATCAAGGATTTTCTCAATATACTGCTGACATTCACCCCAATGAACTTACTTTAAATAAATCAAATTCAAAACGGTCATAACTGTCCTTTTCTGGATTTAGATACTTCGGTATAAAACTGAATGGAAACTCCGCACTTACATTTACGACAAAAGAGACGATTTTTCGTTCCCTTTTATTAATTTTCCACTTTTATCTTGTGATGTTCCTTTCGCACCATCTTACGGTGCTCATATTTCACAGCTCGTTTGCTATGCCTGTGTCTGTTGTGACGTTTTTGAATTTAACAAACGTAATCTATGTATTACTGGTAAATTATTAAACCAAGCATATCGTAACCATAAATTACTTAAAACCTCTACTTGATTTTTACATGGATATAAAGATTTGGTTTTGAAGTTTGGTTGAATCTTATTTCAAACGGGATAGTACATCCTCATTTTTACGAAAATGTTGCTAACCGTGCCCGGAAATTTAGAAATGATCCTTGTAAACTTATCGCTTCTTTAAATGAACTTATTCTAAAAGGTTACCAACTCAATGCTGTTATAACATCATCGAATATTGTTTTTATTGGTATATTTATTGATTTAGTTATCAGTAAATTAAAATTAGACTAAATATTACTAGTATGTTATACACATATATTGATCTACATTATGTTGATACCTGTATATTGGCATTGCACAAGGTCGTGTTTTTATCTATTGGATGTTTTATCCATTGGATGTTGGATGTGTACGGATTTACAATTTAGTCTTAGATGTAATTTTTTTTATTAGTTGTTAGTGGCTTTGAACTAGCTGTCAGTTAACTGCGAGTACTTTCAGATCAGATCTGATCCTAGTGTTTTTGTTGTTGGGGTGTACAAGTACCCGGCCATGTCCACTTCTATTTTATGTTGTACTGTTATACCACTGTCCCAGGTTAGGGAGAGGGTTGGGACTCCGCTAACATATTTATCCCCGCCACATTATGTATGTATGTTTATGTATGTATGTGCCTGTCCAAAGTCCAAGTGGTTGTCGTTTGTTAAAGTGTTGCATATTTGTGTTTCGCTCACTTTTTTTTAGGCCGTTAGTTTCTAGTTTGAATTGTTTTACATTGTCATTTCGGTGCCTTTTATAGCTGACTTTGCGGTATGGGCTTTGCTCATTGTTGAAGGCCTTATGGTGACCTTTAGAAAAAGAGGGACGAAAGACACCAAAGGGACAGTCAAACTCGTAAATCTAAAACAAACTGACAACGCCATGGCTAAAAATGAAAAAGACAAACATAAACACAATAGTACACATGACACAACATAGAAAACTAAAGAATAAATAACACGAACCCCACCAAAAACTAGGGGTGATCTCAGGTGCTCCGGAAGGGTAAGCAGATCCTGCTCCACATGCGGCACCCGTCGTGTTGCTTATGTGATTACAAATACGGTAAATAGTCTAATTCGGTATGTCAAATTCATGAAAGGGAAGGGGATTGTAGTTACGACGTAAGGAACATATCCGATATCATTTGTGAAACGGTTATTCCATAACGGTCAACCAACTCGTGATGGCGTCCGTAAAATTTACGAAGGGATGATTTCAACTTCACCATTTGGAACTCTTGGTTTAATAGCTTCCTTGTGAGTAGTAACCCTCTATCAAGAAAATCATGATAGGAAATGCAAGCACGGGAATATCGTATCAATTGGGAGATATATACCCCGTATGCAGGTGCTGCTGGAATGTTGCTACTTAGAAATGGAAAGTTCACAATTGGAAAGCTGAAATCATCTCTTTGGTCGTAAAGTTTTGTCTTCAACCGACCCTCATTGTCAATTTCTAGATGTAAGTCAAGATATGAAGCCGACTTAACTGTATCTGTAGTATCCTTTATCTCCAATTCGATGGGATAGATGCGATCCACATAGTCACCAAATTTTAGAATTGTCTCATTGGCAATCATATCACATCTTCGTTTTTGTATGTAGTCATTACAGTCCTTAAAATTGCATTATATTTAAGTATAATGCGTGCAAACCGTTGTTAAAATCCCCATTCTAATCAATGATGAAATTACAGATATTATCTAGGAATATGCTCATCATCGAATTTTAATAAAAAAAAAATGTTGTCATTGGTAACGTTTGGAGACCGAATGCTCATCAGAATATACATATAGAGTTTTGCTTTTCCAAAGATGTGTTTAACTGGGTCGATGCCACTGCTGGTGGACGTTTCGTCCCCGAGGGTATCACCAGCCCAGTAGTCAGCACTTCGGTGTTGACATGAATATCAATTATATGGTCATTTTTATAAATTTTCTGTTTACAAAACTTAGAATTTTTCGAAAAACTAAGGATTTTCTTACGCCTAGGAGTAGATTACCTTAGCTGTATTTGGCACAACTTTTTGGAATTTTTGGGTCCTCAATGCTCTTCAACTTTGTATTTTTTTGGATTTTTAACTGTTTTGATCTGAGCGTCACTGATGAGTCTTATGTAGACGAAACGCGCGTCTGGCGTATTAAATTATAATCCTGGTACCTTTGATAACTATTTACACCACTGGGTCGATGCCACTGCTGGTGAACGTTTCGTCCCCGAGGGTATCACCAGCCCAGTAGTCAGCACTTCGGTGTTGACATGAATATCAATTATATTGTCATTTTTATAAATTTTCTGTTTACAAAACTTTGAATTTTTCGAAAAACTAAGGATTTTCTTACGCCCAGGAGTAGATTACCTTAGCTGTATTTGGCACAACTTTTTGGAATTTTTGGGTCCTCAATGCTCCTCAACTTTGTATTTTTTGGGCTTTTTAACTGTTTTGATCTGAGCGTCACTGATGAGTCTTATGTAGACGAAACGCGCGTCTGGCGTATTAAATTATAATCCTGGTACCTTTGATAACTATTTACACCACTGGGTCGATGCCACTGCTGGTGGACGTTTCGTCCCCGAGGGTATCACCAGCCCAGTAGTCAGCACTTCGGTGTTGACATGAATATCAATTATATGGTCATTTTTATAAATTTTCTGTTTACAAAACTTTGAATTTTTCGAAAAACTAAGGATTTTCTTACGCCCAGGAGTAGATTACCTTAGCTGTATTTGGCACAACTTTTTGGAATTTTTGGGTCCTCAATGCTCTTCAACTTTGTATTTTTTTGGATTTTTAACTGTTTTGATCTGAGCGTCACTGATGAGTCTTATGTAGACGAAACGCGCGTCTGGCGTATTAAATTATAATCCTGGTACCTTTGATAACTATATTCAATATAAAACCCACTTATCTTTTTTCTTCAATCTGTCTTATTAATAATCCCGTGTCTCCAACAGCCAAAAAATTTGTTTTTATTTCTTGAATAAATCATTGGTGTAAGTAACAATAGATTAAGTTAATACACAGAATACAAATTAGATGTTTCCAACCCGTCCTGTATTTGACAATTATCATACACCATCAACACGTCTGGGTCTACTTTCCACGCAATGTTCAAATTCGTAACTTTCTCTTTGGTCCTGTTTATCACGTCGTGCTGGCTGAAAATAAATGTAAACAAACGTACAATGATATTTTATTACAGTTGATTCACTTAATCAATTACAGTTAGGTAGCTTGTTCAAAGATATTATTAACTATCTAATAGGATACTTAGATTGTAGATAATGTTTAATCGTTTCTTTGTGTTACCATCTTTACGGGTTCTCAAAATCCATTATCATTAAGTAGACAAAGAAGCAATAAAAAGAATGGACATTGGTGTGTAATTTATTGGCCATTGTGTCAGTAAATGTACTGTTTGACTTAATCTCATATATCTTAATAATTTCGATTCGTTTAATTTTTCTATTCAAATATGATCGTTTTTTGTACATCAGTTGTATATTTTTGTAGGTAACTGTATGTGTATACGTGTATAAAACATTTCTTTAACAGTTAACAGCCTGCCAAATTAACAAATAATTCTAGATCTATTATAAGGATGATAAGCAAAATATATTTTATTTCATATACCACATGACAGGTCTCATTTGTTTGAATCGTTTCAAAAGTTCATATGTTTCAACATTAAAAATAGTAACACAAATAAAATATTTAAAAAACTGTGTCCCAATTGTATTTTACTGTGTTTCTGTTTTACTATTTTTCCCTACAGTCACTCTCACAATGACTGGACACACTATGAGGTCCATCGTATTCCATTAAGTATTGGAACACGTCTTCTTATTGAGTTAGGTATTTCAGCATATTTCGTGTTTTGTATATTGTTAAACCTAATCATTGTAAATATAACAGAATTTGAAGAGACTGCCAACAAAGTGAGAGGTTTAGCGCTATTAAATCAGGTGTAATCCATCATTTTTTTATATTTGAAAATGCCTGTACCAAGTCAGGAATATGACAGTTCTTGATGTGTTTTGTCGTTTATGTTCTAGTTCGACAACTCAAACGAACATAACATATTTATAAATAAAAAATCCAAAAACTATTTGGGATATCAGCTTGGACAGTACAGTTAAACATGTTATTCAATTCATTTACAATATATGAATATTTGTCTGCACGCCCGTAGCCGCTGCTTCATAATATCATTTTCCTATTAAACACAATCAACAAAAGAAATATCTTTGTTAACAATCTTTTCAAGGACGTATAATCTTAAAAAAACATCTACACCATCTGAGTATGAATACATCAATTTACAATATTGACAAAATAATAAGTGGGTGGGTTGGGTCAAATGACCAGACTGAACTGTCCGAAATCCAAGCGTCGAATGAGACATAATTACACCAAAATTTACTGTTACAATTCTTCCCGCTTATATTAGCTCGTGATATACTCATGACTCTATATAGATATACTCTAGAGTATACCTTAAACCGGTATATCTAGTCATGTGACAAATGTCACAACAAATAAACGTTTTACATAGATAAATACATTTCCCCAGTGTTCAGTATTTTGGTGATTTTACTTTTGATTGAAATTTGTATGTACTTAGATTCGTAGTATTTACGCAATGTTATCTTGGTATAAGACATATTACATTATATTAATTTAAAAATGCACTTTTATATTCTTTTTTTAGGTTATTTAACTCTGGTAGTCATCGATGGAATTTTCACTTACTTTGTACTGCGGAAACCTGTTAGTTTAGATTAATTTCCTGCAAAGACAATTCCTTTCTTAGTTTAGTCCTTTCTTCACAAAGAAAGTCAGACATGTTTTTCTGTTTTTAACAGATAATGCCTAGCGACAATAGACGTTTGTCTACAAACATATATTTGCAAGTTGTCTGAATCGAGTTTGTTAAACTTTAGAATTAATATTTATATATATAAAGATTTGTCTGTATAAAACTTTAAGAAACAATAAGAGTAGTTTTTAAAATTTAGCAATCTAATTGTTCAACTTTGCTAAATCTAAATTATTTCGCAATCAATTAAGATATTTCACTGAACAAAAGATGACGTTTCGGCACTTTTTCTTATTTCGAATTTATATATATGTTTTCTAAAAATACGTTTGTAGAATCTGGTCGTTTGATTACACAAATATATATACATACTAAATCAAGAATTTAAAAGAAACATAATTCCATTCTAGTTTCAAAAGGTATATTGTTGATTTATTTCTCTTTTTGTATATAGAATATACCGTTGGTTTTCTTGTTTGTATAGATAATAAAAGTCATTTCTGGGGCCTTTTTTGTTTATGTGCGGTCCGATCTGGCGCTCCATGTAAAGGGCAGAACTTTTACATATTTTACAAATTATGGCTTGGATGGAGAGTTGTCTCATTTGGTACTCATGTCATATCTTCTTATTTCTAATGTTACACTCGGAGACATACATTTCAACAACAGAGTTATCGACCTAGTGGTAGTAATAACGTGATCACGACAAATATCTCTGCACCATGGGCTGTTTTTGAGAAAAACTTCGACATGAATCTGATTTACAGATTTTATTAGTTACTGCAAGTATCATTAGAATGTTCAGAATCAGATGAATTGAAACTGAAATCTTTTAACAGTATTTTACTATTAAAATGTATGTAAAGTCGTTCTATTGGCACGCAACGCATGCCGTTTCCTCTATGAACATCGCTATAATTTCAAGAATAATAAAAATATTGTTAATAAAGCAAGACCATAACTTCTTTTGTAGTCAAAGCAGGTGTATGATTCTGAGTTTTATCAATCAATCTGTAATTGAACAAAGAACGACATATTATATGTGATAAATATATAATGTATCTTTATTATATTTTCTAGATAATCAGAAGGCAAATTTAAATAATACATTTACTGAAAAACAAGCTTCAAGATAGCAGTTTTTTTTTAGCATACCCTTTAATTTTTTTAACCGAAATTTTAGATGTAATTGTGAAAAATCTACCAAAAAAATAAAAGTTTGCCTTATATATTGATTATTCATTATAATTTTTCAGCTGCGTTTTCTTTTTACAGTGCATTATACATATTTAGGTTTCATGAATTACAACTAGAATGTCAAATTTGATGAGATCTGCAACATTTAGTCGAATCAGGCGGCAAAACAAATAGTGATTTTCTTTTAAATACAAAATTTATGAATCAATTGTCATTGATGATTATTTGTGGGAGTAAAAAAGACATTTGGCACATTCCCCATTTCCATTTTCAATTTTACGTTTTGTGTTGACATGAATATCAATAATGGTGTCATTTAAAAAAAAATCTGTTTACAAAGCTTTGAATTTTTCGAAAAACTAAGGATTTTCTTATCCCAGGCATAGATTACCTTAGCCGTATTTGGCATAACTTTTTGAAATTTTGGATCCTAAAGTACTTTAAGTTTGTACTTGTCTGGCTTTATAAATATTTTGATATGAGCTTCGCTGATGACTCTTATGTAGACGAAACGCGCGTCTGGCGTACACAATTATAACCCTGGTACCTTTCATAACTATTGTGTAACAAAATTTAAGATTTGATGTATTTTTCTTATTTGCACTCATACCACATCTCCATATTTTCATTTCAATATATATCAAGGATTATGAACTGCATGTGTATTTGTTCAATGTCTGGATACGTGATTTATAGGGAAAACAACCTTATATAAAAAGGAGATGTGGTTTGATTGCCAATGTGACAACTCTCCACAAGAGACCAAACGACACATAATTTAACAAATATAGGTATTCGAACGGCCTTCAACAATGAGCTAAGCCCATACTGCATAGTCAGTTCAAATTGCTCCGAAATGACAAAAACAATTCAAAAGAAAAATTAACGGCCTAATGTATGTACAACAAATGAACGAAAATCAAATATGTAGCACATCAAAAAACGATAACCACTAAACTACAGACTCCGGACTTGGGACATGTACAAACATGCATACTATGGTGGGATTAAACATCTTAACGGGACCCAAATCCTCCCTGAATCTAACACAGTGGAACGATCTTACATTGAAACGTCATAAACAGTCAGAGAAAAACACGACCTTGTGAAATGCCATGATACAAGTTTCGACAGATTGTAGATCCATGAATGTGTATATGTATTTAAGACAGACAGCTAGATACCATAAACATACTACGTAAACACAAGCCAGAGTCTGAGCTTGATTTGCTTTATGATATAAAACTAAACTGACGAAAAAAGGTCATTTATTCAAAATCATAAAATGCAAAAAATACATTTTGCAAATAAAACATTTGACATAAAAGTTCATATTTAATATGAAATAATAATACATAATTACTACGAAATAACATCAACTAATATCATGTCAATTGAATAAATGTCAAAGAATAGCAAAGGTGGGGAGAAAAACCTGCCCCATAAATAAACATATATACATATCTACTCAAAAGATAATATAAAGGGCGGTATGTGGGTGGGAATTTTGAACAAATTGTTTGATGACAATCACAAGTTAACACATCAAATGCTGATGATAAAAGGAAGTGACCACAATGCACTTACACGTGAACTCGTGCTGACCCGCAATGCCATTGACCAATAAGAAAGATGATATCCGGTCATGCATTGTTCATAAAAGAAATTTCTCTGCACGTGAAAACAAGTTATCTAATTTCAACAATTTATCGTTTAATTAAGTAGGACACTCTGACCCTTTGACCAGACTAGAGACATTATACATTTACAGTAATAATAGATCACTCTTTTATTTAAGTCGGTTAGTAATAACCAATTAAACAGAATTATCTTCTCTGCTGTCTTAAATTATTTTATTCCGCTTAATTTTCAATTAGCAAATAAAACTGGTTATAACAATATTATGTAGTTTGCTTTTATTTATAGATAACAAATTTAATACAATTACCAATACAAACAATATTCAATATTCTTATTACAGAATTGAATTGGTAAACTTTTGGAATAAATAATTTTAAGGATCGTTTCTAAATTTCCTTAAAAATGAGAATGTGCTATCCCTTTAAATAAGTTTGCTACAAGTACAAACAAAATTCAAAACCAAATCTTAATATCTTATGACGAATTTAGTAGCGGTTTTAAGTATTTTGTGGTATCGAAATCCCTGGCGCAATAATATACCAGTAATACATACGTTAGTTAGAATAAAACAAACCCCGACATACCAGATAGGGACATAGCAAACTAGTTGTAAATATAAAAACCGTAAGATGGTGCCTGTAGATTATTGCGTTGCGTTGTGTATTTGATCGTAAGTTATCTAAGGCGTTAAAGATAGAACTACGTCTGCCATTATACGTTTCTATTCAATACAACAAAAAGTATAACAATTACGCGACGTCACAAAGATAGCGGCCGTACCGCAAAAAGGTACGTTAATATTAGCGCAATTCTTAACATTCTGGGGCCGCAGAAAATGATATTTAACTTAAATTTGAAATACAATATGAAAAATTCGTAAATTGTGACATAAAATGAAATAAAATCAAATTTAAAGTCTCTCAATAGTATTTTAACTGTTCACGTCTGAATAATTTAACACTTTTACAAGTCTATATAATAACCGTAGTTAATTGAACAGTCTATACATCCACTAATTTCTCCATGGCAGAAAGTTCTCCAGGGCAGAAAGTTCTCCGGGGCAGAAAATTTCATTCACTGTCATCATGTGTACTGCGTATTTCCAACGGGTAGAGCTTCACAATCGGACGGTTTGTGATTCCTGTGTCGGTCTTAATAACACCTGATCGAATGAGTCCATCCTTTCCACGAACTAAATCTTGTACAACTGCTAATTTCCACATTATACGATGTGTGTCATTTTGTACTTGTACAATGTCACCTATTTGTATTGTTTGTTCGTTTCTTCCAGATGTTCGGTGAAATTCACGGAGTGACGTCAGATATTCGTGTTTCCATCTTGAGCGAAAATGGTTGATTAGTTCATTATTTCTCTGTAGATTTTTATTCAGTTTCACGTGCAAGTCTTCTGAGGTAACACTGTCAATATTTTGTTCCGATTGGTTTTCAAGTCGACGACAATATAAAAGGTGCGCTGGCGACAGCGGTTCGGGATCTTTAATATCAGTAGAAATGTGAGTTATCGAACGATTGTTTAGAGTTCCCTCGATTTCGATTGCAATTGTATTCAACATTTCCGTAGTGACACATGACTTTCCTAGTATTGCTTTAATTGACTTTTTCGTGAGTCCAATTAGGCGTTTCCAAAAGCCTCCAAACCACGGTGCTCGGTTGGGTATGAATTTCCACTCAGTTCCTTGATCGGCAAGTTTTTCTTGTATTCGGTTGTCTTTGCTTGATCTTGTAATCTTTTCGGCGGCTGTCTTGAAGGTTGTTGCATTATCGGACAACATAATCCTTGGTGTAGATCTCCGAGCGACAAATCTTTTAAAAGCAAGTATGAAAGACTCCTCAGTTAAATCTGTGACTATCCCCAAGTGTATAGCTCGTGTAGCGGCGCAAGTGAATAAACAAATATATGTTTTGCTTAATTCGTTGTGTTTTCCTTTTGTATACAAAGCTCCTGTGAAATCAACGCCGGTTACTGAAAAAGGATAATCGTAGTTGACTCGATCTTTAGGAAGCGGTGGCGGATCGGATGCGCTGTAAGGCATTCCTGATATTTTAATGCATTGAACGCATTTACGAATTTGTGATTTTACGCACTGTCTTATTATCGGTATCCAATATTTCTGTTGAATATATGCGATTGTACTGTTAAGTCCGGCATGTAAAGTCTTTGTATGTGCATTCATTACAATTAAGGACGTAAGACTGTGGTGTGTTGGCAATAACAACGGATATTTAGCACTATCCTTCACAGGTGCGTTTTGAATTCTCCCGGTACAACGTAGTAATCCATTTTTGTCTGTATATAGTTTAAGTTGTCGAACTAGTGGCACTTTTTTCTGTGAAGATGAATTCAAGCTTTCAATTTCATCCTTAAATGTTTCCTGTTGTACTGTTACTATAAGAACTTGTAATGCTTTACATCGCTCCTCAACACTGATAAATCCGATTGACCGTTTATTTCCTGAATTCCGTAAATTCTGTATAAAACGCATGCCGTATGCTGTTACTCTAATTGCCTTTTCTAAAGAGCTGTATCGTTGTATATCTATACATGAAATTGTCTGTGTTAAAGCATTTGTACTTTCATCGTCTGTATTTTCATCACTAACAGTTACCATCGTGCTGCATTCTTCAATTTTCCTCGTCCATGTCGGCCAATTTTCACGATTTAAAATCCATTGTGGACCGTTCATCCATAAGCTGTTGTTATAAAGTTGTTTAGCGTAAATTCCGCGAATTAAGTAATCAGCTGGATTGTCATCTGTTGGACAATAATTTCATTCAGCATTCTCTGTTAATTTTCGTTTTTCGTTAAGTCGATTTTCTACAAACGGTTTTAAGATTTTTGACGATTTAACCCCCAACTCAAAACAATTTGACTATCGCTCCACATATACACATGTTCTGTTGTTATGACTTTAAGAAGATGCGTTGCTAATCTGGCGCCGATAAGCGCGCCCATAAGTTCTAAACGTGGTAATGAAATCGGTTTTACGGGTACCATGACGATGATCGATGAATTTGCTGTAACTAAGTAAGCACAAGCTCCGTATGCTAACTGACTGGCGTCTGTGAAAATATGTAGCGACGTTTTCTCGTTAATAACTCTTTCCGTTAACATTCGTGGGAATACTATTTTGGTAGCCTCCTCGATATCTAAAGCTATTACCTGCTATTTACTTCTCAGTTCGTCGGACAAACATTCATCCCAATCCAACTTTGCCTTCCATAAAGTCTGCATAAACAGCTTAGCTTTCACCGTAATTGGCGTGATTAATCCGAGGGGGTCGAAAATTCTAGACGATGTTCGCAAAACCTCGCGTTTTGTTATCTTTCTGTCCTTTTCCATAAATTCAATCTGTTGAAATTTCAAATCATCGGATTCCCTATCCCATCTCATGCCTAAAATCTTGACTATGTCGTCATTGTCGTCGATCTTGTCTAGTCCTGCGACGTTCTGTAATTCCGTACTATTAGAATTCCAAGACCGTAAGTTGAATCCTGCTTCTGACAATAATTTTCTTGACTCCGTGTAGAATTTCAAAATTGATTCTTTATCTGTAAAACTGGTTAGAACGTTTTCCACGTATAAATTACTCTGTAATTCGGCTGATGTAGTTGACGGATTGTATCTAAAATGTTTCATTAGCGTGGCGCTTAACATGAATGGCAAACAGGTGGCGCCGAAAAGTACAACTTTTAACCGGTAAGTAATCAAACGGCTTTCTGTGTCCATTGGGTTTTCTAACCAATAAAATCGTGTGACATCTCTGTCATCAACATCTAATTCAATATTCAAAAATGCTTTTTCAATATCTGCTGTAACTGCATATTTGTACATTCTAAAGCGTACTAATATCTCCGTCAAATCAGTCATAATTGGTGGATATGTTGCAAGGCAATCGTTAAGACAAGGACTACTGTCGTTCGCTCTACAGCTACAGTTATATACTATGCGTATCGGGGTGGTGACTGAATCCTTTTTTACTGGATGATGCGGAATGTATACTGAATCTTGTTTGTGCATGTACTTTCATCACATACCTTTTCAATGAATCCTCTTTGTTCTTGGTCTGTAATTATCTCACTATACTTTCGGAACATCTCGGGGTCCTTCTTAAGGCGACGAATAACGCTTTCCGTTCTGCGTTTTGCGATGTTTTCATTTGTCGGTAGTTCTGGCGCATTCTCTCTCCATGGTAATTTCGTAATATACTTATCATTTTTCTTCGTAATAGAGGTTTGTAAGTTATTCTCAATTGATTCAGCTAGGTCTGGATCATTTTGTTCCTTAGCGTCAATTCCCAACGATTCAAGCTTCCAAAATTTTTCAAGATCGCACTCCCCTTGTTTGTGACATACTAGTATATTCATCATTGAGAAAGATGCATTGCTGGTTCGTGTAGGGACTGGACCGGAAAGTAAATATCCAATTTTCGAGCTAACTGCGGTTGGACCGTTTCCACGCACTATTTTATCTTGAACTATGTCCCAGTAAAAATCACCTCCAATTAATAAGGATATTTCAAATTGCTCTCCTTCCATGACTGGGTGTGCTAATTGTAGACCACGTAAGTATGAAAACTTCTGCGTTATTCCTATGTTGTGAGTTTGAAGTGGTGAAGCAATGGTTGGTACAATTAAAACTTTAATAGGAATTAATTCTCCTTCGGTAGACTTAAGATTAATTGTTGTTTTGTCAAGATTTCTCACCTTTTTCGTAGTACTTCCAAATGTAGCTATACTTAATGTTTCAGAACCTTCTTTTGTAATGTCCAATTTAGCTGCTAGTTCTTCGGTTATAAATGAGCGCTGAGCTCCCTCGTCAAAGAGTATTCTTGCATCTATACATGTATTTTTGTGAACGACTGGAATGAATGCGGTTTTCAGTAAAACAGTGGACCTTTCTTCGCTAGCGGTATACAACATAGAAGTTTCTGTGTCTACTTTATTTTGCGATTGTTCAGTTTCAATATGATGTTTATTTGAGTACGAGTTCTGTTTACATAATGAAGAGTGATGCTTCCAGTGGCAACACTTACACGTATTCTTGGATTTGCAATCGGCTATTTTATGCTTACCTAAACAATTAAAGCATAATCTCTTTTCTTTTATAATGGCTACTATTTTATCGTGATCTATGACATTTTTACATTCGTTCGACCAGTGGTTTCCGTCACAATATGCGCATTGTTTCTTCCGATTCGAGTTAAATGACTTGTCTGTTGTGTTTATCGGACGGGTTTTATCTGAAGTTACTCGTTTAACGCCTCTTATGAAATTTGCGCTAGGGTTTACGGTTGAATACGTCTGGGTATAATGTCCGTATCCGGACTCTTGAATAGAAATCTCTTTACCTATCGCGTTTCTAAGCGATTGAATATTCCAACTGTCGCTCCCGTTTTCTCGTTTTATATTTTTTCGTACTTCATGCGGTATCTTCCCGAGAATTACTGGTATCAATAACGATCCGTACATTACCTGACATTGACCAAGAGACTCTAGACCCCGTATGTAAGCTTCTGATTTGTCATGAAATGTTCTCAAACTTTCTAATGTATCATGTGGTGCGGGTATATCAAGTAGTGCTCTCATATATGCATTTATGATTTTATGTGGTTGCCCATAGCGGTTTCTCAATAATTCAATTGCTTTGTGTTAGTTTGGATTTGTCATGGTCAATCCTGAAATTAGGTTTGTAGCTTCAAATTGAAGCAATGAGTTCAAGTACGAAAATTTCTGAATGTCAGTTAATGTGTGATTGTGATGAATCGTGGTCTCGTATGAATCCCAGAAATATTGCCATTGTAGAATGTCTCCATTAAAATTGGGAAGAGATAGCTTTGGTAGGCGATGGTTTTTACTTGAGGTAGAACTTGATTGAGATAATTGCTGACTTGTGTGAATAAATGGGTTTGTGTACGGAACAAACTCTGGTGCGTTTGAATCTAGTATCGAAGATGTTGCGTTTGTAACGGGCTTTAGGAACTTCTTAAATTTTCGAATTTTACCCTCTAAATCTAAATGATACTCATCTGTTTCAAGAATTTCATTTGTAATATCTTCTGATTCGACTGAATTTAATATCTGGCTAACGTCTTCTTTTTCTTCTCAATTGCTTCGAGCAATGTTGATTCTTCCTCCGTGTCTATTTGTGAATCTCCGATGGCTTCCTCCAGTTTTTTAAAAACTTTTGTTACCGCTGCTTTGTTCCCCGCTCTCGATTTTAATCGGCTGATGTCCATTCTCTCCGTTTGAAGTCACGGCACCAATGTAGATTATTGCGTTGCGTTGTGTATTTGATCGTAAGTTATCTAAGGCGTTAAAGATAGAACTACGTCTGCCATTATACGTTTCTATTCAATACAACATAAAGTATAACAATTACGCGACGTCACAAAGATAGCGGCCGTACCGCAAAAAGATACGTTAATATTAGCGCAATTCTTAACAGTGCCTTACAACATCACCATAAGAAAAGGGAAAATTAACAATAGGGAAAAAATTTCCCTTTAGTCGTTAATTTTAATTTGGAGTTTCTCGTGTAAAACTGAAATATCTAAATCTAGGACAGGACAGTTATTACCGTTTAAATTTTATCTATTTAAATAGTTATCAAAGGTACCAGGATTATAAATTTTAGTACGCCAGACGCGCGTTTCGTCTACATAAGACTCATCAGTGACACTCATATCAAAATATTTATAAAGCCAAACAAGTAAAAGTTGAAGAGCATTGAGGAGCCAAAATTCCAAAAAATTGAGCCAAAGTGAGTTCATTTTGGTAAATATTTGCAATATATTTACAAAATTCTGGATTATTTAACGAAAAATATCATCAAGGTAACGGTAAGTGTTGTTGAATTTATCAATAAAATGCAATTTAGACGTGTCTTTACTGAGTTTGGTCAAAAAGAATACAAAAACAAGTCTGTTCTTTAATAAAATTGTTGCATTTAAAAACAACTTTAATGATGGTCAAGGTTAAAACCTTTAATCTTTTAAGTGTACTCAGATTCATATAATGATTGTCGAATTGGCGTGTTAGCTGAATTGTCTTTGTTTGATCACGTAGCCTTTCTAGATTCAAGCCTTTGAGCAATATTATAAAGAAACCGTATCAGAGAGAAGCTGTAAATCATCGTTTCTCGTAAAATTCCAAATGAGTGATATAATGACAACGCTGTAGGCGAAATTGAATTCGTAAAAATAACAAATCATTATAGATGGTTTATTAAACTTTATGAGCAAACATTTAACAACATTCTTTTCTTCTGAAAATTGTGCGCTTACACCTTGTAGTGGGTACAAATATAAATCTTAATTAGGTATTATATATTTAGATTTTAAGCTTCTATTATCATTTTAAAGATTTCCGTGAAATTGAACATATTTCATAAAAGTGACTCATAAATAAACTCATCATAGACACTAGGATGAACATGGTGTAATGCAAAAGAGAATAATTACAACTTTTTCGTTTAACCGGATTCATAACGGAGATAAAAAAAAAACAATCCTAGCTTAAGTATTTAGCCGTATAAAAATTCCTATATGAGTCTGATTTAAATTCAAATATTTCCTGTTTATTCTTCAAAACAAAATTAGGTGTGTATGTTGTTAATAAAATATCATGTTATATGACACGGCTAGTTCTTCGTTCGTTAGTATTGTGAAAAGTATAACTTAAAAACCGAACTCCGAAGTTATTTAAGGAAGAAAAGTCCATCAAAACCGATAAAATATCAACCGATACGATTGTCATATTCTTGACTTAGTACAGTTTATTTGCGAAGAAAATTTGGATTAAAACCTTGTTTTATACACGGACATACCTCCCGTTAGTATGCCAGATGTTTATAGACTTTATAGGACCGACATATTGACACAACAGTCATATCAATTCCCGGTGCATTTCGTCAGACATCATAAAGACTAGTTGTTCAGTGCATAAAATGTTTCGGTCATCATTGAATTAAAAAACGTAATGCATACAGATATTTCTTGTTTGGTGCATTTTTTTTGTTTTTCCGATGGAATCAATATATTGTAGAGACTTCACGTAAAGGAATAAGATCACTTATATAACCATTATGCAGTACTACAAAACTATGGTAAAATTGTAACAGCATCACTAACGTTTATGGTTCAATTTATATATATATATATATAAGTACATGATAAATATATTTTATTTATTTTCACTTATTCAACAGTAAACGGTTTTAATTAAATTAGAATGTCACAAGTTTTCTATACAAAAACACTTTATACCTGATCAAACACTACTGCAAATAGTTAAACTTAAAAGTACTTTAGTTTCGGATTACATAGCACTCTTCAAAATTATGATGCATTTCGAATAGCTTCAAGATACTTAGCAGCTTCAACGTTTAATGTTTAAAATATGCCGTAAGACAGATCAGGAATAAAGTATAATTTCATTGCCAAGGCTGTGAAAGCAGCTATTACAAATGAACAATTATTAACGACTACGGAAAACGTTCTGACTTATATGGGGAATTGTGTTATCAAACTGTATTGTAAAAAATAATTTTAAAATGAATAATACAAGATATTTCACTGTATGTGAAAAAGAAAAAATCACAAATACAATTGTTGAAACATTAGAAATTTAATTAGGTCTGGATTATAAAGCATATAAAAAGACAACACCCCTGTCTGAGAACTCAGTCTCACTCCGTTTTGAGTAAAAAAAAACCGGAAAAACATGCGTACTTGAAAAAAATGACACCATAAATTGAGGCAATCTTCATTAATGTTCATCACAGATGTATACGCCAAATATGTTTTGTTAAACGATGAATACTGCTTTCTCAAAAGACAGAGCTATGAATCAATCAAATTAAGGTCATCACTCAAGAAGTTTTACGGTCGCCATCATGAGCTGATTGGCTATTATGACAAAAGTGTGTCAAAAATTATATCTTATATTCTTCCTCAGTCATAATAACGTTCCATCATTACTGGACTGAACAAAGAAATAACACGATGGGTGACGTATACGGTGCAGAAAAATGCTAACCCTTCCGGAGCACTTGATTTCACTCCCGGTTTTTAGTTGAGTTCGTGTTAATTCTTCATTATCATTTATAACTGGTGATGTAAATGTCCTTTAGTTTTGTGAGTCCTTGTTCACTCCTGGGTTTTGATTGTCATTGTCTATATGATCAACTCTATCTCATTAATGTTAACTTTAGTTTAATTAATAAAATCAGTTTACAAGAGACTATTTATGTAATTTGTATGAGAGTTAGAACTTAAGTTTTCAATTAATTTCTATTTTGTTTTTAACAAGAGAGAATTAAGAATGGTTTCTGTATGTTATTAACCATGTTAGTTCCGAGGAGTTGACTACGAAACCGAAGATACCCATGGGGACCCTTTTGATTATAATTGATTTTCTTTAAATTATTATTTCAGTTTTGAATATTGTCCCTAGCCGTTTTTACATCCGATAGATTTCTCATAACAGGAGATCTGTCTGCAAGCCATAGTGCAGATATGTGTTTCAAACTATAAGATCAGATATCAATCACTGCAAGTACGCACAGAACGTAAGGACTTGAAGGGAGCATATAAACAAAAAGAAGGGACAGAAAATTACAGTAGATCAAGCATAATTATTTAGGACATCCTAGACTCTGGATTGTGATATAGACTAGACTCATTTTTAGAAAAAGGATAAACAGGCAGATTTATTAAAGGATAAACTGATAGGAAAAATAGATATGCTAGACTTTAACTGATGGTCTTTCACAAATCGGTAAGAAACCTCATTTTAGTAAAGCAAATAAAGTTGTTGGAACTTGTTCAGCTGGTATATTATATTTTAGAAAATATATTCATCCTTACAATCACAGTTCATCTACGCCTGAACAAATGTACCTACACATTTTAGATTTGATAGTGTGTAAAAAAAAATTCCCGACCTTTCTTTGTTTTTTAGTGTTAAATAAGTTTATTTGACGTTTTAAATTGCCTGTTATATTCTAGGTAATGTAAGCGCAACCACTAAAATACACATTTAAGATAAGTAATGATTAATTAAACCAGTATACGATGACAAATACAATGAAGTACATTTTACTGCAAATAGTATAGAAAGTAAAATCACAAAATTACTGGTCTCTGAGGAAATTCAAAAACGGAAAATTTAGAACGGAAAATTAAAAACGGAAAAAAAGAAAGAGAGTTTAAAAACACAGAGAATTAAACTCCAAATTAAGAGGATTTTAAAATATTCTTCATGTAGCAACGATTAATTTGAAACTCCTGCTAATATGTGACTATCGTCAGTTATTAAGAATTTATTATATTCGTATAATTTCGACGATATATTTTGTATTCAATTTGAATTAAATTTTACAAATTTTCTACGATCTTTCACGAAAGGCTTACATTTATTATCAGACATTTTACATCATATTAAAAAAAAAAAGATCGTTTTGAACTTAATTACATGGTATTAACTTTGTATTATTTTGTTATTGGTAGTGATTTTAATGTTTCAGTGTGTTATACAATCGCTCAGATATCATATCATTTTTCATTTAGAGTAGTGCACATGGTGTATGCGCTTATTGAACTCAACACTTATATGCCCCTTAATTCCCTTCAACAGCACAACAGAGTATACAACTTATTTACAGTTTGAACTAATATGTTTGATAAGTGACTGTACGGATTAGTAGATGTAATGACTATAATATAATCAACAAAATACAGATAAGAAATAGGTACACCCCAGCTACTAACAAAAGATAAAATCGTTTTCTATACTCATCTGGGAAGTTGGGTTTTTTTGCTACTTTTAATTCGTTTTCATTTCATCTTTGGAGATCTATTTAATTGTAAGTAATGACAAAAAGGATAGCAAAGTGACTAAATACCTTCATCAATTTTGAAAGCATCAACTAATTGAAAAACAAAAATATCTTTTATTAATATTTTCATCAGTTCTTAAGATTGAATTGCATTGGTGTATTTGATTTGAGCGTCACTGATGAGTTTGTAGACGAAACGCGCGTCTGGCGTACTAAATTATAATCCTGGGTACCTTTGATAACTATCTAATCATTAATTTGTTTTGTACTTTTGTCTATAATATTAGTCGAACATAAGTAGAAGACGGTTAACTGCATTTATCCTTGTCCACGCGGACGTTCGTCCCATATTTTTTGCTTCATATCAGCTACCGTCTGTTATATGGAATACCAAGATATTTTATATATGTGGACTTGTTATGGCATGATTAACGGCGAAATGCTGTTTTATTTTCATTTTTCTGAACTTGAGTTCATTGTATTACCTTTTGATACTTCATACTTATTTGATACTTGATACTAACTAAAGGTACTATTTTTATCGACACGAATAGTTATTCCCATATTCTCACCTTCTCTTTTAAGAAATGATTTGACATTTGATTTTTTTTATGATGAACTGCATCAGTATTTTCCGGGTTATCAACTACAGAATAAAGACAAATGGAATTTTTGATATACCTACTGCAAATGGAAAGTTTTATCTCATATGTCTGAGGTTGTTGTATTTTCCATTCCCTAATAATGAAACTGGGTACTACATAACGGACTTACAGATTAGCCGTCATTTCTTGTTTGTTGAAATTAATGTTATATATATTGACTGGGTAATTAAACTCACTACATACCAGAATCAAAATTTTGTACAATCGTTTAATCTACAAAAGACTTAAAAAAAATTACAAATGGCAAAATAAAGTTCAAAGTTAGTCTTATGGTTGACACAAATCTCCGAAAGATTTTGACAAGTACAACTAAGGGTAAACTAAAGCTTTTTGTTTTTTTCATCCAATGTTATCACTGTAACAGATCTACAAAAAAATGTCATATAATTGGGGTTTAGCTAGCTATAAAATATAGGTTTACCTACCATTTTCTTTGGAAAATTCCTGTACCACGTGTTGTATAAGGCAGTTGTTTCACATTTGTTCCGTTGGTAGGCGGCTGTTGTTTTTGGCTGTTTTTTTATGGACTGCCTCTTTTTGAATTTGTATTGGAATTCAATTTTTTTGTTGAAATATGGTGCTGCTTTTTATGTTCAGTTTGATATTTCAACATTTAACTTGGTTTAAATATCGATACATTCCAGTCGCCGTTATTTGAAACCCCCACAATTAGCATTTATAGAAACGATATTCATGAATCAACAAATGGAAAACCTTTAAAAAAACTGTAATACTTCAATTGCAATGCAGTACTCAACTTAATAAACTACAAAACTGTTAATAAAACATGAATATGGATAGTTTTATGTTTGAAAGTCTTGTAATATATAATGTATCTGATGGTCAAACTACTGCAGTTTGACATAAAATACATGAAACAAAATTAGATCTGTTTTACTTGAAAACCAATGCGGAAGAAGCCTGTCATGATAGCTGACAGCTTTAAATAATGTTTCGTCTTACATGATATAAATGAATCCTAAAATAAAACTGTTGTTAAACTCGAACAAATTTTACAGAAAGAAGCCCTTTTAAAGTGTTTATAAGTGTTTATTAACAATTTATTACATTTGTCACTTTCAATTGGAATTACATAATGGATTTTGCAGTAGACCTGTCATCAGAGTAATGTTTATATTGCGGAAAATAGAAATACAACTAGTATAATCCTAAAAGTTCATATTCTTCTGTTAATATTGTGCCTTCACACTGAATAATTAAACCTATGATTATTTTGGTGACTTCATTACTCCCACTTAAATATCAAACATTTAACCACAAATACAGCTATGTGTCAATACTTACTCACATTGCAATTGACAGTGAGGGTCGATTGAAGAAGAACATCTTAAGATAGAAGATAATATTTCAATATCATCCAACTTTTACATCTATGGGCGTACTTTAAGGAAGGAATTTTTGGAAATCAGAGGTATTTTCATACAAAAAGGATATGCTGATCCCATTACAAAAGGTATTCTGACAAATATGGGGAATTGAGTTATCAAACTCTATTGTCATAAATAACTACAAAAAGAATTTACTTTACTGTTTGATCTGAAAATAGAAAATAATCACAAATACATGTGTTTAAACAATAAAAAATTCTATGACAATAACTGCGGAGTAGATTTAATACGGTCTGGTTTATGAATGCATATAAGGAGACACTACCCCTGTCTTATAACAGGTCTCACTCTGTTTGGCGTCTGCAATACTGAAAAAGATGCATACTCTATAAATTCGAGGCAATCCTCATTTACGTACACCACAAATGTAAATGCCAAAAAAGAACAAATGTATATGACTAAAAAGAACATAGAAAACATAATATAAGGTCAAGTTTGTCTCATTTTTTTTAACTTAAGTTTACTAATAAGTTCTGTTTACAAGAGACCATTTCTATAATTTCTCTGAGAGTTACAACTTTAGTTTATAAATAATTTCTTTATTTAACAAGGGAGAATTAAGAAAGGCTTTTTACTGGTATGAATCATTTTAGTTCCAAAGAATTAACTCCGGAACTGAAGATAGCCTCGGGGATTATCATGTAACTTTGCATGCTATCACTCGTATGTGTAATATTGAAGTTCTTTAACAACTAATCACACCAGTAAGTACACCAAGAGTATTATAGTTAAAAGTACGGACATAAACAAAAAGAGTTGGCACAATATGACACTACCACTATTACATACAATTATGATAATCAATTGAAAATCATTTTGGAGAAAGAACGATCGTCAGTTATTTTTTATTTATTGTTATTGTGAAGGAAGACGATATGTTTTGTCTTTAATTTTTTTATAGTATATTACAAATTTTCTAATATCTTACACGATATAGTTATATCGTTCAACACAGAGCCTTTGCTCACACCGAACAACAAGCTATTTAAGGGCCCCAAAATTACAAGTGTAAGACCATTAAAACAGGACAACCAAGGATCTAACCTATATATAAAAAAAAACGAGAAACGAGAAACACGTATAGATTACATAAACAAACAACAACTTCTGTAGATCAGATTCCTGACTTAGGACAGGTGCAAACTTTTGCAGCGGGATCAAAAGTTTAAATGGTAACAAACCTTCTCCCTTTTTCTGAAACAATAGCATACCATAACAACATAGAAAAAAATCACAATACAATATCAAATGGAAGGCTTAACTCATCAAAAAACGTAAATTAACACACTTTGGACGAATAATTTGAAATAAACATTCAAGACAAAAAGCAAGCAAACAAGTCCAAACAATGCCATGGCAAGGCACCACGACGATATAATTAAGGTCCCTGAGAAAATCATCACTATTGAAGAAAAAACGGTTTCATAATATATACAGGTAAATGTCGTTTTAGTTATACTACTTCTGTGTATATAAACATCTTTCAATAAGGAATACCAAGATAGTTCTGGTATATACATAAACATAATGTAACACTTGATACATATGGGGTGAATATCAACAACAAAACTATAAAATTAGAACTCGATAAAACTTCCTGTACACATTAAATAAAGGCAACAGTAGTATACCGCTGTTCAAAACTCATAAATCCATGGACAAAAAACAAAACGGGGTAACAAACTAAAACCGAGGGAAACGCATTAAATATAAGAGGAGAACAACGACATGACACCGAAACGTAACACACACAGAAACGGACCAAGCATCATTAAAGGAGAATAATTTACCATTTTCTACATTTGAAAATGCCTGTACCAAGTCAGGAATATGACAGTTCTTGTCCATTCGTTTTTGATGCGTTTTGTTATTTGATTTTGCCATGTGATTATGGACTTTCCGAATTGTTTTTCCTCTGATTTCAGTATTTTTGTAATTTTACTTTTTGATGTTCTTAGTAAGAAGAAGTGAAAATTAGTAAATATTCAAAATAGTTAAAGCTGGTATATAGACAATATTCATATAAATATAAAATAACAAAAAAGCATTACATTATTATATACTTAGTTATAAATTCAAGTGCATTTCATATGCCATACAATCAATGGCAATCGTACATACCTTGTAAAATGGTATGAACACATTAAGAAAAAGGGGCACGAGATAGAAGTTACCATACTTAGTACATATCCGCTATCATTGAAGAAACATATTCTTGGTTTAATAGTTTCTCTGTGAGCAGAACCAATTTATAAAGGAAATCATGATAGGATATATACATAAGCAACACGACGGGTGCCGCATGTGGGGCAGGATCTGCTTACCCTTCCGGAGCACCTGAGATCACCCCTAGTTTTTGGTGGGGTTCCTGTTGTTTATTCTTTAGTTTTCGATGTTGTGTCATGTGTACTATTGTTTTTCTGTTTGTCTTTTTCATTTTTAGCCATGGCGTTGTCAGTTTGTTTTAGATTTATGAGTTTGACTGTCCCTTTGGTATCTTTCGTCCTTCTCTTATATAGAAGCCCTGGAATATAGTATCGACTGGGATATACTCCGTATGCCGGGGCTTCGGAAAAGTTATTAAGTATAAATGGAAAGTTCATAGTTCATAATTGGGAAGGTGAAACGATTTATGTTTTTAAGTTTTGTTTTCAACTGGCATGATAAATCAATATTCCTAAATTAGGACTTAAAATAATGACACACAAAGCACATATATTCTTTATAAAAGTAGGTTTGTCAAAGGATCGATATAAAATTAAGAAAATGATATAACTCTCTATTTAAATAATGATATAACTCTCTATTTAAATAACTGTGAAGCTGATAACGTCAACGAAGTTCATTAATAAATCATGACTCATTTGTCAAATGAAGAATTTACCGGAAATTTTGTGAATTGTTCATTTTTGCCGGTTGTTAACGCTCGGTTCTCTCTATTATTTGATATTAACGAAGCATGAACACTTCATAATATAGCTAATGCTCTTCCAGGATTTTTAAATCACTTGAGCTGGTCACGATTATTGAATATGTGGTCTGCCTGTTAAAATACAAATAAATATAATGTGAATAGATTTTTGAGAACTGGGCATTGTCATCATCCCTGTAAAGGGTGTAAATCGTTTATATAATTGGTTAAGTACAAAATATATAATCGATGAAACATCAGTTATCTTGTGTTTTTCATTTGTCCTTCTGACGAATGAAGAACCACATATTTGATGAACGCAACGCATGTTGATAGTATTTTGAAAAGTCAAGTGTTTTTTCTATGAATTTACGTTTAGTTTTCAATTAATGGTAGGGAATCTAAAGAAGCGTACCCTCTACACGTGATAACAATGTTTTATGATAACAATGTTTTATGATAACAATGTTTTATGATAACAATGTTTTATGATAACAATGTTTTATGATAACAAGTGTTTTATTAGTACAAAAATCAATCTTACTTAAATTCTAATTTGATGCTCAACTTACAACAAAACACATCCTTTGTGCACCAATTCGTACCTTGAACATCAATTATGTGATGACAAAAGGATAAGTTACTCACTTTGGCATTTAAATTCAATGTATGGAAATTGTCATTAGAATTTAACATAAATCAGTTATGGTCAGTTACACATTGAGCATGCATGCAGCTTCATCAATTGATTCTCAAACAAAACATTTGTTTGTTTTTGAGTTCATGGCTTGTTTTTCCTGAAATACCTTAACGTATTTACATATCTTATTGATAGTAAAAACATGCGCTTTTGTAAATTTCTTGTCATATAAAAGGGAGTTCACTGTATTTCATCTGTTTGACATCTAGACAATGGTGTTCAATATAATCAAACAAATATTTATGATATCGAAATGAATTCCGATAGTGATTTAAGTAATACAGTACAGTTACAAGAGAGGTAGAGACGTAAAATATTATTTTCGCGACGTCAAACTGTCACATATCGGGAAAAGATGCATTTTCGACTGATTTTTATTATTCAAACAAAAGTTTTTAACTTGAAGATTACGTATGAAGATTATTTGTATCAATTTTTATATAAAAAGTCAATTGTACATTTTTTTTAAATTTTATAAATATACAGCAAAAAGTGACGTTTGTTTCTTCAATTGTTAACATTTGATAAATATAAGTCATTTGTTAATAAAAAAAAAATGTATCAATTCAAAGGACACTTATATAAAAAAAAATCAAATAATTCAACAAAAAACAGCTTGTTTTCATCTTTGATGACTAAAAAGTTATGCATTTCTACTGAAAGGAAAAATACATCCACAAATTCTAATTTTGAGCAAATATCTGAAATTTCGACCTCATTTTACTTAAAAAGTAGTAAATGAAAGGATTTTATGTTACATATTTGATTTACTCAGGTAAAAAAAAGTCTATATGGAAATTTTGATCAAAATACAATACAGAATCCAAACTGTGTCGTATGCGCTTAAAGATGAAGTGTAGATACTATTCTGTACGCTATCCGGAGGTCGCGATTTTCGAAGCGAGGATTTCCAACTGGGTAACAGGATGGTTTTGCTTACGGTGCTTTTTCTCATCATTTGTTTACTCCAATATCTATAAAGTGCTCATATATGAGTAACTGTAACACAAACATTCATTCGAATATAAGATATACGTGTGCATCAAACCAACTTCATAGAAAAAAGTAAAATCGATGGACAATTTTGCTCTCGTAGTTCAAAGCAAATAATCTTTTATTGCAAATTTTTGCATCAGTTTTCAGTTAAATATTTACTGTTTAAATATTCTTATCGTATTAAAGTAGAATATTCGTATTTCAAATAAAAAAAATATGTTTTCCTTGAGGATCCCAAAAAAGATTACTGTACGAACAGTCTAAAACTGACTGTATTCTAGAAACGATTTCAGATTTTTTGTCTGTATAACCAGTCGTGATTTTGAAGAAAAAAACAACGGCAATTTGAAGGTTAATACATGTCTATGTGATATTATGAACTGTCCAGGGAACTATAACGTGTAATTTCTTTCATCAAACAATACAAATATATTTCTGATGATTTTTGTAGAAGGCAAAATATTTATATTTTTGTTCTGTCAGTCTTATTTAATTAAAATGCCTACAAATCATTACATGATTCGCTTGTAGACTTTGTATTAATGTGTCGTTGCATTTATCTGTTTAGCTATTACATTTTTAAAGGCTATTTGCACCGTCTGTCGTTAACTAATTGTTGATAACAAAAATAGATAGAGAAAGCTTTGTTTAAATGTTTAAACTTGAGGAATGAGTAAAGAATTAACGAAATTATACCCCGCCACTTCTAAAGACCATGTTTTAGAAAAAATAAACCCCAAAAAAACTAAATTAAAGGTAAACAGTGGCATCATTTAGTAAAGAATCTGAGATTTGTTTTATTAATATACGTTAAGTTTTTGAAAGTTACGTATAGTAAATGGGTATCACCCAATCAGGTAGTGAAAAAGTCCTTATCACGGAAAGAGAACAGTGATTTTTCGAAAAAGCAGAAAAAGAGGTGCACAATTGAATTAAATGATAAGGAATCTGAAAAAGATTCATTAAGTTATGACAAGTTTCTGAAGGAAGTTGTGGATATAAAATAGGTACGCCATATAAGGCTATGGCAAAGTCCGTATTTTAGAAATAGAAACATCAAAAATATTTTTACCAAAAATTTGAAATAGAAGGTCCATAATGCTTTAATTGATTAAAAATGGAGCAATTTCAGAAAACTTAAATGATTGGTTTTGGAGGTGTTGGAAATACCTGATGGGTGCCCCCATATAATGCAATTGTTCAAGTCCGTAGCTGATATAAAAAAAAACTATAAATATTTTTACTAAAATTCGAAACACATTCACTTTTTTATATAAATAAGGTCATTATTTTTCTTGTTTGAATTGTTTTACATTGTCATTTTGGGGCCTTTTATAGCTGACTGTGGTATTGGCTTTGCTCATTGTCCGTACGGTGACATATATTTTTTTTCATTTCTGTGTCATTTTGGTCTCTTTTAAACGGGTGTCTCTTTGACAATCATACCACATTTTTTTTTTATACATTATCAATTATGATACGGAATCCGAGAAAAATTAATTGATAGTTATATCAGTGACGAATCCAAATAAAAGGGGATCTGGCGATTTGAAACCCTTTTTTTTAACTATCAATGCACATATATTTGGAATCCTCTTTTCTCCTGGATTAGACCCCTCTCCATTTAAAAATGGCTGGAACTCCCTATGTAAATTAAGTGGTTTATGAGGAGATGCGCTTACAAAACCGACGAAACATGTTCTACCGGTCCAACGGACGAACGGAAAGACGGACTTCATTTTCACTATAAACCCCAACCCCCACTTTACAAAGTGGTGTACAATTGAGTGTGAAAGAGACATATAGTTTTAAGTATAACGGAGGACATTTCTGAAACTAATATAAACAGTAAACCTTCCTCTTATTTTAGTAACATTTAAATATCCTTATAATTAATGTTGTAAGTCGAGAACACCCTATCAAGCTTATACATGTTTGATAAGTTTTCAGGATGTGAATTTATTGAAATATATTTGTGTTATTTAGAATAATGCCATCTTCTAATTATCGTAAATAACTTTGAAATCACCACTAGAATACAGTGAAATAAAGACTGATCATACAGTTACAAAATATACAAGCGAGACTGATCGTACAGTTAGAAATTCAAACAATTGTAATTTTCTTATTTCTAGCCTCAAAGATCTGGCTGAAACTTTTACCACCACTTGAAATATACTTTATTTAGTTAATTAAGTCTTTTTTACGCTAATTTGTACACTAAGAGGGTAAAAAGGTTGTTTTTAGGTTCACCGACTGATTTTCCTTAGTGATGCACTTGAAATATCTAGATTACGACAAAGATACGAATACTGAATGTGCTGAATTTAATTCTTAACCATTTGAGAATATAGATGTCACCTGAATTAATCATTAAGCAATGTACAGATGAGCAACTTCCCGTTTAATTCATGATCAGTATATCCAACAAATTTTAAATGTGATCCAATTAGTTCTTGCTTCGAAAATCGCGACTTCCGGATAGCGTACAGAATAGTATTTACACTGTCAAGATGTTTGTTTAAATAACCTTTTGTTGGAATACCTTAACATAAATATCTAAATATAATGCGGTCTCTTTCACTGGGAAATGAGTAATAAATAGATTTTCTTTCACGTCTACCTGTCAGCACTCTAATGAATACATTTAGTTTTATCAAAAGATATTGAATTCATGTCAAAAATAGAAAAAAAGATCATACAGTAAAAATATAGGATGATTGCAATTATTTTCTCGTGTTTTACCCCCTTGTTACTGAAATGAAATATATGTCCATGTTTTGAAAATTACAAGTGTCTCATCATATTCAATATAGTTAATCAATGAAACACGTAGCTAAGTTGGTGTTAGAGTAGATGGTTACCCATTCAAAAAACATTGTTAACCTTTGTGTCATCTCGGTTGACAATTGTATTTTACTGTGTATACTATTAAAATAACTGGAAACAATGTGAGAGCTATCGTATCTCTATCGTTTTGCCATGAAGTCTTCTTATGTTGTCAGGTGTTCAGAACTTTCGTGTTTTAGATATTTTGAACAATGATTTGTAATGACATTTGTATGTTCTAAGCTTTGTATCTTCATCCTGCTATGTTGAATATATCATTATTTAAGGTAGTATTTACACATTGGTATCGTCATCCTTCAATGTTGAATATTTCTTCATTTTAGGTAGTATTTTCTTATTCCAGGCATAGATTACCTTAGCCGTATTTGGCACAATTTTTTGGAATTTTGGATCCTCAATGCTCTTCAACTTTTTACTTGTTTGGCTTTATAAATATTTTGATATGAGCGTCACTGATGAGTCTTATATAGACGAAACGCGCGTCTGGCGTACTAAATTATAATCCTGGTACCTTTGATAACTATTTACACCACTGGGTCGATGCCACTGCTGGTGGACGTTTCGTCCCCGAGGGTATCACCAGCCCAGTAGTCAACACTTCGGTGTTGACATGAATATCAATAATGTGGTCATTTTTATAAATTTCCTGTTTACTAAACTTTGAATTTTTCGAAAAACTAAGGATTTTCTTATTCCAGGCATAGATTACCTTAGCCGTATTTGGCACAATTTTTTGGAATTTTGGATCCTCAATGCTCTTCAACTTTTTACTTGTTTGGCTTTATAAATATTTTGATATGAGCGTCACTGATGAGTCTTATATAGACGAAACGCGCGTCTGGCATGCTAAATTATTATCCTGGTACCTTTGATAACTATTTACACATTGGTATTTTCATCCTGCTATGTTGAATATTTCATCATTTTAGGTAGTATTTACACATTGGTATTTTCGTAGACTTATTACAACATATTAATTTAAAAATGTACTTTTGTATTCTATATTAGGTCATTTAACTCTGAAAGTTATTGATTGAATTTTCACTTCTTTGTACTTCAAATAAAATCTGTTTGAGGAAACCTGTTAGTTTTAATTAATTTCCTGCAAAGACAATTCCTTTCTCATTTCAGTCTTTTTTTCCAAAGAAGATCAGATATGTTTTTTTCTGTTTTAAACTGATTATGTCTAGCGACAATAGACGTATGTTTATGTCTACAAACAGATATTTGACTATTTGTCTGAATTGAGTTTGTTAAACTTTCCTTATATGTAATATATAGGTCTGTCTGTATACAACAATAAATAATAATTATCGGCACGTTATATCTAATTTTGAACTTTTTGAAAGAAAACTGTTCTATACACTAATGGTACAGAGAAAAATGGAACAATTAAAGCAGATCAATTCAATGAAAAATCATTTATATTTCATTTTAGAGTATAAACGTTTGATTCTACCAGACGGTTACCGTGTAAACTATCATCGTCTATATAATGAAGCACTTGTCACAATCTAATCTAATGCAATTTCATGAAAAGCATATGTTTTTTTCAGGTAACCATTTCACTGGTAATGTAGTACTACCAAAAGTTGTCTCTTCTTCCTATACATTTGACCCTACTAGAGTTTGGATATTCTGCCAAGTATAGACAGCAAACGTTATCGATGTTTATTATTTCTATATTGGTTGCTTTGGATTATAACTAATTTAAGAAAAATTTAGAAGAAAAATATTTGTGATAATCATACTTAATGAAGACACAAATGGCACTGTTGACTGTTTTGTTGAAGCTTGATAATATCTTTTATTCAGATTATATATTTTATATAATTTCATGTTTGAAGCTTTTAAAACCTAATGAAGGTTAATGAATAATACTAATAGCAAAATCATTTTCATTTGATGTGATACATTAGCAGGTATGGTAATTGCACATCATTATCTTATCCACAGATAAAACATTCCAGTCATCAACCACTTAGACTGATATTCAAAAATAGGCAATGATGGAAATAAACCTCACATCCTGAGGATATAACGAGCAATTTGGAAAAATAAATGCGTCGCTTTCTTTTACGGTTGCGGAGGAGATCTGATCACAAGAAAAACAGTGTTTGGGGAGATAACTCATACAAAGAAAAGTGTTCGGTTAAACAGGGTCAATTTCAAAAGCATATAGACTATATGATATTATATACAAAAAAACTAAGCGACATCTTTTGAAACATTTTTACACTGCAAGAAAATAATTAGGCGGAAGAGAAGAAAAGAATAATAATCAGAAGAAATTCAATATGTCTTTTCACACGGAAAGGTGGAAAACCCTAACAATAATATCAAATAATGTTCTGTAACAAGTCAAAAATGGCCATAGTTATATTATAGTGTGTTTCTGTTGTGTCGTAGTTTTCCTCTTATATTTGATGTGTTTCCCTAAGTCTTAGATTGTAACCATTGTTTTTTTTTCTCGATTTATGAATTTCGAAAAGCGGTATACTACTGTTGCCTATATTCAATAGGATTCTAAAACATAGAAAGCAACATATGGTTCTTTTCCATTTTGATGCATTTGTATATTAAATCATGTACAACTTCAAAAGTATCGGTCAAAAGATATTTGTCTGTTTTTTGCGAACTAAAAACTCGTCATAAGCACCCTTCACCACTTCACTTTAAATTACAAACATTTCTGTTTAATGTGTAGCGATGTCCAGTATTTATAGTGCCAATGTGTATTTGTAAGAATTTCTTTACAAATCACGCAAAAGAAACTACTTTTATTTACTTTAAGACGAGACAAAATGCTAGCTCACTGAATAAGATGACAAATGCAAAAGGTTGTAAAAAAGGAACGATCTTCTAAATAGAAAAATAAAGAAAAAAATGTGACTGGATGGAGAGACACTTATGCAAGATCCTCTTATATCTACGATACACTCGGAGACTAACAGTTTACCAGCAGAGTTTTTAGAACAGCGGTATACTACTGTTGCCTTTATTGATCTAGTGGTAGTAATAACGTTAATGATACAAATTCTTCTACGACAGATGCGCTTTTCGACAATCAATATCGACATGAATCTGATTTACAGATGTTAGTTGTTACTGCAATTAACATTAGAATGTTAAGGATCCCATGAATTGAAACTTAAATCTTTTAAATCATTTATAGCCTGATCATCTAACAGTGTTTTGCAGGTCTGGAATTGTTACAATGTAGAAATGAGAATGTATGCAAAGTCATTCTATTCGCCCGCGACGCATACTGTTTTCTCTTTAAACATCGATATATAATATCAAAAATTATACAACAAACAAAATAAAACAAGACCACAACTTCTTTGTAGTAAAAGCAGATGTTTGGTTTTGATTTTTGTCAATCATTATATAATTAACAAAGAAAGGCATATGTGATACATATTTAATGCATCTTTTTGATTTTCTTAACGTAATCAAAACACATATTTAAGTAAGATATTTACTAAAAAACAAGTTTGAAGGCCATACGGTGACATATAGTTCTTAAATCACGTCATTTTATCGTTGGTGTAGAGCTGTCTCATGGCAATTATACCATATATCAGTGGGAGAATATCTCATGACGTTTTGGAGAAAAAAAATGCAAGCATTATAACAAAATAAGTTAAAGAAAGAAAAAAAAAAAATTTAAATCACAACTGTTTTGAACGCCGAAGAAAAATTCAATAAGGAAAGTCCATAATCAAATGACAAAATCATAAGCTTAAACACGCCATACACACGTCATGAACAATTATAAACAATTTAGAAAAAGAAGCATAAGATAAACTTTTAAGTTCTGTTTAAAAAGGAAAAATAGAGTGTTGATAATTTCATTGGTAAATTCAGTAGTAGGGGGATTTTGTTTTACCGGGCGTCATAATTACACACATGTTTATTTCGATTATTCCATGTGTATCTGTCCCTAGTTATGTTAATGAATATGTTGAATATGTTGGACTGATTCGGATGTGTGTATATTTTGTGATAAACTTGGGTTTAGTTTTCTGTAATTATTTAATATTTCAGTTTCATTATGTATATCTCTTTCATATTCATTTGTTAAAATTTACTGTTTGCAATAGCATTAAGTATTCTATATAATAAGGATGTTCTTATCCCGTGCATAAAAACAATGCCGTATTTGTCAAAACCTTTTCAACTTTTGATCTTCAGTGCTGTACAACTTTGTACCTTTTTCACGTTCGATCTTTTATATCTAGGCGTTATGTATTCAGGTTTAGTTTTCTGTTATTAGTTAATACTTTAGTTTCTTTGTGTATATCTCTTTCATATTCATTTGATAAAATTTACTGTTTGCAATAGCATGAATTGTTCTATATAATAAGAATGTTCTTATCCCGGACATAAAAACAATGCCGTATTTTGCGAAACCTTTTCAACTTTTGATCTTCAGTGCTGTACAACTTTGTACTTTTTTCACTTTCGATCTTTTATATCTGGGCGTCACTGGTGAGTCTTGTGTGGGCAAGGCGCGTTTTTGGCGTATTGAATTTTAAACCTGATGCTTTTTGTTATCTATTAATCATGTTTTTCTGTGTCTAATATGTTCTCCTATTTATTTGTATTGTAGTCCTGTAATATTATGTTGTCATTTCAATGTTATATTCAACTTTGCCATTAAAGTGCGAGGTTTGGCATGCCTTTAAACCAGGTTCAACCCACCACTTTTATTCCCCTTTAAAAGTGTCCTGTACCAAGTCAGGAAGATGGTCATTGTTATAATATTGTTCTTTTCTCTTTGTGTTGCATTTTAACGTTGAGTCGTTTGTGTTTTCTCTTATTTTTGAGATATTGAGATCAGACGTGGCACGGTACTTGTCTATCCCAAATTCATGTATTTGGTTTTCATGTTACATTTGTTATTCTCGTGGTGTTTTGTCTGATGATTGGTCTGTTTCTGTGTGTGTTGCGTTGTTCTCCTCTTATATTTAATGCGTTTCGCTCGGTTTTGGTTTGTTACCCCGATTTTGTTTTTTGTCCATGGATTTATGAGTTTTGAACAGCGGTATACTACTGTTGCCTTTATTTGTCAATTTTTGCAAATTGCTGTCCGTCATTTCTAATAGTAGTTTGCATAAGATTCTTTATTTCTTCTTTTTTTTATTATAAAAATCCGATCAAAAGTAACCAAATTTTTTTTCCATGAAATTTAACGTCAATTTATTTATCTATCTATCAGATAAAAAAGTCTTCTTATAAAAAAACGTAATTTAAATCAAAATAGAAGTGATTTTGTTTTTCAATTCTTTTTGATTAAGAGATTGAATGTTAGCATTGATGAATAAATAGCAAAGCTCTTGAAAAAAAAGAACAAAGCGCAACGAATCTGAAATATTATTCACAATGCATTTCGATTATTAACAGTCACATTTAATTTATACTAATCGTAAAACCTCTTGCGAAGTAATGGTTTTGTTAAAATTAAAAATTAAAAAACCTGATTAAGGCCTTTGGTGGATCTAAATTTACATTCGTCATCTTAATAACGCGATATAGTGTTCCTCTATTTGTCTTTATGAATATGTGTGTTTTTAGTGAAATCAATTGCACGTGACTAAGTATAAATACATTATGTCATTGTGTTATTGTTCTATGATAATTTTCGTATTCTTGTCTTTCACATATTTCAATGTTCAACAGCGATTCATATCTAGAGTTTATTGAATATTAATGTTAACTGCAACAGTAGTATACCGCTGTTCAAAACTCGTATATATCCCTATATTTTCCCCATCTGTTAACAATACATAAGAACTATTAAGGTGCCTAGATAAAACCTCAGTTAAAAACTGCAACAGTTTATACACATTAGATATTAGGGTAAGTTGTTAACATTTCTTAGAGAACAGAAAACAACAGGCGCTTGAAACATGCAGTATTTTTTGGTTTATACGGATGCTTTTATAATAAGGTATTTGCATAATCTATTTTATCTATATATAACTTCCTACAACTGTATACCCAAACAAGCCATGATCTGTGAGTACTCGTAGTTCCTGATAGCTAGTCTAAAGACACCCTACCAAATAATTAAAAAAATCATGCATCTAAGTCTAAATAACCAATCAGATCACATTCAACAATGTCATGATTCGACATATTGTAGATCCATGAATGTGTATACGTATATAACAATAATATTTATAAAAAAGAAGATGCGGTATGATTGCCAGTGAAACAACTATCTACAAAAGACCAAAATGACACAAGCATTAACAACTATAGGTCACCGTACGGCCTTCAACAATGAAAATCGTCACTTTTTTCGTAAATTTTAGTGTGGACTTTTCCGTGTTAAACTGAAATACCGAAATCTAGGAAAGGACAGTCATTGCCGTTTAAATTTAATGTATTCAAAATAAGTTCCTTTGGGTAAATTCTGAAAGTATATTTAGACAATTCGTGATTATTTAACGAAAAATATCATCACGATAAAGGTAAGTGTTGCTAAATTTATCAATTAAATGCAATTAAGACGGGTTTAAGTGAGTTCAGTCAAAACAGTACTAAACAAATTATATTCGTTACTAAAAGTATTGCAATTAAAAAAACAACTTTGATTATGTTCAAAGTTAAACTTATAATCATTTTAGCGTAATCGGACTCATATAATAATTGTCGAACTATGTGTTAGCTGAATTGTCTTTGTTTGATTATGTACCCTTTCTAGATTCAAGCCTTTTAGTAGTATTATTATCTAAGAATCACATTTTCCTCACAAGAAACCGTATCAGGGAGAAGCTGTGGAAATTATTGTAAATTGTCGTTTCTTATAGAATTTCAAATGAGTGATGTAATGAGAATACTGTTGGTGAAATGAATTCTTAAACAAATAACAAATGATTAAATGTTTTATTAAACTTGATGAGCAAACATTTCAACATCATTTGTTTTTCTTCTGAAAATGGTGTGCGTCCACCTTCTATTGGATACGGATATACATCTTAATTTTGTATCCTATATTTAGTTTCTTATCTTCTATTAAGCATTTTAAAGTTTTCCTTGCAATTGAACATAATTCTTCACAGTGACTAACAAATAAACTCATCATAGATGTGCGTGTTGAAATGTTGTCAAACAAAAGACTACAACTACAATGATTTAAACCGGATTCATAACGGGAATCAAACATTGAGAGGGCAACATTCATTCACTGCTAAACTATTCAGCCATCTAAACATTCCTATATAAGTCTGGACTTGATTCAATATTAATGTCAAATATTTCGTGTTTATTCTTTAAAATTTGGTGTGTATGTTATTTATAGGATGTCATTTTGTATAACACTGCTAATTCTTTCTTTGTTATTATTGTGGCAAGTATAACTTCAAAATACATTGAAGAGAGAAGTTGATAACAACTGATTAAATATATTATGATATACTAAAGGTATAATTGAACTCTATGATGTGTTTGAAAACTGCTGTTTGTGTTTTGGTCTTTTTATCTTTGCCATTGCGTTTGAGTTTATTTCCGACTTCTGAGCTTGTATGTGCCTTTTGTATCGTTTGCCTCTCATAAATATTATATATTATGATATGTTATTGAACTGGAGAAAACAAAATAAAAAGTCATTGTACCAGATAAATCAAAATTGTGCGAAAGTAAAATGGTTTAATCTAATCACATATGAGGCCAAAAGACGTTAAGACTTTGCATATAAATTTTATTACTCCAAACGTCACTAAGAGCAGATGTTTAGTATTAAATAGTATCGGTCATCATCAAATTAAATAACGCCAGACGCGCGTTTCGTCTACATAAGACTCACCAGTGACGCTCATATAAAATTGGTTGGTTGAACGCGGTTTTGTGGCTAGCCAAACCTCGCGCTTGTATGGTAATGTTTAATTTAACACTACAATGGCAACATTACATGACGGTTATATACAACAACAAAAATCAAGAACATTCAGGACAGAGAAATACACATATAAACAATGAAACTCTTATGCTAAAGGTTATCAGCTCCTTTAGAGGTAAAATCAAATAGCGTAAGAACAGGATAAATCAGACAACTTAACTGTTATAGTCAGTGTCAAACAGTATACCATCAGATCTCCTCATGTTATACGCAAAAAAAACCACATGTATCTTATTTCCATATTAGCTCTTCAGGTAAAAAAGACAGATTGCAATTAATAGACAAATTTTGTATGTTACTATAATAGCTCACACGGATATTGACAACTTTTGTAATGAAATTTCTTCCTTTTAAGGTTTTGGTACGACCAAGATGTAAAAGTTAAAGGATATTTAAACATTATCTTCTATGTTAAGATTTTCTTTTCCAATCGAGCCTTACTATCAATTGCTAGATGTGAGTCAGTATATGACACATAGCTGTATTTGTGGTTAAATGTTTGAAAGTCAAGTGGGAGATATGAAGTCAACAAAGTAGTCATAGGTTTAATTATTCAGTGTAACGGCACAATCTTTACAGTGGAATATGAACTTTAAGGACTATACTAGTTGTATTTATATGTCTGGACAAAAACATTACTCCAATGACAAGATTATTGTAAAATCCATTATGTAATTCCAATTGAAATTCACAAATGTAATAAATGGGTTATAAATTTCAATATTAACTCTATCCTCCAATCCAGGGGATTTTAGGCCTCAATATCCTTAAAACGAAAGTGTTTCTTATCATTCAATCTATAGGAAATTCTAAAACGGCTTCTTTCTGTAAAATTTGATCGAGTTTGAAAACAGTTTTATTTCTGGATTCATTTATATAATGTACGAAGAAACATTATACAAGCGTTCAGCAATCATGTAAGGCTTCTTCCGCATTGGTTTTCAAGTAAATCAGATCTAATTTTGTTTTATGTACTTTATGTCCGACTGCAGTACTTTGACCATCAGAAACAAACATATACCACAAAACAGTTGTGTAGTTTATTAAAATTATTGCTGCCTTGTAGTAAAAGTATTGCAATGTGTTGAACCATAAATGTGTTTGACACAATTGTAGGGAATTGAAAGTAATGCGACAGTAATGTACCGATATTTAACCTAGTTATATGTTGAAATAACAAAAAGAAAAATTCCAAGATAAATTCAATAATGGGAAATCCATAAAAACATACAACAAAATCAACTGTCTATCAGCAAAACAAATGAAATACAACTGCGATTTCCAACACGTGGTACAGGAATTTCCCCAAACAAATGGTTGGTAAACCTGGTTTTATAGCTAGCTAAACCCCTATTATATGACAAAGCTTGATGAAAAAACTAAAATAGCTAGAGATTAAGTTAAGTTAAATTTGGCAAAATATTTCGGAGATGGGTGTCACCCATACGACAAACTTTGTACTTGATTTGGCCGTTTGTACTTTTTTATTCGAGCATCACGGATGAGTCTTTAGTAGTTAAAAGATCAAAGACAATTTTTATTTTGTTATTTAGTGAGTTTATTGACCCAGTCAATATATAGAATAAATGACGGCAGATATGTAATTCCCTGTTTCATTATTAGGATAATGACAAATATCAAAACCTGAGACATCTGAAATAAAAAAAAATATTTGCAGTAGGTATATTCAATATTCAAATTATCTTTATTCTGAAATTGATAACACCGAAAATACTGATGCAGTTATTCACAAACAAAAATCAAATATCAAATCATTTCTTAAAAGAGCAGAGGAGAATATGTGAATAAAAAGTATTTTATTTCCAACACGTGGTACAGGAATTTCCCCAAACAAATGGTTGGTAAACCTGGTTTTATAGCTAGCTAAACCCCTATTATATGACAAAGCTTGATGAAAAAACTAAAATAGCTAGAGATTAAGTTAAGTTAAATTTGGCAAAATATTTCGGAGATGGGTGTCATCCATACGACAAACTTTGTACTTGATTTGGCCGTTTGTACTTTTTTATTCGAGCATCACGGATGAGTCTTTAGTAGTTAAAAGATCAAAGACAATTTTTATTTTGGTATTTAGTGAGTTTATTGACCCAGTCAATATATAGAATAAGTGACGGCAGATATGTAATTCCCTGTTTCATTATTAGGATAATGACAAATATCAAAACCTGAGACATCTGAAATAAAAAAAAATATTTGCAGTAGGTATATTCAATATTCAAATTATCTTTATTCTGAAATTGATAACACCGAAAATACTGATGCAGTTATTCACAAACAAAAATCAAATATCAAATCATTTCTTAAAAGAGCAGAGGAGAATATGTGAATAAAAAGTATCAAATAGGAGGTGAATGAACTGCAGATCTGAAAATATCAGAAACAGCTTTCACAGTTAAACTCGCCATAACAGGTCTACATATAAAATAACCTTGGTATCCCATATTACATTTGGTATCTGCTATGAATAAAAAAAATCGGACGAACGTCCACGTCTACCAGGATGAATGAAGTTAACCATCCTCTTCATATGTTCGACTAAGAAAAAATAGAATAGTCAAAAGTAAACAAATATATTAAAATATAAGAAATGCTTTCTACTTTTTTGGAAGAATTAAAAATTAAGAACTACTATACTGAACGACTTTAAAAACGCAAAACTCATTTTTAGTGATTTTTTTAGCAACCGTTGTTAGATTCTCTTACAACTACTTAGCATGCCTAACATACTTCGTTCTCTTTCCAAAAAATCAAAATCTGACTTAACAGTGGTTATTGAACATACCGATTTTTTGAAGTCGCACTAATTTTTTAAAGCGAAATTTGGGACCCATGAAAGATTGTTTCAGCCTTTTTTGCTTTGGAAAACAGTTCTTTCAATCCTTTGCCATACTTGAATCAGTTAAAAAATGACGCATCTTTATATTGCTAAGACTGAGAAATAAAAAAAAATGAATAAGTCCTTATGAATACTGCAAACAGGAAAACACAAACGTGCTGCAACTATACTGTATGACTTCAAAAACTCGTCTTATTGTCCTTCCGACAAAGTACAAGTAGACAAAATGTTTGCTGGCCATCAGTGAACAGATCAACGTGTGGTGACAATGAAACGTCGACAGAATTTAATTACGTAACGTTATTTGCCAGACATGCTTACGGCTGCAACGTCAACTGCTAATTAAATTGCCGAATGCCATTGCGTACAAATGCATTCCATAAATGTTTCCCTTCAACAGAATTGCAAAAATAGTTATCAAAGGTACCAGGATTATAATTTAGTACGCCAGACGCGCGACGCCAAAAAACCGCATAATTGCCAAAACCAATTAATGAGTTGAACAAATGCAAAATCAGAAGGCGTAAATAGAACCCAAAGCATGAAAGCATGTCAATCAGAATTTGTTGACCATTCTGACAATCATTGTCGTTTGTAACAGGCAGTCATTGCTTTTGACGGTAAAACATTCATTCAAAGATAACAAAACAATATTCTAGTGTTGCGTTTCTAAAGTCGCTCAGTATATATGAATTAAACATTAGGATTTTCTGGAAAAATAAACGGGAAATCAATTTTGGCATACTGTCTCCGTATTGCATCAACATTAGGAACAGCAGTCTTGTCATCTAAAGGATACACCAATGCAATTCAATCTTCAGAATTGATGAAAATACTAATAAAAGAGACTTAAATTAGTTGAAATTTCAAAATTGGTTAAGTATTTAGTCATTTTGCTATCCTTCTTGTCATTATTTACAATTAAAAAGAATCACCAAAGATTTAGTAAGCATCAATTAGACATAGCCCAATTATAAATGAAAACGAATTAAAAGTGGAAGAAAACGAACTTTAAAGATCAGTACCAACAATGATTTCATCTTTTGACAGTGGCTGGATTGTACCTAACCATTGGCTTATTTTATCTGAGTAAGAGTGCTACTAATACAGTCATTACTGCTTCTGACCTGTATAAACAATCACTTATCAAACATATTAGATCAAACTACAAATATTCTGTATACTATTTAGTGCTGTTGAAGGGACTTCAGTCGCATACATATAAGTGTTTAGTTCAATAAATGCATGCACCTTATTTACTGTTTCAAATGAAATTTGATATGATATCTGTGTGTTTGCATAACAAACTGAAGCCTTAAATATACTACATAAAACAAGATAATACGACTCAATTTAAGTTCAAAACGATCAAATTTATCTAAATATGATGTAGAATGTCTGAAAATAAATGTAAGCCTATCGTGTCAGATCGTCGAAAATTTGCAAAATTCAATTAAAATTAAATAACAAAAACATATCGTCAAAACTACACGAATACAATAAATACCAAATCATTGGCGATAGCAAAATATTAGGAGCGATTTCTAGTTAATCTTTCCTAAAGTTTTTTATTTTCTTTTTGTACTATTAATTTGAAGTTTGAAACTGTATTTTCGTCCCATCTTTCCTTACTATTTGCAATAACATATACCTCATTTAATTTGTCAGAGTATACTTGTTTATTAATTATTACTTAGCATACTTGTTTGTTATAGATGATGCGCTTACCTAGAATAAAATAGGCGTTTTAAAAAGGTCAGATAAACTTGTTTTTAACTATTAAACATAGAAAGGTCGGATTTATATTTTTTTACACTATCAAATCTAAAATGTCAAGGTATGTTTGATAAGACGTAAATAGCCTGTGATCGTAAGGATGAATGTATTTTCTAAAATGTATACAAGCTGAACATCAACAAGTTCCAACAACCCTCTTTGCTTTTTTTGCTTAAATAAAATAAGTTTTTTTCTATCAGATTTGTAAAAGACCATCAGTTAAAGTCTAAAACATTTTACTCTTTTATATATAAAAAAAGAAGATGTGGTATGATTGCCAATGAGACAACTATCCACAACAGACCAAAATGACACAAACAAACAATTACAGGTCACCGTACGGCCTTCAACAATGAGTAAAACCCATACCGCATATAGTCAGCTATAAAATTTATCTGACAGTTTATGATTTCGCAGACACATATTTCTGATCTACTGTCATTTTCTGTTCATTTTTTTGTTTGTTAATATCCTTATTTTAAGTTCTAACGCTCTGTGTGGACTTATTGGTGTGATTAGTACATATCTGCACTACGGCTTACAGACAGACTTCCTTTGATCATATGAGCAATCTACAGGATGTAAAAACGCCTAGGAACAAGATCTAAAACTGAAATAATAATTTAAAAGAAAATCAAATCAAAACAAAAGGGTATTAACATTCAAAGTTACGTGAAAGTCCCCGGGGTAAAATCGCGTTCGTAGTAAATTCGTCGGAACTTACATGTTTCATAACAGTCAGAAGCCTTTATCAATTCTCTGATGTTAAATACAGAAATTATTTTTAAACTAAAGTTCTAACTCTCAGACAAGTCCTTAAAATGGTCGCGTTTAAACAAATTAGTTAATTAGAGACAGTTATGTTATATTTTCGGTGTTCTTGTCACTCATGTATATTTGAATATGTTCAACTATTACAATTGTGATGAACGTTAATGATGATTTCATCGAATTTATAAAATGTTATTTTTCAAGTACGCACGTTTTTCAATATTGACGAATTCAAACGGAGTGAGACCGGGTTAGCGTCTCCTTATGCTTACATGGACCCGACTGTGTTAAATTTATTTGACAGTAATTTTTATTTCTAATGTTTCAACAAGTGTATTTGTGATTATTTTCTATTTTGAGATCATACAGTTAATTAACTTGGAATATTCATTTTGTAATTATTTTTGACAAAAGACTTTGATAACTCAATTCCCCATATTTGTCAGAATGTTTTCCTTATTCTTTAATGATTGTTCATTGTTGCTTTCAAAGTCAAATTGACAATGAAATTATATTTTATTCCTGATATTTGATAAATAAACCGTTGTAGCTGTTATGTGTCTTGAAGCTATTAGAAATGCAACATAATTTCGAAGAGTACATTGCAAGATGAAATCTATGTACTTTTAAGTTTAACTATTTGTAGTAGTGTTTTATGAGGATGAAGTGTTTTTGTATATAAATCCTGCAACGTTCTAATTTAATTGACACTGTTTTCTGTTGCATTGGCGAATACATATATATTTTATGTTCTTATTTACATGAATATTAAACCAGAAACGTAAGTAAATATTAGATACACTCCCAACTTTGCCATATTTTCGAAGTACTGAATAATGTTGATAACCATGTAAAAAAACTAAGTCTGCAATATACGTGATCTTATTATTGCCAGTGGTGTTCGGTAATCATCATTTTGTTTTCAAATTATGAACTTTTCTTTGGTTGGTAAACATACTTTCAGCGATAAAAGAAAACAATTTAATTTCATTTTGTACAATTGAATAGCATTTCATAATATTTCATAGTAAAGAGGGGCAAAAGATACTAAAGGTACAATCAAACTCAGTAATAGAAAATAAATTCAAACGCAACGGCAAAACTGAAAAGACCAAAACACAAACAGCAGTCTTCAAACACATCACAGAAAAAAGGCTGAGCAACACAAACCCCATTAATCTCATGTGTTCTCGACAGATACGCAGATGATATTGTACATGTGTTCTCGACAGATACGCAGATGATATTGTACATGTGTCACTCGTCGTATATTTATGTTAGAACTGTGATAAGTTTGATGCTATATAGGTCAAATTCTAGTTAAGGATGTCTGCTGCTCTAATTTAAAATAACAAGGATTTCATGTGGTTGCTTAAAATGAAAACAACTTTGATATTTAAACCAAATAAAGTAATAAAATCATTAGTCTCGTGTGTAGTTTTCAAAATACGAGACATTTAGAAAATGGCGGGAAATAAGTTCTCTTCAGACTTTACTATTTGTTAACATTGGAATTGTTTTTTACCCTTTAAACCAAGAAAAAATAACAAGGATTTCATGCCGCCGGATCACTAAATCTGAAATAATCTATTGAACAGATTTATGAAGACAAAAGTGGGGTGTCGTGTAAATTTTTTTTTATTTTAATACATTTGGATGGATAAAACCTGAGAAAATCGAAAATATGACAAGAATTCAAAAACATGACCAACAGAAATCCTTAAAGGAGAGTGGGATTGTAGTTACGACGGTTAGTGTGATTATCAATTAACAATAATGAGTATGCGTCAAATGTACCTGTTTGTTTAATTGTCTAGTCAGTTGTGTGTTATGTCTGCATATTATGTTTACACCTGGGTACGGTTGTTTGTTGTTTGTTTGTTTTGCTACCAAAAGACAACTTTCTAGTTTTTCCTTCAACGGAAAAAAACTCATCAATTACGTGCGCCTTTTTTACGTCATTTACCAGAAAGAGGGGATCACCTGTATCCCTGCACTTGTAATGTTCAGCAAGCGTTTTAGTGATCTTTATTGAACAGGATAAACTAAAAATCACGTTTGTTCTGTATGTACTTTACCACAACAGTGCTGATTGTCAATTATATGAAATTTCAATTTGTCGAACATGAAATAAAATTAAGAATGGAAATGGGGAATGTGTCAAAGAGACAACAACCCGACCATATTAAAAACAACAGCTGAAGGTCACCAACAGGTCTTCAAAGAGGGACGAAAGATACCAAAGGGACAGTCAAACTCATAAATCTAAAACAAACTGACAACGCCATGGCTAAAAATGAAAAAAAGACAAACAGAAAAACAATAGTATAAATGACACAACATAGAAAACTAAAGAATAAACAACACGAACCCCACCAAAAACTAAAGGTGATCTTAGGTGCTCCGGAAGAGTAAGCAGATCCTGCTCCACATGTGGCACTCGTCGTGTTGCTTATGTGATTACAAATCCGGTAATAGTCTAATTCGGTAGGTCACATTCATGAAAGGGAAGGGGATTGTAGTTACGACGTAAGTAACATATCCGATATCATTTGTTAAACGTTTATTTCATAACGGTCAACCAACTCGTGATGGCGTCCGTAAAATTTACGAAGGGATGATTTCAACTTCACCGTTTGGAACTCTTGGTTTAATAGCTTCCTTGTAAGCAGCAACCATCTATCAAGAAAATCATGATAGGAAATGCAAGCACGGGAATATCGAATCAATTGGGAGATATATAACCCGTATGCAGGTGCTGCTGGAATGTTGCTACTTAGAAATGGAAAGTTCACAATTGGAAAGCTGAACTCATCTCTTTTGTCGTAAAGTTTTGTTTGCAACCTCATTGTCAATTTCTAGATGTAAGTCAAGATATGAAGCCGACTTAACTGTAGTATCCTTTATCTCTAGTTCAATGAAGCGAGAAATTCCCGCACCCGTAGGCGTTCTTCAGCTGGCCCCTAAACAAAAACATACTAGTTCAGTGATAATGTACGCCAGACTAACTTCCAAATTGTACACAAGAAACTAAAATTAAAAAAATACAAGACTAACAAAGGCCAGAGGCTCCTGACTTGGGACAGGCGCAAAAATGCGGCGGGGTTAAACATGTTTATGAGATCTCAACCCTCCCCCTATACCTCTAGCCAATGTAGAAAAGTAAATGTTGTCTATTATGTCAATACAAGGGTCATAAAATCAGCTGGAATACAAAATAGGGGTTTTCTCTCCATAAAACCAGTTCTTTCTTCGCAAAATACATGTACTAAGGCCACACCAATTTAATTTCTTGTTCTACAGATTTTTGGACTTCAAAAATTGGGGCGAGCGAGCGATTTGAAAATTTTAATAAAAAAATATTTAATTTACAAATTTTTGAGGCGAAGCTTAAAAAGTAAAGGCCAGCGATTATAAATTTTTGTTTGTAAACATAAAATAGTAGGTTTTGACTATATTAAAACTTGATTTATCACTTGTAACTTGACATTTCTTTAATTTATGAAATATTTTTTCCCTGTTCAACAAAAAATAATTGAATAATTAATCTGGTCTATGTATGTGTGACTGACAATGAGACAATTCTCCATTCAAGTCATAATCAGGTTTAGAACAACCCCCTAATGTTATGAATATCCCTTTTATGAGGGGTCATTATATAAGTTATAATATATTTTTTCAAAAGGGCTAATATTTTCCCAAAGAACTATAATATTTGGTATTAAATGGTCAAAACATGTCAAAGAACTTTGTAATATTCCTAGACTTTAATCATGTTAACACATTTACTTTAGGCCACACCAGTTTAATTTCTTGTTCTACGGATTTTTGGACTTCAAAAATTGAGGCGAGCGAGCGATTTGAAAATTTTAATAAAAAAATATTTAATTTGCAAATTTTTGAGGCGAAGCTTAAAAAGTAAAGGCGAGCGATTATAATTTTTTTTTGTAAATATAAAATAGTAGGTTTTGACTATATTAAAACTTGATTTATCACTTGTACCTCGACATTTCTTTAATTTATGAAATATTTTTTCCCCTGTTCTACAAGAAATAATTGAATAATTAAATCTGGTCTATGTATGTGTGACTGACAATGAGACAATTCTCCATCCAAGTCATAATTAGGTTCAGGACAACCCTTTTAATGTAATGAATATCCCTTTTATAAGGGGTCATATAAGTTATAATATATTTTTTTTTGTAAAAACACTTCAAGTACAAAAGGGCTAATATTTTCCCAAAGAACTATAATATTTGGTATTAAATGGTCAAAACATGTCCAATAATTTTGTAATGTTCCTGGACTTTAACCTTGTTAACACCTTTACTTTAACAGTTTAATATTATTCAAAATAAAAAAATGTAAGTGGACCCATCCCTCTTTTAGAAAAGTGGTTTAAAATATGATGTATTTCTCCTCTTTTTGAGTAAAACATTCTAAGTTTTCAAAGGTTTTGTATAGTAGCACTATACAAATCCTTAGTATTTCTATTTTCTTTTCTACATCAGTAAACATGGTAAAATGACCCCTTCAGGGCCCTTGTCTGAGGGAGGGTTGTTCCAAACCTGATAATAACAAACATAGGTCAAAGTACAGCCTTTTACACAGAGCTTTGATCCAGACCAACCAGCAACCTATAAGGGACCACAACTTAGTATTGTTACATATACAATTCGAACAGGAAAACCAACGATATAATTTATATTTCCAAACGGGAAAATACCAATGAACCACACTAACAAACGATAACGGCTGAACGACAGGTCCCTGAATAAACCAGGACAGGTGCACAAACCTGCAGCGGGTATGACCGTCACCATACATTTTAATTGCAGTTGAAGGCAAATCCTTCAGAAGTTCTTTGTACTTTATTTTAACAACGAACATTTTTTATAGGGAATATAAGTTAGGGGGAAAGAAACCTACGTTTTGTTCTGTACTGGTATTGCCGGTTATATATTGATATCGGAGCACTCCCAGGTGAAATTATTTAATAAATTGGTTTCATGCTGAAACAAATATTCTCGCAGATATTTACAGTGTTGTGGGGTACTGATATGTTTAAGATCGTTATATAAAGGCTAGACTGTGATTTTAAATTATCAACAAATGTTAAGATCTTTTAATAATATTTACAAAAAATCGGTGCGGGAAATCAACATGATTTCATTTCCGGATGCGGGAAGCGGGAATATAATAAAAACAAAAAAAATCTGTTTTGAAAAAAATAGGTGCGGGCGGGTCCGTCGAACAAGGAATCAAATTGGTGTGGCCTAAGTCATACTCTCCAGAATAATATCAAACGATTGAATAACCGAGTCATGTAAAATGATATACCATTTGTCCTATATGTTCTCCCATTTATTTGTATTGTATTCCTGTAAGGTTATGATGTCATGTTAATGTTATAATAAACATTTCCATTAAAGCGGGAGGTCTGGCATGACACAAAATCATGTTTAACCCTCCATTTTTTCTTGAAAAATGTCTTGTTCCAAGTCAGGAATTGTTATATTATAGTTCGTTTCTCTGTGTGTTACATTTTAACGTTGTGTTTCTGCTGTGTCGTTTGTTTCCTTTTATATCTGAGTGTGAGTTCACATTACTATAAAACGTAACACGGTAATTTTCTATCATATATTCATGTATCTAGTTTTGAAGTTATATTTCAATCCAATTCAAAAAAAAAATTGTAATAATACTCGCTTATTTTGACAGTGTTTTGTCACTCTTATGAAATATGTTCACTTTCCCAGAAAGCTTTAAAATGCTTCATATTACCCTATAAACTAAATATAGAATACCAAATTAAAATTTATATTTATATCTACTAGAAGGTGGAATCGCACATTTTTCAGGAGGAAAACATATGGTAGAACTGTTTGCTCATCATGTTTGATAAACAATCTTTTCATTAGTTATTCTTAAGATTTCAATTTTACCTACAGCATTCTCATTATATCACTCGTTTAAAATTAAAAAAGAAACGATGATTAACAATATTTTCTACAGTTTCTCTCTGATACGGTTACTGATAAAGAAAGTGTGATACTTAAATTATAAAACTGCTTAAAGGGTTACATCTAAAAAGGCTACGTGATCAAACAAAGACAATTCAGCTGAAACTTCCAATTCGAAAATCATTGTATTACTGTGATTACACTGAAAAGTATGAAGGTTAAACTTTGAACATTATTAAAGTTGTTTTTAAATTGCAACACTAATTGTTATGAACATAATGTTGTTCTCTCCATAAGTTACTAATGCAATGAAAGTACATAATAAACATGCAGTTCATAAGCCTTCTTTTCTGCAAAACAATCGTCAGTGACGCTCGGTTAATAAATTCCACGGGATGTATAAGTACAGAGGCACGTCATATATATCAGAGTAACACAAAAAGGCATATTAAATGACAAACAAGAATACGAAAATTATCATGGAACGATAACACAATGACGGGAATTATAGGCATAGAGTCACGTCCAATGAATATAACCAAAATATACTAAACAGTACAAGTAATATTCATAAAGACAAATAATATTATAATACTATAACGTTATTAAGATGTGAAACAACGTTATTACTCTATACTTCAGAACCATCGTACATTATTTGTGAAATTTATAGGAAATATTTAACAAGTTCTATTTCTTTTATAATCATGGTGTTGTCAGTAAATTTTCTACTTATTACTTTGAATGTCCCTCTGGTATTTTTCTCCTCTCTTTTATAACGTCTTAACACTAACTCCGTTAGAGGTCATTGAATTGCATGTCGGATTTATACGTTTTCAAAAGTTGTTATTTCTATTCATCAGACTAGAGGAAATATCTATCAGTAGTCCCTTAAAATGTGATTATGAATATCAGAAATGAACATTATTAACTCTACAACCAATCAATTGGAATGTAAATTTAAATCCACCAAAAGCCGTCATCAGGTTTTTCTAATAGCAAGATGTCAACAAAACCATTAGTTCTCATTAACAGGTTTTACTTTTAGCCATTAATTGTATGTGACTGTTAATACTCTTCTATATAATAGAAATGAAAAGCAAACAAATATTTCTGGTACGTTACGTCTTATTATATTATTTTGTTTGAAGAGCTTTGCTATTTATTCATCAATGCTAACATTCGATTCATTTTGTTAAATAGAATTTAAAAATGAAATGACTTCCGTTTTGATTAAAATTACATTCTTTCATAAGAAAACTTTTTGTTATCTGAAAAACAAGACCCATCTATTGACGTAAAATTTCTTTTAAAAAAATGGTGATTGTCGATCGTTTTTTTACAAGTAAGGAATATAAATAAATAATCAACAGTAAAATCACGAAAGTACTGAGAAAAATAAAAAACGGAAATTCCCAAATCAAATGACAAAATCAAATGATAAAACAGTTCATACGAATGGATCACAATTATCGATTTTCTAACTTGGTTTTTTCAAATATATAATTGAAAAGAGTTCAATTCAAACATTTCTGTGAAAATTTTACAAACGCCAAAGTTATTTAGTTGACTTTTAAGAATATATTTGTTGATATAGATAAGTTCAATTTGCCATTCCAATCTTCTTTTGACCATTATGATATCATCGAATCTTACTTGCCACCAAATTTAACCTGACATTGTCAACAAGACAGGTGCAGCTAATTTATTGCTAGTAAACGCGAAAGCTGTTTGATGAATTAAAATGTATGCAAGGTATTATAAAAAAAATCTTACCTTCCCGAAACACAATAAATAACTACCCAATGAAACTTGTCAAGCATCTTAAGGATATTAGTTTCCGTGCAGTGTAGTTTTTGTTTTTAAAAATGATGAGAGGGTACGTTTTTGTAACAGGAAATGTATTTCATTGCTAGATATTCTTTTCGAGAATCAAATTTAGAATTATTCCTGCCTATCTGTCTTTTAGATTGAATGATCAGTACGTGTGAAAAAGGTTTTTATTTCAAATTACTTTCTCACATTGCAAAAGAGAAATAAAAAAAAATGAAAAGAAGATAATTTATGGTTGGAATTTTGCATTTTACAACTACAGAATTAAGACCAAACACCGATGTGAACAGTACTGGTGACCGCAGGGTCTTCACTTCACTAATTATCAAAACACATACTATATAGACCAGACACAGATGTGAACAGTACTGGTGACCACAAGGTCTTCACCTCACTTATTATCAAAACACATACTATATAGACCAGACACCGATGTGAACAGTACTGGTGACCACAGGGTCTTCACCTCACTTATTATCAAAACACATACTATATAGACCAGACACAGATGTGAACAGTACTGGTGACCACAGTGTCTTCACCTCACTAATTATCAAAACACATACTATATAGACCAGACACCGATGTGAACAGTACTGGTGACCACAAGGTCTTCACCTCACTTATTATCAAAACACATACTATATAGACCAGACACCGATGTGAACAGTACTGGTGACCACAGGGTCTTCATCTCACTAATTATCAAAACACATACTATATAGACCAGACACAAATGTGAACAGTACTGGTGACCACAGGGTCTTCATCTCACTAATTATCAAAACACATACTATATAGACCAGACACAGATGTGAACAGTACTGGTGACTGCAGGGTCTTCACCTCACTAATTATCAAAACACATACTATATAGACCAGACACAGATGTGAACAGTACTGGTGACCGCAGGGTCTTCATCTCACTTATTATCAAAACACATACTATATAGACCAGACACCGATGTGAACAGTACTGGTGACTGCAGGGTCTTCACCTCACTTATTATCAAAACACATACTATATAGACCAGACACAGATGTGAACAGTACTGGTGACCGCAGGGTCTTCATCTCACTTATTATCAAAACACATACTATATAGACCAGACACCGATGTGAACAGTACTGGTGACCGCAGGGTCTTCATCTCACTTATTATCAAAACACATACTATATAAACCAGACACAAATGTGAACAGTACTGGTGACCACAAGGCCTTCACCTCACTTATTATCAAAACACATACTATATAGACCAGACACAGATGTGAACAGTACTGGTGACCACAGGGTCTTCACCTCACTAATTATCAAAACACATACTATATAGACCAGACACAGATGTGAACAGTACTGGTGACTGCAGGGTCTTCACCTCACTAATTATCAAAACACATACTATATAGACCAGACACCGATGTGAACAGTACTGGTGACCACAGGGTCTTCACCTCACTTATTATCAAAACACATACTATATAGACCAGACACCGATGTGAACAGTACTGGTGACCACAGGGTCTTCATCTCACTAATTATCAAAACACATACTATATAGACCAGACACAAATGTGAACAGTACTGGTGACTGCAGGGTCTTCCCCTCACTAATTATCAAAACACATACTATAGGGACCAGACACAAATGTGAACAGTACTGGTGACCGCAGGGTCTTCACCTCACTTATTATCAAAACACATACTATATAGACCAGACACCGATGTGAACAGTACTGGTGACCACAGGGTCTTCATCTCACTAATTATCAAAACACATACTATATAGACCAGACACAAATGTGAACAGTACTGGTGACTGCAGGGTCTTCCCCTCACTAATTATCAAAACACATACTATATGGACCAGACACAAATGTGAACAGTACTGGTGACCGCAGGGTCTTCATCTCACTTATTATCAAAACACATACTATATAGACCAGACACCGATGTGAACAGTACTGGTGACCACAGGGTCTTCATCTCACTAATTATCAAAACACATACTATATAGACCAGACACAGATGTGAACAGTACTGGTGACCACAGGGTCTTCACCTCACTTATTATCAAAACACATACTATATAGACCAGACACCGATGTGAACAGTACTGGTGACCACAAGGTCTTCACCTCACTAATTATCAAAACACATACTATATAGACCAGACACAGATGTGAACAGTACTGGTGACCACAAGGTCTTCACCTCACTTATTATCAAAACACATACTATATAGACCAGACACAGATGTGAACAGTACTGGTGACCACAAGGTCTTCACCTCACTTATTATCAAAACACATACTATATAGACCAGACACCGATGTGAACAGTACTGGTGACCACAGGGTCTTCATCTCACTAATTATCAAAACACATACTATATAGACCAGACACAGATGTGAACAGTACTGGTGACCACAGTGTCTTCACCTCACTAATTATCAAAACACATACTATATAGACCAGACACCGATGTGAACAGTACTGGTGACCACAGGGTCTTCATCTCACTAATTATCAAAACACATACTATATAGACCAGACACAAATGTGAACAGTACTGGTGACTGCAGGGTCTTCACCTCACTAATTATCAAAACGCATACTATATAGACCAGACACAAATGTGAACAGTACTGGTGACCGCAGGGTCTTCACCTCACTTATTATCAAAACACATACTATATAGACCAGACACAGATGTGAACAGTACTGGTGACCACAGGGTCTTCATCTCACTAATTATCAAAACACATACTATATAGACCAGACACAGATGTGAACAGTACTGGTGACCACAGGGTCTTCACCTCACTAATTATCAAAACACATACTATATAGACCAGACAAAGATGTGAACAGTACTGGTGACCACAGGGTCTTCACCTCACTAATTATCAAAACACATTCTATATAGACCAGACACAAATGTGAACAGTACTGGTGACTGCAGGGTCTTCACCTCACTAATTATCAAAACGCATACTATATAGACCAGACACAAATGTGAACAGTACTGGTGACCGCAGGGTCTTCACCTCACTTATTATCAAAACACATACTATATAGACCAGACACAGATGTGAACAGTACTGGTGACCACAGGGTCTTCATCTCACTAATTATCAAAACACATACTATATAGACCAGACACCGATGTGAACAGTACTGGTGACCACAGGGTCTTCACCTCACTAATTATCAAAACACATACTATATAGACCAGACAAAGATGTGAACAGTACTGGTGACCACAGGGTCTTCACCTCACTAATTATCAAAACACATACTATATAGACCAGACACAGATGTGAACAGTACTGGTGACTGCAGGGTCTTCACCTCACTAATTATCAAAACACATACTATATAGACCAGACACAGATGTGAACAGTACTGGTGACCACAGGGTCTTCACCTCACTAATTATCAAAACACATACTATATAGACCAGACACAGATGTGAACAGTACTGGTGACTGCAGCGTCTTCACCTCACTAATTATCAAAACACATACTATATAGACCAGACACAGATGTGAACAGTACTGGTGACCACAGGGTCTTCACCTCACTAATTATCAAAACACATACTATATAAACCAGACACCGATGTGAACAGTACTGGTGACCGCAGGGTCTTCACCTCACTTATTATCAAAACACATACTATATAGACCAGACACAAATGTGAACAGTACTGGTGACTGCAGGGTCTTCACCTCACTAATTATCAAAACACATACTATATAGACCAGACACAGATGTGAACAGTACTGGTGACCACAGGGTCTTCATCTCACTAATTATCAAAACACATACTATATAGACCAGACACCGATGTGAACAGTACTGGTGACCACAGGGTCTTCGCCTCACTTATTATCAAAACACATACTATATAGACCAGACACAGATGTGAACAGTACTGGTGACCACAGGTTCTTCATCTCACTAATTATCAAAACACATACTATATAGACCAGACACAGATGTGAACAGTACTGGTGACCGCAGGGTTTTCACCTCACTAATTATCAAAACACATACTATATAGACCAGACACAAATGTGAACAGTACTGGTGACTGCAGGGTCTTCACCTCACTAATTATCAAAACACATACTATATAGACCAGACACAAATGTGAACAGTACTGGTGACCGCAGGGTCTACACCTCACTAATTATCAAAACACATACTATATAGACCAGACACCGATGTGAACAGTACTGGTGACCGCAGGGTCTTCACCTCACTAATTATCAAAACACATACTATATAGACCAGACACAGATGTGAACAGTACTGGTGACCACAAGGTCTTCACCTCACTAATTATCAAAACACATACTATATAGACCAGACACAGATGTGAACAGTACTGGTGACCACAGGGTCTTCACCTCACTAATTATCAAAACACATACTATATAGACCAGACACCGATGTGAACAGTACTGGTGACCTTAGGGTCTTCATCTCACTAATTATCAAAACACATACTATATAGACCAGACACAAATGTGAACAGTACTGGTGACCGCAGGGTCTTCACCTCACTAATTATCAAAACACATACTATATAGACCAGACACAAATGTGAACAGTACTGGTGACTGCAGGGTCTTCACCTCACTAATTATCAAAACACATACTATATAGACCAGACACAAATGTGAACAGTACTGGTGACCACAGGGTCTTCACCTCACTAATTATCAAAACACATACTATATAGACCAGACACAAATGTGAACAGTACTGGTGATTGCAGGGTCTTCACCTCACTAATTATCAAAACACATACTATATAGACCAGACACAGATGTGAACAGTACTGGTGACCACAGTGTCTTCACCTCACTAATTATCAAAACACATACTATATAGACCAGACACAGATGTGAACAGTACGGGTGACTGCAGGGTCTTCACCTCACTAATTATCAAAACACATACTATATAGACCAGACACCGATGTGAACAGTACTGGTGACCGCAGGGTCTTCACCTCACTAATTATCAAAACACATACTATATAAACCAGACACCGATGTGAACAGTACTGGTGACCACAGGGTCTTCATCTCACTAATTATCAAAACACATACTATATAGACCAGACACAGATGTGAACAGTACTGGTGACCACAGGGTCTTCACCTCACTAATTATCAAAACACATACTATATAGACCAGACACCGATGTGAACAGTACTGGTGACCACAGTGTCTTCACCTCACTAATTATCAAAACACATACTATATAGACCAGACACAGATGTGAACAGTACGGGTGACCGCAGGGTCTTCATCTCAATAATTATCAAAACACATACTATATAGACCAGACACCGATGTGAACAGTACTGGTGACCACAGTGTCTTCACCTCACTAATTATCAAAACACATACTATATAGACCAGACACAGATGTGAACAGTACTGGTGACCACAGTGTCTTCACCTCACTAATTATCAAAACACATACTATATAGACCAGACACCGATGTGAACAGTACTGGTGACTGCAGGGTCTTCACCTCACTAATTATCAAAACACATACTATATAGACCAGACACAGATGTGAACAGTACTGGTGACCACAGTGTCTTCACCTCACTAATTATCAAAACACATACTATATAGATCAGACACAGATGTGAACAGTACGGGTGCCTGCAGGGTCTTCACCTCACTAATTATCAAAACACATACTATATAGACCAGACACCGATGTGAACAGTACTGGTGACCGCAGGGTCTTCACCTCACTTATTATCAAAACACATACTATATAGACCAGACACATATGTGAACAGTACTGGTGACCACAGTGTCTTCACCTCACTAATTATCAAAACACATACTATATAGACATATATAAAACATTACGAAATAAATGTGATTCAATCAATAAAAAAAACTAAAAAAAACAACAATCTGATGATGCTCTCAATAAAAACAACGAACAGTAATTTCCAATCAATGGCAACCTATTTCAGACACATGACTAGGTACATATACATGTGGAATATATCGAAATAAACATAGTTGTTATCGTTGATTATGACTTTGACGCCGAGTTAAAAACAATATCCCATACTACTGAATTTACCGATTGAAATTATTGACACTGTTTGTTACATTTTTGTTAATATTTAACCAAATTTAAAAGTTTATTTGATGGTTCTTTTTCTGAATTTTTTATAATTGTACTTGACGTGTGTTTGATGTGTTTGAGCTTTTGATTTTGTCATTTGATAAGTACGGAAGCGTATTAGGGACATAGAAAAAATAAAATTGGCAGTGAACTTTTTTTTCAAAGTCGAAATTTTGACATTTCAAATCTCGAAATTTTTACTACAACTTGAAATTTGGACTTTTCAAATCCCGAAACTTTGACCTGAACTTGAAATTTTGACTTTCTAAAATCTTGAAATTTCGATTTTCATAAAGTCGAAATTTTGACATTTTTAAAACTCGAAATTTCGACTTTATAAATCGTCAAAATTTCAACTTTAAACTCAAAATTTCTACTTTTTTAAACTCGAAATTTCGACTTATTATAAACTCGAAATTTCGACTTATTATAAACTCGAAATTTCGACTTATTTTAAACTCAAAATTTCGACTTATTCTAAACTCGAAATTTCGACTTATTCTAAACTCGAAATTTCGACTTATTTTAAACTCGAAACTTCAAGGTATTTTAAACTCAAAATTTCGACTTATTTTTTCGACTCGAAATTTCGAATTATTTTTAACTAGAAATTTCAACGTATTTTAAACTCAAAATTTTGACTTATTTCAAAGTCGAAATTTGACTTTTTTTAAACTAAAAATTTTGACTTTTCCTAGTATTTATACGTTTGCGTCTTTCACATTCACAGTCATTTATATCAACAAGCGGACAGCCATATACATCATAAATTAGATATTCATATTTGAATAAATTAAACCATTTTAAAGAGGTTATTTTAGATCGAAAATCTTTTTTTTTTGCCGAAGAATAAATAAAATATGTTTCTTGTTCAAATACCTATTTCAAGTCTGGACTTCAGATCTGTGTATCAAGATAACCTCGTTATTCCGACATACTTTTATTCAACAGTCTAATATATAAAGACAAGGGTTAATAGTTGTGTCATAAGAATGCAAGCGGGTACAGTTTAAATTAATCAATATTCCAGAAAAAAGAACCAACAATTTAAAATTCCCAAACTAGAAAACAAAACAGCTCATTGGTTGTTCTGAATATGCATGGCATTTTTGGCTACTTGATTTACCATTGTTTAAACAAGGCAAAGTCAGTGACTTGCTATTGGGAAACCAAACAGGCCGTTGAAACTGTGATGCTAAATATCATCAGATTGACGATCCTATGACAGTGACGTGGAAGCTAAAAGATGGAATATGGGGGGAAATTTTGTTGTCAAAATGCATGTTCTTTCCGAACGAAACTCTTCAATATTAAATGCTAATCCATATCTTAATTCAAGAACAAACGAATTTCTGAATATAAATTGCCAAAATGTCTGGATGACGCTTTAATAATTTCCGTCCATGTATACATGTCTACTACTGCTAAAATTATAATAAATCATCAAAGTTTTCATAGTACTTAGAAAAAGTCAAAATTTCGAGATTTCAAAAGTAAAAATTTTAACTCTAAAATAAAAATTTCGAGATTTTAAAGTTGAAATTCCGAGTTTAGGAAAAGTCAAAATTTGGAGTTTAAAATACGTTGAAATTTCGAGTTTAAAATAAGTCGAAATTTCGAATTTAAAATAAGTCGAAATTTCGAGTTTAAAAAAGTCAAAATTTCAAGTTGTAGTCAAAATTTCGAGATTTGAAATGTAAAAATTTCGACGTTGAAAAAAAAGTTCACTGCCAATTTTATTTTTTCTATGTCCCTATAACGCTTCCATAGATAAGGGACTTTCCTTATTGAATTTTCCTCGGGGTTTAAAACTTCTGTGATTTTACTCTATACATATATTTCATTTTTCTTTTATTTCTCAAACCTCGGTCACACCTTACCGGATATCTCGAACGGACGCCTAACGGATAATTTTTTTCAATAGGTTCATGTCCGTTAGACGTCCGTTCTTATCCGTTAGACGTCCGTCCATATCCGTTGCATGTCCGTTAAGCGTAGGTTTTGTCCGTCGACGTGGAAAATCTTGAGCATGTTCAAAACTTTGAACGGACGTCCAACGGATAAAATATCCGTTGAACGTCCGTTAGGCGTCCGTTTTGTACGGTACTTGTCCTTTTCATTTCTGTTTTGTATCCGTTACGTGTCCGTTACACATCCGTTGGTGGTCTGGAAGATAAATTCACCAACGGACTTCTACCGGACGTTTAACGGATAAAATGGATGTTGAATGAATGAGAAACGGACTTCTACCGGACGTATAACGGATAAAACGGATGATGAACGGATCTGAAACGGATAAATGCCGATTGAAAATTTCACGTCAGAAATGCCAATTATTGATATGTCAGATTTCTTAAGTTTCATGAATTCCTATTATTTATAATCGACCTTACGTGATTTAAGAAATATTTGTCACCGTAAGACCTTCGAGCTTGTTTTTCAGTAAATGTCTTACTTAATTTTGTTTTTGATTACGTAGAAAAGATCATAAAGATACATTTTACCTTTATCAAAAATGCTGTTCTCTGTTCAATTACGCCTAATGATTGACAAACATCAAAACCAAACACCTGCTTTCACTACAAAAGAAGTTATGTACTTGCTTTACTAACCATAATATTATCATTCTTGATATTATAGCGATGTTTATAGAGAAAACAGCATGCAATGTATACATTTTAATTGCTCCTTTGTAAAAAAAATCATGCAAAAGACTGTTAGATGATCAGGCTATAAATTCTTTAAGGTTCAATTCATCTGATCCTGCACATTCTAATGTTACTTGCAGTAACTAATAAAATCTGTAAATTAGATATATGTCGATATCTATTGTCGAAAAGCGCACCTGGTACAGAAGAATTTGCAGCGTTGACGTTAATACTACTACTGGGTGGATAATTATACTGGTCACTTGTTAGTCTCCGAGTGTATTGCTAGATATAATAAGATGTGGCATGAGTGCCAATGAACAACTCTCCATCCAGCCCCAATTTGAATTTCCTATTTTTTTATTTAGAAGATCGTTTTTACTCTAAAGTCTTTTGCATATGTCATTTTATTTATTGACCTATCATTTTGTTTTGTCTCAAAATAAAAAAAATCTTTTGAGCGATTTTTAAAGAGTTTCTTATGTTTATATTATTTTCTTCAACTTTTGAATTTCAATTAACATAGCTTGGATTGTCATGTATTTGTCCGATTTATAAGATGCGAAGGAAATTTTGTTTACCTTTGATTTATGCCTATATCGTTTCGATGTCAAATCATTAGTGGCCATCGCTATACACCAAAGAGAAATGCATGTAGTTTAAAGTGAAGTGATGAAGGGTGCTAATGACGTGTTGGTAGTTCGCAGCAAACAGAAGAATGTTTTTTGGTAGATAATTTTGAAGCTGAACTTGATTTATTAGACACATGCATCAGCATGGAAAAGAACCATATGTTGCTTTGAATATTTCAAAATTCTATTAAATGTGTTAATTATAACAAGCGCAAATTCAATGATATGAAGTATGCAGTAACTATATGTAGAAATGTGAACAAGCTTGCTGGAATGCCACCTTTTGTTCAGTAACATTTCTTAATTGATTGCGAAACAATTTAGATCTAGCGAAGTTGAACAATTACATTGCTCCATTTATCTAATCTTATATTTCTTAAAGTTGTATACAGACAAATATATATATTAAAACTAAAGAAAGTTTAACAAACTCGATTCAGACAAATTGGCAAATATCTGTTTGTACGTCTGTTGTAGCTAGGCATAATCAGTTTTAAACAACAAAAAAACATGTCTGACATTCTTAGTGAAGAAAGAACTGAAATAAGAAAGGAATTGTCTTTGCAGGAAATTAATTAAAGCTAACAGGTTTCCACAAACATATTTTATTTGAAGTAAAAAGAAGTGAAAATACAATCGATGACTTCCAGAGTTAAATGACCTAAACATAGAATGCACAAGTACATTTTTAAATTAAAATGTTGTAATAAGTCTTAGCCGATACCACTGTGTAAATACTACCTAAAATGATGAGATATTCAACATAGAAGAATGAAGATACAAAGCTTTGTACATACAAATGTCAACACAAATTATTGGTAAAATATCTAAAACACGGACGTTCTGAAATACCTGACACCATAACAATACGTTATGGGAAACGATAGAGATACGACAAAGAAACGCTGGACCTCACATTGCTTCCAGTCATGTTAAGAGTAACTGTACACAGTGAAATACAATAGACCACTTTCGAGTTCATCCGTCACTGGAAAAAAGCTCGTCAATTATACGGGCCTTTATGACGTCATTTACCAGATAGAGGGGTCGCCTGTATCCCTGCACTATTTGCGTTCACCAAGCGTCTAAGTGATCGTCATTGTGCAGGATAAACTAGAAATAATGGTTGTTCTTGATTACAATTCCCCTTATGACAGCAATGCTGATTGTCCATTTTGTGAATTCAATTTGACGAATAATTCTTACAGTATAGAATTATAGTTTTCCAACCACTCGCTCAACATTGGAATTGAAGTGACGGCGCTCCTAAACGCACAAATGACGTTCACTAAAACCAGAGTTTTTGACGGAAATGCATCGAACTCGAAAGTTGTCTATTGTTTAACAGCATTGAAATTCTAATGCCAAAACTAAAAAAAAATATTGATGTAAATTCATTATTCTTTAAATTATCGATTTTTGGGGTCTGCACAAGAGTGTGACATTAAAAAAAATTGTCTCCCACTGAGTCATGGGATAAGGTTAGTTGTCCCTCTGGTGTTAGTCAATAACAATTTGACATCGAACGTGAAGTATAATAAACTGATATATAAAATACAGACGATATAACCATAAAACAGGAATACAGTATGTTCTCCTCCTGATATGTATGGTGTATATATATTGCCATGCCATGGAATGTTATCCATCGTGCTGCTGCAAGTGTTTCAAGTTTGTATTTCATGTGCTAGAAAATTGAACAGCTCGACTGTGACGTCACATGCCCAACAAAGACGGCATTTAATATATATTTCCTTCACGCCTAAATAACCGTTTTATTTTGTAAGCCATTGAAGAAAAAAAAACACATTTAATCTTCGGTCTTTTATTTTCAAGATATACAACAATGATGAGAAGCTTTCATAAATAAACACATGACATGTGTGTCCCCTCGGTATCAAGAGGGTTAAACACGAGTCAATTATCGCATTCAATCTATATTTTATCTGATCTACTTTCTATTTTTAACCTGAAATCAGTAACAAGCCATTAAACTATATATCTATATATCAATTAAGCTAAATGTATCCATAAGAATGCTGACAAGACGACGTAAAACAACAATCTATATATACATTCATTTATCATTTTATCACAAAAGTAACCGCATTATATTTAGTGATTTATGTTAAGGTATTCAAACTAAGGATTATTTATGGAAACATCTTTAATTACTATCAGAATTCAAACCGATATCATAAATATTTGTTTGATGATATTGAACACCACTGTCTGGTATAGTCAAACAGATGAAATGCAAGCGGAGCTTACACAGTGAACTCCTTTTTATATGACAAGAAATTTAGAAAAGCGCATGTTTTAACTGTATCAATAGTATTTGGAAATACTTTATTTCAGGAAAAAACAAAAATAAAAAAGTGAAGCCTTGTTATTTTTTAAACTCAAAAAGAAACAAATGTTTGCATACTCCAGGTGTTGCTGACTTTGACTGAATTATGTTGAAAATTTCTATTCATTGAATTTAAATGCCAAAGTGATGTCATCTCATAATTTATGATCAAAGTGTTGATTGGTGCACAGAGGATGTGTTTTATTTTCATATAAGACTTGCTTTTTGAACCTACGTGCTCTTTTTTCAAATAAGATTTGCTTTTTGAACTTATGTGAACATTTGATATCATGCTATCATGAAACCTTTTTATCACATGTAAAAGGTGTGCTTTGAAGATTTCATACATAGAAATGAAAAGGAAAAAAGAAGTCCCTACATACTGTTTTTTTACAGTGACTTGACTGTTAGTGTTGCTATTCACCAATTGCAACTCATTCAAAATTTTGACCAAATTGCAATTTGTTTTATTAAACCAAATTGTTCAACTGGTCAGAATATTGAACAAATTGGTGGAGAGCAACACTAACAGTCAAAGTCACTGTATACCAAAAACTGGGTTATACTTTCAAAATAGGGAATACCCCACTTTACCTAACTTAAGCCCAAACTGACCAATATACTAACCGATGATGACACATCGTGATAATGTTAATCAGATATGATTTTCTTTACCAATTAGATAAATGATCCACCGTATTTTACATAAGAAAATACCTGTACCAAGTCAGAAAAATGTTATTTGCTATTCATTCGTTTGATGTGTTTGGGTTTTTTAATTTCGCCATTTGATTAGGGACTTTCCATTATTAATTTTCCTCAGAGTCCAGTATTTCTGTGATTTTACGATAAACATGAAAGAAGGTGTCTTTTCTGAAAATTTATGCATGTTTTAATAAGATACAAAGTTATAAAAATATAATTACCTAATTGAAAAGAAAATGAAAAATGTTAAGTCAATTAGATGTTCCATGTCCGATAGATCTAAAAAAAAAAAAAAAAAAAAAAAAGTCAGATACTATAGATTGAACTTTTATTCAGTATGCTTGTCTTTCTATTATATGACAATTGTTAGCTGTGAGTCAGAGTTCGACACATAGCTGGATTTGAGGTTAAATGTTTGAAAGTTAAGTGGGAGAGATGTAGTCAACAAAGAAATCATAAGTTTAATAATTCAGTGGAAATGCACGATGTTAAAGTCATAAGCAACGAGTGACCGGTGAAAAATAATGTTCTTCCAATTCTCGAACCAACGCATACAAACATCATAAACTTGGTCTTCTTTACTCGAATTTATCATTTTTTTCGTGTAAATTTCGTATAATCGTCAATTTTTTTTTCAATCGGTCAGTGTTGTTGTGAAAATATGGCAGGTAATTAAAGTTCGTGTTTTGAAGCCGAAGTTTTACGATTGTCACCTGTTTGTCAACATTTGACGATAAATAAACAAAAAAGAATGGAAATTGAGCACGTGTTTAACATGTAAATACAGATAATAGTTTATTTTAAGGACATCCATGCGTATTGTGGTCACCGGATTTTTACGAGATGGGTCACACTAAGGTCACCTTGCATACCGAAAATATGTCGGGGGAATTGCTTGCTGGAAGGAAGCAATTCAAATAAAGTAAACTTCTCCTAAATATGAATAAATTAAAGAATTTTCTTCAGAAAAAAGTATATGTACATAAGTTTTATAATGAAAATTATCCATTGAGTTATAAAAAACATATGCATTATTTTTTCTTATGACTTTTACAGTGGAATATAAACTTTAAGAATTATACTAGTTGTATTTTTTATTTTTTTGGGATATAAACATTACTCCGATGACAAGATTACTGCAAAATCCATTATGTAATTCCAATTGAAAGTCATAAATGTAATAAATTCGTTATAAATTTCAATCTTCAATCTATTCTTCAATCAAGAGTATTTTTAGGCCTCCATTTCCTTAAAACTTAAGTGTTTCTTATCATTCAAACATCTATAGGTATTTCAAAACAATTTAAAAAGGCTTCTTTCTGTAAAGATTGATTAAGTTTTATTTCAGGATTCATTTATATAATATTAAAAGAAACACAATTCGAAACTTTCAGAAATCATGGCTTCTTCCGCATTGATTTTTAAATGAAATAAATCTAATTTCGTTTCATGTATATCATTACAGTCTACAGTACTTTGACCATCAGATACAAATATATAGCACAAAACTAGAAAACTGTCCATATTCATATTTTATCAACAGTCAATGAAATTACGACGACAGTAATGTATCGATATTCAAACCTAGTTAAATGTTGAAATATCAAAACTGAAGATAAATAACAACACAAAAATACTAATTCGTAGAGTAACAAACAAACAAAAAAGGAATTCCACGACAAATTCAAAAAGGAAAAATACGTAAAAACAGACAAAAAAAAAACCAGCTGTCTACCAGCGGAACAAATAGAAAACAACTGCCATTTACAGCAAGTGGTACAGGAATTTTCCTTTTATAGCTAGCTAAACACCAATTATATGACAAATGTTTGTAGATATGTTGGAGTGACACGATTTGATAAAAAAAAAAAAAAAAAGCTATAGATTAACCTTAGTTGTACTTGACAAATCTTTCGCGGATTTATGTCATCCATGCGACTGAATTTGTACTTTATTCGGCAATTTGTACTCTTTTAATTCGAGCATCACTGATCCGTCTTTTGTAGATGACATGAATGTCCAAAATTATTATTTTGGTATATGGTGAGTTAAATGAAACAGTCAATATATAAAACATCAATTTCAACTAACAAGAAATGACGGCAAATCTGTTAGTCCCTTATGCAGGACCCAATGCCATTATAAGGGTACTGGCAAATACCAAAACCTGAGAAATCTGAAATAAAACTTTCTATTTGCAGTAGGCATATTCAAAATTAAAGTTGTCTTTATTCTTTAACAAAGGAAATACTGATGCAGTTCATCACAAAGAAAAATCAAATGTCAAATCATTTCTTAATACAGAAGGTGAGAATATGTGAATACATACTTGTGTCGATAAAATTAATACTTTTTATAACAAGTAGTATCAAATAGGAAGTGAATGCACTTACGATCTGAAAAATCAAAAACAGCTTTCACAGTTAAACTCGCAATAACTTGTACACATATATAAAATATCTTGGTATTCCATATAACACACCGTCGCAGATATGTAGCAAAAATATAGGACGAACGTCCGCGCGGACATGGATAAATGCAGTTAACAATCTACTACATATGATCGATTAACAAAGAATATTGTAGACAAAAGTACAAAATAAATTAATGACTAGATATATTTTCTACTTTTATGAGAGCATAAAAATTATGAACAAATATGAATTAAACGTTAGGATTTTATTAAAAAATTAAACGGAAAACGGTTCTTTGCACACAGTCTCCGTTTTGCATCAAAATTCGGAACAATAGTCTTGTCATCTAAGGGATAAACCAATGCTATTTAATCTTTAACAAATATAAATAAAAGATACTTTTATTTTTAAATTATAAATGTTTTCAAAATTGGTGAAGGTATTTAGTCTCTTTTCTATCCTTTTTATCATTACTTACAATTAAAAAGATCACCAAAGATGAAATGAAAACAAATTAAATGTGACAGAAAATAAACTTCCAAGATGAGTATTAACAATGATTTCATCTTTTGGCAGTGGTTGGAGTGTACCTAATCTCTGTCTAATTCTTGTCTGTGTTTGGTTAATACTGTGATATTCATTACTGTTTCTGATCTGTATATTAAGTCACTTATATTAAATCAAACTATAAAGATGTTGTTTTCCCTTTGATGCCGTGCAAAGGAATTTAGGTGGCATATAATTGTTAAGTTCCATAACCGCATACACCTTGTGTACTGCTCCGAAAAAAAATGATATGATATCTGTGCGATTGTATAACACACTGAAACATTAAATATACTTCCTGAAACAAGATAATACAACTCAATTTAAGTTCACAACGATCAAGTTTATCTAAATATGATGTAGAATGTCTGAGAATAAATGTAAGTCTATCGTGTAAGATCGAAGATAATTTGCAAAATTCTATTAGAATTGAATAACAAAAACATATCGTCAAATTTACACGAATACAATAAATATCAAATCATTGACGATAGCAAGATATTAGGAACAATTTCTAGTTAATCTTTGCTACAAGATTTTTATTTTCTTTGTACCCTATTAATTTGAAGTTTAAAACTGTGTTTTCGTCCTATCTTTCTTCATTATTTGCAATAAAATGTACCTTATTTTATTTTTCAGAGTATACTTGTTTGATTAATCATTTCTTATCATAATAGTTTGGTAAAGTGGTTGCGCTACCCAGAATAAAACAAGCAATTTAAAAAGGTTTGATAAACTTATTTCACACTATCAAATATAGAAAAGTCGAATATATGTTTTACACTATCAAATCTAAAATGTTAAGGTATATTTGATGAGACGTAAATGAACTGTGATCGTAAGGATGAATGAATTTTCTAAAATATACCAGCTGAACATCAACAAGTTCCAACAACCTCTTTTGCTTTCTTTGCTTTATTAAAATAAGTGTTGTTATTTTCAGATATGTAGAAGACCATCAGTTAAGTCTGAAACGTTTATTTCCCTGTCATTTTACTCTTTTATATACCTGCGTGTTTGTCCTTTTTTACACGAGTCTTGTCTTTTTTCCTATTTATCTACAGTTTATGATTTCGCAGACAAATATGTCTGATCTATTGTCATTTTCTGTCCATTCCTTTTTTTATTATTATCCTTACTTGTAGTTCTAACGCTCTGTGTGTACTTATAGTCCAGCGGATATCAGAATAATTGATCACTTTATGGTAAAAGCATGAAACTTGGCATAGTGAAAGATTAAGGGGTAAAGACAAAATTTAGATATGGAGCCACGAAAAAAAAATCCAATATGGCCGCCAAATTCAAGATGGCCGACATAAGTATAACATAATTCACTTGATGAAGTCTTCCAATTTTAATGAGTTCAGAAGATGTCACAAACTTAAGGAAATACAATTAAGATATGTCAATTATTATTTTTCTAAACCTTATAATACAGAAATCATCAAAATGGCGTCCAAATTCAAAATGGCGCGTCAAAATGTCTAAGTTTGACAGTATTCGTATGTATACACCATCATAGTGTGTAATAAATTTACCAAAGTCGTGAAACTGGATAATTTGATATCGACAAAGGCCTACAATGTATCATAAATATTTGGGTGCATAGATAATATTTTCAAAATGGCGGCAATATTCAAAATGGCGCCGTTTAACATATGAAAATTTGATGTTTGTTTTTAAATATGGTATAAAAATAATTAAAAAATAATGGATCAATTATTTCAATACAAGAACGAATAAACAAGCATATTAGACCGTTGGTTTTCCCGTTTGAATGGTTTTACACTAGTAATTTTGGGGCCCTTTATAGCTTGTTGTTCGGTGTGAGCCAAGGCTCCGTGTTGAAGGCCGTACTTTAACCTATAATGGTTTAATTTTTAAATTGTTATTTGGATGGAGAGTTGTCTCATTGGCACTCACACCACATCTTCCTATATCTATATATTATTATTTAATGTAACAGGTGACATTAACTATGAAATAAAAATGGCCGATATAACTGAACATGGCGTTTTTGATGAGTTCTTATTTTCACAGCTACAGGTAATGACCTAAGAAAATTTCACAATTTTCCTGAAATGAAAAAAATATCCAACATATGCAGTATTGAATCAGTGCAAAGAGTATTTCTTTTTTAAGAAATGAAATAAGAAATAAAAAAAACCTCACAAGTTACTATTCAACATAACAACAGATCAAAATTATAATTAAAATATGATACAATTGAAGGAAAATCAAAAGAAAGCACAGTCTTAATCAGTTTCTCTTTCACAGTCCGGTGAGCAGTTTCATAATGCTGTGCATTTAAATGCTGCTTTCAAGAATTTACATGCATGTCATTGAAGCTTCAGCAAGCACAGATCAGAATGATACCATAGAGTTTTTGCCAACCAAATAAATCTGGTGAGGTCATACTTGGATTTGCAACTAAACAATTGCCCAAAATAACACTACCTTGGTAAGCTGCACGTTTCGTATGTTTAATGAAGAAGTGCAGTGTTGAAGGAATATTGTCAATTGTTCTTGTCTTCTGCGTGAATAACTGTTTTCTTTACTCATTCACCACATTAGCTGTACTAGATCGGTCATACAAAAGCACAATATATCGTTCTATTACTTTTAACACTTTTAAAATTTCCACTTCATTTGAATTCTCGATAATCTGCAGAAATGCCTCTGACAACTCCTCATATACGAACCATATGTCCCAAGCTGATTTCTTACCTTTCCCAAAAAAAGCTGAGACTGTGTTATAACTGGCAAATGAATGGAACAGTGGAAATACTTTCAATTTCAATGGTCCTAGAGCAAGGCACAATCCATGGATTGAAATATATCGGGAGTTCTTTCCAGTGTCAAATCCTATCCACAGCTGTTCAGCCATTTGACCTCCCCTTTTAATACAGCTGGAACTAAGGACATGTCACTTGAAAGTTCTCCTTCAACTAATGGGATATCTGGTTCGCTGAATCTTAGTACAGCTGGTGGAAGATTTGAATAACTCTTTGGTAAAAGAGGCACTCTCTTTGATTGGCATTTGCAAATAGGTTCAGATTGGTCAAATGTTTAAACAACGCCTTGACCAACCTCTGAAATATGATTGAATAAAGATATACCTGTACCATGGAATGAATCTTTTAACGAGATACTGCTTGGATTGTGACCAATGTTGTCTACAGCAGATGAGGTAAACGCATTTCGTTGTAGATTGGTAGGGCCAACAATACCTTCTTGGACATAACGACGACAAGCATCATTGGCCATGGATGTAGAAATTTCTAACACTTGGTTGTAGATGACAGACAGTCTAAGTTTGAAGAAAGTATCTACTAGATCACGTTTTCTAGTCTTACAGTCATGACAGTAGATCATGATTCCCAAATAAGCACAAACTGGAGGTAGTTCATTATCTTTTATGTGACGGTTGGATAGTTTCTTTGTACAACTTTACATTAGAGGCTTTGTTATTGTTAATGTTTTGTTATTGTTAATGTCGACTCAGAATATGAACGATCCTAAATGTTAGGTCGAAATTGAATCAGACGGACCAAAGAAAGCAATGACTGGGGTACAGAAACTTCCTGACATCCATTTGGGAAGGTTCCTTTAAATTCTAAATTTGATGCGAAAATATCTTTTCGAACAAACCTAGCTGCTTTTGATATGTTGACAAACTCATTATCAAAGCCTTCTAATCAGATTCTCTTCAATGCAGGACCAATGTCATCTTTGAAAGCAAGAATGTTTTCAAGGCCTTGTTTGTAAGCATCTAAGTTATGGAAATTAGATACAATTCTGTGTTTTAGTCGTGTACTATTAACTCGAGTTGAAACATCTGCACCTAGACATGTTATTTTTTCCGTATAAAGTTTACATTGATCTGACAACTTTGTAAACACGTATGGTCTCATCGCACGATCTTGTTTCATTTATATAAGAGACTATTTCTGAAAATGCAATACCATGGATTTGACTTTCCTACTTATATTCGACATTATCATTTTTCGTTTCAATTCGAGATGCACGATTATATAAGCAAACTAAACATTCCGAGTGGTACTTTGCTTCCTGTGCAATTAGATCAACAGTTCTGAAATTTGCAAGAAACGATGTGTCATTTAATTTTACTGCACATTCTCTCACACGTGTATCTTATCCAAATGTTGAGGACTCATCAAGGGCTTCTTGGCTATTTTCATTATGGAAATAGCACACAGACGGGTTACTGGTGGACTGAAAGGAAAAGCTATGTATAGTTTTCTTTTAGATGTGGTTGCTTTATTATATATTCTCTCATGTTAGGTTCGTTTTTCTGCTCTATTCAACTTTGTTCTGTTCAGTTTTAAGTTGCAAGATTTGTGCCAACATGCCTTTTGGTCAATGAAAGACTGTGCTATTCCAGATCCCTCATCTAAATTTTCAATGCACACATTAAGGCCTTCAGGCATCAATCGTAATTTATGAAACTTCTTAATATTGTCAGCTAAAGATTGATAACCAGCCCCAACATTTAGACGTTTAGAATCAAATGGGCATATAAGTTTTTCCTCTATACTGTCTTGGCATAGGATACAATTTGCCCAATCAATATTATTTGATTTAGTCGGTTTGTCATATTCTTCACTTGATACCCTGAATGTCTTTTCAGTAGCCATGTTGTAAAAACTATGATCATAATTTGATTTATATATTCCTTGTGGATAATTTCTGTATGCCAGATGCGACGTTTCGTCTACAAATGACATATCAGTGACGCTAATAGCTTTCTAGATATACCCGACATAGTTTCTGATAATAGGCCATTAAGGAATTATTTTTGATTGTTCAATATTAGAAAAGATTAATTAGCATCATAACAAGCAATATGCAAAGTTTTATGTTTTTATTTTCAAATGATCAATTGTACTATTTTTTTTTACTCTGCCTCATGACTGTTGGCGGCCATTTTGAATTTGTCGGCCATCATGGAATTATTTTTGATTGTTCCATATTCATTAAAGATTAATAAGCACCGTAACTAGCAATATGCAAAGTGTTATTCTTTTATTTTCAAATGATAAATTATACCATATTTTGGGACTCTGCTTCATGACTGCTGGCGGCCATTTTTAAAATTTGTGGCCATTATGGATTTTTTTTTATTGTTCCATATTCAGAAAAGATCAATAATCATCAGAATCTTCAATATGCAAAGTTGTGTGCTTTTATTTTCAAATGATAAATTATACTATATTTTTGGACTCTGCTTTATAACTGTTGGCGGCCATTTTGAAATTGGCGGCCATTGTGGATTTTTTTTTTATGGCTCCATATCCAAAAATGTTTATAAGCATCATAACTAACACTGTGCAAAGTTTCATGCTTTTACCATAAAGTGATCAATTGTCCCAAAATATTGGACTTAGCTGCTGGACTATTATTGGTGTGATTAGTTTCGAGCCATTTTAAGAATTCTAGTATCTGATCATTTCAAACACATATCTGCACTACAAACAGACTTCCTGTTATCATATGAGCAATCTACCGGATGTAAAAACGCCTAGGAAGAATATTAAAACTGAAATAATAATTTTAAATCAAATCAAATGAAATCAAAAGGGTAATAACATGCAAAGTTACGTGAGAGTCCCCAGGGGGTATTACCGGTTTCGTAGTCAATTCTTCGGAACTTACATGTTTCATTACAGTCAGGAGCCTTACTTAATTTTCTCTTGTTAAATAAAGAAAATGTTTCCTAACTTAACTCTCAGACAAATTATATAAATGGTTTTTTTGGTATTAAAAAATTATTTATAAACAAACGTTCAAATTAGATGTGACAAAGTTGACATTAAATAATGTATTCTATGTTCTTTCAGTCATAAACATTTGTACATCTTGGCTTTTAAATTTTAGCAATTTTTGAGGATACAGTTAAATTGAAAATATTGAAATTTATAGTTTTCAATATAAATGCTCTTACTAGTAGTTAAGGTTGATCGTAGATACATTAAGTGCCATCATGTTTTAAGTTTGCACGGGGATTGTCATCATCCTTTGCTTAACGTGGACATTGTTTCAAATACACAACTCTTTAAATGGTTAAGGTACTTTCAGTGATAAAAATAAATAACTTAAAGAAATACATGTGCAATTGGTTCAAACACACTAATTTTGAACAATTCCTCTTTCTTTAGCTGAAAGGTATGTTAATAACTTTCCAACTGAAAACATTGCAATTGGATGTTATACACAAAACAACACGATTATTGCATTTTAGAAATATTGGCGGTAAAACCAGTGACGCGTTTTATTCAAGACCTAATAAAGTTAATTTGGATACCTTCCTCTTTGATTCTTTCTTCTTTTTGTAAAACATTCTGATGAAATTTGAACATCGGTGCTGTGTATCCAATATTGCTATTGTACGTGTTATTTATGTTTGAACAAAACCGAGATAAGTTTAATACGATAGGTCAAAATCGGGTTAAAGGAGGCAAATTGTGGATACGCCGCTTAGTGTCATTATCAAAACTGAACAAACAACAATAAGTTTGACCAAATTTACATGATTGTTTAATTGTCTAGTCAGTTGCGTTGTATTTCTGCGGTTTAAGTTAACACACGTTTACGGTTGTCTGTCTGGTTTCTACCAATAAACCACTTTCGAGTTTGTCCTTCACCGAAAAAAAAACATCATCGTATGCGCGCCTTAATGACGTCATTTGCCCAATAATAGGGGTCGCCTGTATCCATCCTCCTTAACATGATCAGAAAGCGACTTAGTGATCGCCATTGAGCATGATAAACTAGAAATATCGTTTGTTGTAGGTACTGAATCACAGTACTTAATGACAGCAGCGCTGATTGTCAATTATAAGAATTCAAAATAATTGCTGTCCGCCGTTGATAGTTGTAGTTTACATCAAACTGTTGTTTTTATTTTGTTTGTTTTTTTAATAATTGATTCACATCAATCTAAGAATGTTTTATAAATTTCTAAATAGTATGTGCTTTAACAATTAGTAAAATGAAGATCATGTGGTGACCCGTACTGTTCTATGCCACTGCTGGTGGAGATTTATTTCCCCGAGGGTATCACAAGCTCAGTAGTTAGCACTTTTTTGTCCTGACATGAACTGTCATTGATATGATTATATTACAGGTACAGGTACATATGGAATATATCGAAATAAACATATGCTTTTATTTGTGATAAGGATTTTAACGCCAGGTAAACAGAAATTTCTTTACTTCTAAATTTACCAATGAAAATTATTAACACTCTATGTTTCATTTTTTGTTATTATTCAACCGAACTTAAAAGTTTATCTGTTGCTACTTTTTCTTAATTGTTTATAATTGTTCATGGTGGGTGTTTGATGTGTCCGAGTTTTCCTTATTGAATTTTCATCGGCGTTCAGATTTTTTGTGATTTTACTTTTTTATTTCTTTTGTTACGTGTATTCTGTTTGCTTTTTTCCAAAATGTGACCAGATATTCCCCAACTGATATAAAGATGATATGGTATGAATGTCATGAGACAGCTCTCCACCAACGATTTAATGACGTGATTTAAGAACTATATGTCACTGTCAACCTTAAAGCTTGTTTTTAGGTAAATGTCTTACTTAAATTTGTTTTCTGATTACGTAGAAAATATCATAAAGATACATTACATATTTATCACATATGCCTTTCTTTGTTCAATTAAAGAATGATTGACAAAAATCAGAATCAAACACCTGCTTTCACTACAAAAGAAGGTATGTTCGTGTGTTATCAACCATATGTTTTGTTTATTTCTTGATATCATAGCGATGATCATAGAGAAAACGGTATGCGTTGCGTGCCAATAGAACGACTATGCAATGCATACATTTTAATTGTAGAATAATGATGATCAGACTATAATTGATTTAAAAATTTAAGTTTTAATTCATCTGATCCGGAACATTCTAATGTTACTTGCAGTAACTTATAAAATCTGTAAATCAAATTCACGTCGATATTTATTGTCGAAAAGAGCACATGGTACAGAATAATTTGTAGCGTTAACGTTATTACTACCTAAGGGTCGACAACTCTTCTGGTACACTGTTCGTCTCGCTAGATATAATAAGGTGTGGCATCAGTTCCGATGAACAACTCTCCATCCAGCCACAATTTGAATTTTCTAAATTGTTAGTTAGAAGATCGTTCTTATTCTACATATTTGTATTTGTGATCCTATTCATTGACCTTTTATTTTGTCTCGTCGGAAAGTAAAAACAAATGATTTCTTTAGAATTATTTCTGATGAGTTTCTTACGTCTATATAGTTTTCTTTTATTTTGTATTTCAATCAACATAGCTTGCATTTTCATTCATTTGTCTGTTTCAAAAGATGCAAAGGAAATTGTTTCACCTTTGATTTATGCCTATATCGTTCGATGACAAATCATTAATTATATTGAAAATCTAAATATACACATTGGCACTATAAATAGTGGACATCGCTATACATAAAAATGAAATGCGTGTTATTTAAAGTGAAAGGTTGCTAAATAAAATGAAATATACGTGGTCCAACAGACATTCCATAAAGATTGATCAAATCCATAACCCCTTATTTCCATCGTTACCTATTTCTGAATAGCAGTTTAAGTGGTTGATGACTGTAATGTCTTATCTGTGAATTAGAAAATGATGTGTTCATGCTATTATCAAATCTGCTAATGTATCACATCAAAGGACAATTATAAAGGCCAGTGATTTTGCTCAGCTCTATCAGTATTATTCATTAACCATCATTAGGTTTCAAATGTTTTGAACCTGAAAATATATAAAACATATTATCTGAATAAAATATATTATCAAGTCTGAACAAAACAGTCAAAAGTGTCACTGTTGCCTTTAATAAATATTATCATCTCAACTATATTTGTATGGCCCTGCACCGCAACAAAGTTGTCGGGGACATATAGTTTTACCCTTCTTCGTAATCCCGTAATTCCGTCATTCCGCAACAAACCATTATACGAAGTCTTTTTGTAAACGCCTTGAGATATTGGTCTGATTTTTGGTATGTGATTTCACCATGATAAGTTACAGATCAAGTTCAAGTTTTGTTCTGCTCCGCTAATTTTTGCCGAAATTAAGGGCTTTGGACTTTGATAAATTTTTAAAACCCATAGTTATTTTCTAAACGCCTTCAAACATTGGTCTGATTTTTTGTATTTGTGTTCACCATGATGTGTTCCAGATCAAGTTTAAGTTTCGTTCCGTTCCATTTGTTTTTTTCCAAAATTAAGGGTTTACCACTTTGACAACTGTTAAAAATCAAAATTATACGAAAAAAAAATCTATACGCTTCAAGATTTTGAGCTGTGTCCACATGGGTCATTGAAATTGCAGAGGTTTGAACTTTTTGAGACGGAGCCATGTGTTGCTTTGACACATCTAGTTTTTGAAGTTATGCTCCAGATGAAAAGTCTACAAAGCTAAAAAGAATTGTAAGCAATTTGGAGCATACAAACCAATATAATAAAAGATATGAACACCAATTAAAAATAATAAGAAAAAAAACGGAACTCTGAGGAAAATTCAAGACGGAAGGTCTCTATGGCTAAATCAAATGATAAAATACATCAAACGAATGGACAACAACTATCATATAAGTACTCTTGTCGATGCTAGGAAGAATAACCAAAATGTGGAAGGTTCAACATTGTAAGAGGAAGAAACAACTTTGGATAGTATAGCATTTTCGGTAACTGGTAATCTGATAAAAATATACTTCCCAGTAAATCGTATTAAGTATGGAGTATTGTGACAGTTAATTGATTATATCCTTAGATAGATGATAGTTAACATGAATCAGTTATCGCATGGTAGAAATAAACAACGATATTTTTAAATCAAATACAAATAATTTTTCATTGAATTAATCTGTTGTAATTGTTTCACTTTTTATTTTGCTATTAGTGTTATCAAATCATAAATCATAACAGGTAATCATGTGCCATTGACGTTTTATAAATCAACTTTGTACCTTTTGAATCTACAAGGATTACACCAGAATAGAATTTTGTTTTGAATTATTCATTGCGCAGAGGAAGACAGATTAGATTGACAATTCCTTATATAGAACGGTTTCCTTTCAAGAAGTTCAGAATTAGATATAACATGCAGTGTATTTAGTCTGTATATAAATGAACTGTTTATTATTTTCTAAGTTCATTCGTTATTGGACGACCCAAAAATACTTTGTTGATTACGTTTATATATATATGTGTGTGTAATCAAACAACCAGATTCTACAAACGTAATTTTAGAAAACATATATATAAATTCGAAAAAAGGAAAAGAGCTTGAATGTCACCTTTTGTTCAGTAACAATTTTAAGATGATTTTGAAACAATTTAGATTATGCAAAGTTAATTGAACAAATAGATTGCTACATTTATCTAATCTTATTATTTCTTAAAGTTGTATACATACACACCTAAATATATACATTTCATCTAAGGAAAGTTTAATAAATTTGCAAAGATCTGTTTGTAGACATATACATGCGTCTGTAGTCGCTAGGCATAATCAGTTTAAAACAGAAAAAACAAGACTGATCTTCTTTGTGAAGAAAGGCTGAAATGAGAAAGGAATTGTCTTTGCATGAAATTAATCAAAACTAACAGGTTTCCTCAAACAGATTTTATTTGAAGTACAAAGAAGTGAAAATTCAATCAATGACTTCCAGAGTTCCAGAGTTAAATGACCTAAAAATAGAATACAAAAGTACATTTTTAAATTGATATGTTGTAATAAGTCTACGAAATTACCAATGTGTAAATACTACCTAAATGATGGAATGTTCAACATAGAAAGATGAAGATACCAATGTGTAAATACTACCTAAAATGATGAAATGTTCAACATAGAAGGATGAAGATACAAAGCTTAGTACATACAAATGTCAACACATTATTGTTCAGACTATCTAAAACTCGGACGTTCTGATATACCTTACACCATAACAAGACGAACGTCATGGAATACGGTAAAGATACGATAGAGATACGATAGACTTCACATTGTTTTAACAAGACGAACGTCATGAAATACGATAGAGATACGATAGATCTCACAATGTTTTAACAAGACGAACGTCATGGAATACGATAGAGATACGATAGAGCTCACATTGTTTTAACAAGACGAACGTCATGGAATACGATAAAGATATGATAGACCTAACATTGTTTTAACAAGACGCACGTCATGGAATACGATAGAGATACGATGGACCTCACATTGTTTTAACAAGACGAACGTCATGAAATACGATAGAGATACGATATACCTCACATTGTTTTAACAAGACGCACGTCATGGAATACGATAGAGATACGATGGACCTCACATTGTTGTAACCAGACGAACGTCATGAAATACGATAGAGATACGATATACCTCACATTGTTTCCACAAGACGGACGTCATGGAATACGATAAAGATATGATAGACCTAACATTGTTTTAACAAGACGCACGTCATGGAATACGATAGAGATACGATGGACCTCACATTGTTTTAACAAGACGAACGTCATGAAATACGATAGAGATACGATATACCTCACATTGTTTTAACAAGACGCACGTCATGGAATACGATAGAGAAACGATGGACCTCACATTGTTGTAACCAGACGAACGTCATGAAATACGATAGAGATACGATATACCTCACATTGTTTTAACAAGACGAACGTCATGGAACACGATAGAGATAATATACACCTCACATTGTTTTAACAATACGAATGTCATGGAATACGATAGAGATACGATAGACCTCACATTGTTTTAACAAGACGAACGTCATGGAATGCGATAGAGATACGATAAACTTCACATTGTTTCCACAAAACGGACGTCATACACTACGATAGAGATTTGATAGACCTCACATTGTTTCCACAAGACGGGCGTCATGGAATACGATAGAGATACGATAGACCTCACATTGTTTCCACAAGACGGACGTCATGAAATATATATCGATATTTTAATTAATCAAAATGTATCCATGAGAATGCTGACAAGACAACGTAAACCAACAAAGTTTATATACATCCAGTTCTCATCTTATCACAAAAACAAGCGTATTATATTAAGTGATTTATATTAAGGTATTCCAACAAAAGGTTATTTATGGAAACATCTTTACTCACTATCGGAATTCATTCCGATATCATGAATATTTGTTTGATGATAATAAACACCTCTGTCCTGTGAAGTCAAACAGATGAAATACAGTGAACTCCTTTTAATAACATAATTTATAACATGAAATATACAAAAGCGCATGTTTGAACTGTCTCAAAAAACAAACAAAAAATAAGTGAAGCCTTGTTTCTTTAAGAACTCAAAAACAAACAAATGGTTCGTTTAAGAATCAATTGCTCAAACTGCATACTCAAGGTGTGACTGACTATGAATGAATTATGTTGAAAATTTCTATTCATTGAATTTAAATGCCAAAGTGATGAACTTATCGTTTTGTCATCTCATAATTGATGATCAAAGTGTGAATTGGTGCACAAAGGATGTGTTTTTGTAAGTTGAGCATCAAATAACACTTGAAGCAATTTTGTTTTTTGAACTAATGTAAACACTTGCTATAATGCGATCATACAACATTTTTATCACATATAAAATGTGTGCTTTTGTTGATTTCATACCATAAATTGAAATGAAAAAAGAAGTCCCTATATACTGATTTTTTTTAAACCAGAAAACTGGGTTGTACTTTCAAAACAGTGAAAACCCACTTTTCCTAACTTAAGCCCAAACTGACCAATATACTAACCGATGATGACATCGTGATAATGTGAATCAGATATGATTTTCATTACTAATAAATGATGAACCGTGTTTTACATAAGAAAATTTCTGTACCAAGTCAGAAAATTGTTAGTTGCTATTCATTTGTTTGATGTGTTTGAGCTTTTGATTTCGCCACTTGATTAGGGACTTTCCTTTATGAATTTTCCTAAGAGTTCAGTATTTCTGTGATTTAACGCTATACAGGAAGAAAGTGTTTGTTCTGAAAAAATGATTCATGTCTTAATAAAATACAAAGTTATAAAAATAGTATTACCTGATTAAAAACAAATGAAAAATAATTAGTCTATTAGATGTTCCATGTCCGATGGATCTAAAAAAAAAAGTCAGATACTATAGATTAAACATTTATTCAGTATGCTTGTCTTTCTATTATATGACAATGTATTCAACAAATAAACGCTCTTTCATATAGATCTGTCCAATTGATACATGTATAACGAATGTGCTAATGAGGTTAACCTAGAATGGTGAACCAATAAACGATGCTGAGAATAGCAGTAATCCATCAGCCATTCGATACGTGAATTCACAGAAAATACACTTGAATTATCAGTTAATATATGGTACTTGACCTATTAAAATACTATCAATGACCCAGTAGATAAGTCATTCTTGTTTCATCAAATATGTGATTATTGACCCATCAGAAGAAACGCATCAGAAAAAAAGCTTAATCGTACAACAAAGCTAATATTTCTTAATCAGATAAATGATGTTTTAAAGATAATATGATCGATACTTATCCCTTTATATAAACCATGTTCACCCTTTACAGGGATGATGACATATCACAGTTGTTTTATGTACATTCTTGAAAATCTATTTGCATTATAGTTATTGGTATTATAATAGGCAGACAACATATTTAATAATCGTCACCAGCTTGAGTGATTTACAATTTCTGGGAGAGCATTAGCTATATAAAGAAGTGTTCATGCTTCGTTTAAATCAAATAATAGAGATAACAGAGTGTTAACCGCCAGCAAAAATGATCAATTCACAAAATTTCCGGTAATTTATCCATATGACAAATGAACGTATTGATTTAATTGTGATTTTTTAATGAATTTAATGGATGTAATAAGCTTCAGAGCTCTTTAAGTAGAGAGTTATATAGATATCAAAAGTATTAGGATTATAATTTAGTACGCTAGACGCGCGTTTCGTTTATATAACACTCATCAGTGACGCTCATATCAAAATGGTTAAAAAGCCAAACAAGTATGACAAACATACAACATTTTTTGAATTTTTATATTGAAATTTTAACTATTATCCAACATGTATGATAGATAGATGTGCTTTGTGTTGATTTATTTGAAGTTCTAATTTTGGAACATGGATTTATTATGTCGGTTGACAACAAAACTTAAAAACCTAAAGGGTACCAATTATCGTAACTACTATTTCGTGCCTATTTTCTGAACGTGTTAATGTATTCTCAAACTCTTTACAAGGTATGTACTGACATCAGCAACACGTCGGCTGCAACATGTGGAGTAGGATCTGTTTGTCCTATCTGGGCATTTGATATAACCCTCTACCCCAATTTTTCGTAGGGATCGTGATCCAATGAGTCTTGGACTTCTCTTAAACTTAATTTTAATGTGCGTATTGTTATGCGTTTACTTTTCTACATTGGCTAGAGGTATAGCGGGAGGGTTGAGATTTCATAAACATGTTTAACCACGCCGCCATTTTGCGCCTGTCCCAAGTCAGCAGCCTCTCGCCTTTGTAAGTCTTGTATGATTTTTAATTTTAGTTTCTTGTGTAATATTCGGAGTTTAGTATGACTTCCATTATGCCCGCGTCACACTGTCCCGATTTCTACGCCGATTGCAACACGATTATGGAAATTTTCAAAATCGGAACTGATCGTACCCAGATCGGACTACTCGTAGTGCCATCTTTAACAATCGTAGAACCATCGGCCACTTTTTCTAGCCTTCGGAGACAACTTCGGGAAGGGTTCTAAATTTTTTAACATGTTAAAAAATCCCCGAAGGTGCGTCCGATGTTGAGGGTTCGTATTGAGTTCGTATCACCATCCTCACCATCGTAATGTCACCGGGAATGCATCTTTGAACATCGTATTGCATTCGTGTTTCCATCGGGCAATTTTGACTTTACGATGTCTACACGAATGAATCACGAAGCCACCCGAAGGTCTTAAGATGACAACACGACTTCGTGAATACCTCGTAATCCCGTCGTGTTGCCATCGAATAAAAGTACGAAGGCGACAAGATGAAACTACGACGGCAATAAATCCATTTAAATGCAAGTTAATTTTCGCGCTAAAATACATTTAAAGTGCCATGCGCGATATGCACTGGTCAGTCTAATACGACAGTTAAGAAAGACGTTCACTAAACATGGAGCTCATATCATATAATTCTATGAGAACAAGAAAGGCGACAGCGTTGTTTCTATTAATTCAAATGGAACAAGAAAATCAGTTATTACATGCTCAGGATTTACTTTTACAAGTAAAATATTATTTTTTTGTCAATTTTTAATATCAAGTAACATAATGAAAATCATAAAGGCGCCTCGTACCACCAACACTGCAGGTACACGTACATGTATATAGAGAAACGAACTTTTTCTTCATAATTCATAATTCTGATTTTTTATGTATCGTCTGAGTTGTTGTCACACGAATGTTTACTCCATAACCATTTTGTTTTCTCTATGCCATATTTTGCCGCATTTGTTGCTTTCCCCACATCCTTCCTTTTGTCTATATTATTATGATTTTCTCCTGAAAAGAGCTCTTTTTGAATAAAAGGCATCAACGAACACATTACCTTACCTTTAAGATAGATCAGTAAACATGGGCATATTTATGGGTGATTATTCAGACTAGTTCACACATTTTACAGTTCAAACAAGACAATGCCGAGCGTGGCATCCCCTTGTATGTAACATATTGGGGACAAATATGGACACTATATTTGTATTTGACACATAAAGAAAATGGTAAATGGAATATGCATATTTGATACATAAACTATTTTGTTTTAAATCAACCAAAACATTCAGTAACTGGAAATACCTTTAATATATTCTTTAGAACCAGCAGATAAAAAAATGAGCAACTAATTTCCTGTATATTATGCTATTTCCAGGAGAAAAACAAGTCTATCTGCATGACCTTAACCTTTGGCCTTGAACATAAAAAATGTCAGATCATTACAAGGAGAAAAAATACATCAAATGAGGTTGAGATCTCTTGAAGCATATTTGATTTAGAGTGTCCACAAGGGTGATATAACCTTGTATTACAACTGCCACTGTGACCTTGACCTTTGAACTTTAAAGTCAATAGCGCTTAAGATATAATTCTTAACGAGTACCACCATATCAAGTTTTTAGCATTTTGGTTCTAGAGTGTCCATAACAATTTTTATCTACCTGATTTTGTTAGCATTATATGCAGAGACTCAGAGTTAAGTTTAACCCTTCAAGCCCACGGTCTTCCGTCTTACACAGGCAATTTTTTCCAACGTGATTTTAACATGTGAATCACGTGATATTCACGTTGTTCACACAACGTGAGTAGAACGTGAAACGAGCAGAAACGTAATATTCATTAAACCAGAAATGAAATTTACAATATAATATATATTCAATATTGATCAAACAATTTAAAACGAGTGATGACTTCGGCATATAATTTAAATGCATCGTAAGCTACATACACGACGTCTTTTAGACATCGTATGGCTATCGCGCCATCATCGTAATCCATCGTGTAGACTTCGTAATACATCGCGTAGCCTTTATTATCCATCGTGTAGGCTTCGGCTGAAATATGAAGCTTAAATACACGTCTTCGGTTAACTTTCGTATGTCCATCTTTTGGTATCGTATATAATTTCGGCACCATCGTATAAACTTCGTTATTCATCGTACCTGCTTCTGTCACTTTTTGGTATTTTAACGAGATCGGGACCAACTTCGTACGAACTTACAATTTTCGCATTCGGGTGTCCATCGTATATAAAAATCGGGACAGTGTGACGCGGGCATTATCACTGTACTAGTACACATATTTTAAGGGGCCAACTGAAGGACGTCTCCGGGTTCGGGAGTTTCTCTCTACATTGAAGACCCATTGTTGGCCTTTGGACGGGTTGTTGTCGCTTTGACACCTACCCATTTCTTTTCTCAAATTTATTTAGTTTTATATGGTATGTTTTTTGTACTGTTTGTCTGGTTTTTTTTTAAGTCATGGCGTTTTAAGTTAATTTCAACTAATATCTGTCGCCTCTATATTTTCTCGCGTGCATTGCATCTTATCAATAGCATAATAGTTGGAATATCAGATAAACGTTGTAATACATAGGGAATTTTATAAGTGCTTTGTTTTAAATTATATCTTTATTGATATCAAAAGTATTGAGAGCTTATTTTGGTTGATGTATGATATAATGTAATGTATGTGAAAACTTATATCATTTTTTTAATATATGTTATTTTTACGTCTTTTGGTCTTTTGGTTTGATAAAGCAAGTGAAACCGGGACTGATATATTATACTGGTGGCAAATACTGAACGATTGCCATTGATTGTACGACATATAGAATGTACTTGAATCTATTACTAAGTATAATAAGTAAATAAAAATATTATAAGGTTAATACCTCCTAGTCATAGACAGTTAGTGATAACAAAGTAATGATAAATATAAATATCACATCGATAAATATGATAAAAGAATCAAAGAGGGAACACTATTTTTTTTTTAGATTTATATTGATATGCCGTACAGTGACCTATAGTTGTTAATATCTGTGTCATTTTCTCTCTTGTCGAAAGTCTTTCAATCAGCAATTATACCACATCTTTTTTAATTTTGTATGACATACTTTCTGTGTTCAATATATTTATATATCTACTTTTACGTGATAGTACGGCGTGAATGAGGTCATGTCACCTGGTATATCCATCTTAAAATTATAGATTTGTATTTATATTCTTTGTCGCACATTATGTATATTTAAGAGTTTTAAACGTTTTCTATTTATGCATATCCATATACAATTATGAAAAAAGTAAAATCACAAAAATACTGAACTTAGAGGAAAATCAATTCGGAAAGTCCATAATGACATGGCAAAATCAAATAATAAAACACATAAAAAATGAATGGACAAGAACTGTCAAATTCCTGACTTGGTACAGGCATTTTCAAATGTGGAAAATGGTGGATTAAACCTAGTTTTATAGCGCTAACCCTCTCACTTTGAATTTTTCTTTTTTCAATTCAAACTAGCTGACGAGTGTTACAAATTGAATAATTAGTTTCAAATCATATATTCACATTATCTATCTAACACTTACACAAGTTCTTTGTTGATGAATACATCGGAAAAATAAATATTAACCAAAATGAAATTAAATTTTTGATTTCTTTGGTCCTTTGTGTAACTCGGTGAATGTGATGAATATTTTCAACTCGACTCCTCCACGAAGACGCAGTCATGGTCATCATCATTATAAATCACCTTCTCTACATGATGTCTCTATTAATGACTTGCTGCCATTCATACAAAAATCGTTAGGTATTCATCACATTCGCACGAAATTTTATTCATTACCTCTTTCAAAACTTCATTGTCTGTTCAATTTATGTTTGGAATCCACTGTTACAAACCCTCATTCAAACCAATACAAACTTCAAGCTATAATTTCGGATATTGCAAGTCAAAGACTTTTCAAGCCAGTTCCTATTGGAAAAGATGAAAAAGAGAAAAGATCTTTTCTAAATATTTCCTTTGCCAACAAAGGTCTCGATGGCGTCAACCTAGGCAATATCCTTCATCACAAATTAGTTCAATCGAAAATATCTCCTTATTTTAAAGACCAGTCTGTACCAATAAGTTCTTATACCTATACCAAACCTATTGCAACTAAAATTTTCAATTACAAACGTGTTTTGCCGGATCTCAATATTGACGACTTCAAGTCTAAACCTCCTGATTGCACACGTGCTAGTTCCCAATTCACATATAATCCTGCTGGCCACGTTATTGTCGGTGACCTTAACATTGTTAATAACACTTCTCTACGAAATGTGTTATCGAAAGGTCCGAAATATCGTGAGCCTAAATCCTTCAATTGGAAATACAACTTTAAAATGTTGATGGATTCAGTCGAGGATTATGTCAGACAATGAGCTAAGCGCGAGAAGGAAGACGTAGACACTCTTTCCAAATGGATTAAGGCAGTGAGGTCGTTGATACAAATCAGAATTAAGAAACTGAATGGGTCCATCAATGCCCATGCTACGTCAATCTTTAAAGACCCAAATGTCGCAAAAGACTTATCCGACCTCCATGACAAATATGTTGTTGTCCCCGCTGATAAAGCCCAAAATAACATCGTTATTGTGTGTAAAAGTCATTACATTAACTGCTTGATAAACGAATTAGGTATTGACAGTTCACCTGGAAACTCAACATATACCCTCACTTCACTTACCAAAGAGGAAATCCTGGATAATCATAGGTCTGTTCTATGTTCCTCTGAAATTTCAACCAAAGATGAAGAACTGGATCTTCCATCACTGTATTGGATACCTAAACTACATAAGTGTCCTTACAAACAACGGTATATTGCTGGGTTTTCCAAGTGATCGACGAAACCTTTTTCTAAATTATTAACATCTACTTTATCAGCAATCAAAGACGGGCTTCAGAGTTATTGTGAAACTGGCTATTCTAGAGATGGCGTGAATTAGATGTTGATAAATTCCAAAGATCTTTTAGAGTATATACAATCTAACGTTTTTTCATCTTGTAACAGTATTAAAACATTTGACTTTTCTACTCTTTACACAAGTATTCCTCAGTCCAAACTAAAAGACAAATTGAAAGAGTTGGTATTACTTTGCTTCATAAAAAAGAATGGCCAACGTAGATACAAGTACCTTGTCTTAGGGAGGGATAAATCCTACTTTGTAAAGAATCACTCTGATTCAATCAAAAAATTCTCTGAAACTGATATTATCAAGATGCTTGATTTCTTGATTGACAACATATTTGTTACGTTCGGAGGACGTGTTTTTCAATAGACTGTCTGCATTCCAATGAGAACAAACTGTGCCCTCTAATTGCCGACTTGTCTCTTTATAACTATGAGGCGGACTTCATGCAGGAACTTCTTTGGAAGAAAGATAAGAAGTAAGCAATATCCTTTAACCCTTCTGTCCGCTATATAGATGATGTTCTTTCACTAATCAATTCAAAAATTTGGTGACTATGTGTAACGCATCTATCCCATCGAACTAGAGATAAAGGATACTACAGACACGGTTAAGTCGGCTTCATATCTTGACTTACATCTAGAAATTGACAATGAGGGTCGGTTGAAAACAAAACTTTACGACAAAAGAGATGATTTCAGCTTTTCAGTTGTGAACTTTCCATTTCTAAGTAGCAACATTCCAGCAGCACCTGCATATGGGGTATATATTTCCCAATTGATACGATAATCCCGTGCTTGCATTGCCTATCATGATTTGCTTGATAGAGGGTTCTGCTTACAAGGAAGCTATTAAACCAAGAGTTCCAAATGGTGAAGTTGAAGTCATCCCTTCGTAAATTTTACAAACGCCATCACGAGTTGGTTGACCGTTATGGAATAACCGTTTCACAAATGATATCGGATATGTTCCTTACGTCGTAACTACAATCCCCTTCCCTTTCATGAATGTGACCTACCGAATTAGACTATTAACCGGATTTGTAATAACATGAGCAACACGACGGGTGCCACATGTGGGTCAGGATCTGCTTACCCTTCCGGAGCACCTGATATCACCCCTAGTTTTTGGTGGGGTTCGTGTTGTTTATTCTTTAGTTTTCTATGTTGTGTCATGTGTACTATTGTTTTTCTGTTTGTCTTTTTCATTTTTAGCCATGGCTTTGTCAGTTTGTTTTAGATTTATGAGTTTGACTGTCCCTTTGGTATCTTTCGTTCCCCTTTATCAATTTAAGATGTAAAGCATAAGTTATACGTATAGCTCGTTTTTGCTAATGTGCTGTATGTATATGCCTTGTTTTGTTGCTTTGATATATATGACGTGGCTCTGTACTTTTACATCCTGCCATTGTGTTATTGTGCTATTGTTAGTTTTGATTTCTTGATTTTCATTTTTCGCGAATGTGCTTTGTCTTTATACCTTTTTTGTGCTTCTTTGTTACATATTTGTTTCTTTGTATAGTGATTAAGATTATAGCACAATGTTGACGGACGAACACCTACATTTGACATTTTAACCTCTGTTTATTTTGTTCGCGCATCGCGACTGTCATAAGTGAGAAGTTAAGCGATCTTTGAAACCAGGTTAAATCCACCATTTTCTACATAAGGTAATGCCTGTATCATATTCCTTTTTCTGGAACTCACAATGCCTGAACCAAGTCAGAAATATGACAGTTGTTATCCATTCGTTTGATGTGTGTTAGCTTTTGATTTCCCCATTTGATTAGGGCCTCTCCGTTTTGAATTTTCCTCGCAGTTCATTTTCTTTTTTTTTCTTTTTTTCTTTCGATTTTACGTTTTGTGTTATTTTGGGTTGAAGATAGTGTATTGATCATGTGTTCCCTCTGAAACAAAATGGAAATCAGGTTTATGATTTCTTCTCATCAGCTTAATCGTTAAACTAAACAGTCTATGCAGTGCAATGAATAACAAAATGTGTTGATACTTTTATCCTTTCATGCATGGACAACTCATGTAATAGATACCGAACTTTCGGAAAACAAAAAAATCAAGTAAATGCATCATATTTGGATATGCCTTGCATAAGAACAACGATATAAACACATATTAGTATATGAACAAACGATTCGAATTATGTTGATCAATTTATATGCTTAATGAGTTGTTCATATCTGTATTTGTTTTCTTTAAATCAATTCATGACTTTTGAACACCGGTATACTACTGGTGCCTTTATTTAATATATCCCAATGAACAATACTCCTTAAGCATGTAGACGTTTTATTCATTAATTATGGAAAAGGTCATACAAAATCTGACGAAAAATAGAGGTCAATATTTTCAAAACATTAAAATATTACATTATTGATGTATTTTAAATCATTGTCCTTTAAATTATCGATTTTTTTATTGCTCTGTTCGAGTAAGTGACATTCAAAACAAACGCCTTCAGCTGATCCCGCATGGTAAATAGGGGAAATTGTCTCCTCCGTTCTATCTATAATAAATCCAAATCTAGTGGATTTCATTGTGTTTGTGCTATCCAATGAAAACACAGCTTTACATCTTTGTCAACAAAACAGACTATTCTTTCTCGGAGACAACCAGAAGTTACTTCGGGTAAACTTCCAGAAAAACGACGGTAAACAGGAAGTAATTCTACAAAGGAAAGACAAGAATAAATCAATCATATATGATAAATAAAAGCAACAGTAGTATACCGCTGTTCAAAACTCATAAATCCATGGACAAAAAACAAAATTTGGGTAACAAACTAAAACCGAGGGAAACGCATCTATAATACTAAAATTACGAGGTCTAATTTATCAGCCGTCATCACCTAAAAACGACGAATCAAAGAATTCAACTTTATATATAACTAATATAGTACAAAGGTATAGATTAAAATTTACACCACTCCAGGCCCTTTTGTTTTCCGTGTAATTAATATTGCCAATAATTAAGAAGTTTTGAGTCCGATACCGATACCATGCAATAGTATATTCACCTGTTACCTATTACCTTATCTGTAAGTTCCGCATCTGACAGGCGCACCAACAAACGGTGTATTCAGGATTAATTTGCTTTATACACGGAATATCTAAACTTGCCCTAACGGACCCGCGATATCACGGGTGTGTTCTAGTTAAATATAAGAGGAGAACAACGACATAACACTAAAATGTAACACACAGAGAAACGGACCGAGCATCAGAAAAATCCCACGAGAATAACAAAAATAACATCAAAACCAAATTCATAAATTTGGGATAGACAAGTACTGTGACATGTCTTATCGCAATGTGATTTACACTCAAAAATAAGAGAAAACAAACGACATAACGTTAAAATGTAATACACACAGAAACGAACTATAATATAACAATGGCCATATTCCTGACTTGGTACAGGGCATTTTTAAAGGAAAAAATGGTGGTTTGAACCTGGTTTTGTGGCATGCCAAACCTCGCACTTTTAAGGCCATGTGAAATAAAACATCAAAATGACAACACAACACCACAAACGAAAGACAACTATAACGTCAAATTAGTATTTAAGCCATGTTTGAGCAAATAACCTTCACTCGATTCACTGAAATTTTAAAAAAAATAATAAATCATATTTTGCATCCAAGATATAACTGTAAAGGGTACAACAAGGTCATTTATTTTACTCTCCCTGAGCTTGTTTCAAATGAAAGTTGTACAACTCAATTTACATGTAAAACCTTACAACACCCGTCAGTAAAAAATATAACTTAAACGCGAGACTTTAAGGTTTAAAATCCTATTAATTTAAGGACCAAAGCTTCATTGCAAGCATCAAGGAAAATCATTTTTTTTTAAATTGCAAGCTGTCGCAAATTGTATCAAATAAGTAGGCGCAGCATCATTGGAAAGTTTACATTCAAGATATGAGACACATTTTTTATATGTTAACATCGAGCATTCAACCTCATGTAAATAAAATCTGATAGTAATTTAACCGTATGGTATAATTTGAACGACTTATAGTATCAATAAATAATACGTAGAGAGACAGAACAATGAATAGTTAACATTAAAATTCTATTTCGAAAGACCTTGTAGTTATAACACTGGGATATGACTCTTGTCGGAAATTAAGAACATCATTCCTAGAAACACGTCTGTCATATTAAAATGATTTCAAGGTTTTGAATTTGGTTTGAAGTGACCTTCATATTTTTATTTATTTTTTTAAGAAAACACTGACACAAGCCAGTGATGGTAGACATTTATGTAAGGAATATATATTTTTATATTGCATAGAATTGACAAATCAGAGCAATCAAATAATTTTCAAACTTGAATCGTATGACCGTAACATCAGGGATTAGAAATAAATGTGTTCATATTGCATAGAGTTTAAAAATCAAAGCAATCAATTAACTTCAAATTCAAAACGTTTGACCGTATTATCAGGATTTAGAAATTCAAGATTTTTTCAATTTTTCAAAACAGATTTTATTCAATTAATGTTATATTTAATTCTACATGTATCAATCTTGTAAATTGACTTCTGATGCATCAATTCTGAAATACTCAAAATACATTTTGTTTACAATAAAAAAAAATAAGATAAAAAAAAATATGACTTCTATAAGTTTTTGTTTATAAAACCTCAATGTTAATAGTTGACTTCATAAAAAAAACACGCCTTTTTTAAAATGTAATGGTAAACAGAATTTTGTATAAGTTTCATATCATTTGGTTGAGGCAAACTTAATCTAGAGAATGGAAACCAACTTTGAAATGTAAGGACATACGTACAAGGGAAAAACTTAATGCTCACACCCGTACGGCAGAGGCATAAAAATCCACTGTAAGGCAAATTTTTGTTCTTGACAATTTTAATCAAAACATTATTTCTTTTCCAGTCAAAAAAGGATGCATTCTATGATTTTGAGTCTCCCACTGACAATACTTCTGTATCTTTTGTAATTTTGGCGAACTGAGTGTGCTTAAAAACTGTTTACTTTAATGTGTGATAAGATTAGAATATTTTTTTCTAACTTAATATGGACTAGAATAATAATTGCAAAAATTTTATATGCCCCCTCAAAACCAAATGGTTGTTCCAAATTATGGATGAATGTCAATATAATATGAATTAAGTCATGAATAAGGGACCAGAAAGTATAAGTTCTCATGTAACTTTCTAATTTTTTTTTTAAGATAGCATTAATTACCGTACATATTCATCATATACCAATCATTTCTTTATAAATTTCAAATCTTTTTGGATCCACTTTGAAAGTTGTCATTTTCTCCAAAATCTGTGACAATAAAACTTTCTATTTTTGATTATATCCTCCAATAGCAAACTAAGAAAACATAAGTTGTTTATTATCACCATTTAAACTGGATTATATTAAGTTCGTAACAGAGATAAGAATAAAACCATTGTTTATAGTGCAGTTATAGCCATTATTTTTAGGATGATGCAACTGGATTTGTCAACCTGAAAGAAACGGATATACTGGTCAAGATAATTCTCTAGTTGTTTTTCCTCAAATAAATCAAAATATAAGCTGTGCATTAGTATTCAAGCATACTTCTATATTTACAATATGAGAATGTGTCCATGGAACACAAATGATTCCCCAGCCAAGTCACCACAGATTGAGAATAGAAACTTGTCGACATGAATGAAATTCAAATGAGTCTCCTGTCTCATACTAATTTCCTTTACTGTTCAATATATTGGTTTCAAAGAGCATGTTATTATATATGATTTAAAAAAATATATAATTCTCTGATATAGAATTCTTTAGAGAAGAATAGTTCTATTATCAAGAAGAACTTTAAACTGTTTACATTAGTGTAATGCAACTTGATCTAAATAAGATCATTTAAATCTATATATATTTTATAAACCTGGTTAGGTTTATTTGATAGTCATCTGGATACAAACCAGGAAGTAGAATAGCTTTAATGCGGCGTTTTCTACATCATTAATTAGAGGCCAGATGCCTATAAACTGTAATTTATGTGAAATGAAAAAGAATATCAAATGGAAATGTCTGACTTGTGGAGTTCTAATGTGCAGTTTATGTAAAGACAAAAAATACATCTGAGAATTGGTAAGGATCATAAGGTAGTAGACATCAAGAACGTGGGGCTGCCGGGTGAAAAATTGGACTTTACAAACATAAAATGTCAAGATCACTCAGAACAATCTACTTGCCTTTTTTGTACAAAATGTGACAAACTAGTTTGTCCTACTTGTGTTGCTAAGGTTCACAAGAAACATGATTTAATTGAAATAAGTGATGCATATATCTTGAAAATAGACAAACTGGAGAAAGATCGAACTAAATTGCAAAAAGAAAAAAATGAAATAACTGCAAAAAAGGATCAAGCTAATTTGCTTCATAATGGTTAAAATTCAAGTTATGCCAAAGTTAGGGAAGATATTCTCAACCATGAGAAAATTTTGAAACAAGCTGTTGAAAAGCATATCACTAAACTAAGAAATGTACTAGACCAGAACCACAAAGCTTCTTCCAAAGTGAACGAAGAAAGTATCAATGCCATTTCCAAAATTGAGAGACAAATTGAGGAAAAAGTATAGGGATGTTCAGGATTTCATTAATACCACTGACATTCCTAAAATTTTCCAAAACGTTTGTCAAATGGAGAGATCAATAGAAGTATCCGTCCCCAAACATGAAATATCAAGTAGAACAACACTACAATTTATTCCTGGAGGGATAACACAGTCTAATGTCGGAGTTCTACAAAAAGTTGACATACTGTTACCTACAGCAAATGTTTCTCTTAATTTTATAAATCAATATCAGACTAATTTTTCTTCGGTTGGTAATCTAACTACCTGTCATGATGATTCACTATGGATAGCTTGTGATAAAGATAGAGTGCTACAGAAAGTAAAACCTGAAGGAAGCAGTCTGCAGACAATATCAACCTTCAACATCCAGGTCTGTGGAATGGCACTTACAGCATCTGATGATATACTTCTTGCAGTAGTAAAAAAATCCAGACTACAAATAATCAGAAGTAACACCAAGTAACAGACAGTGTGTATGCCATTCATCCTTTCCTTCCTATAGTTGTTTATGTCACCAGCAGTGGTCAGTCATTGTGGGAGGTGTAAATATGGACGATGTTAAAAAATCAATAGTGTTTGTGAAAAATAAGAATGGAGAACAAGAAGCTGTGTACAACCAATAATGGTAATATATGTGTTGCAGATCATTACCCCAACAAAGACCTGGGTAAAGTGGTAGTGTTAGGACAGGCAGGTGATGTGAAAAACATATATACAGGACATACAGTTGTCAACAAGGAGAAAGCATTCAGACCAGTCAGAATAGTAACAACACCAAGAGACAATGTTACCGTAGCTGATTCTGATGCTGATACTCTCCACATCCTAAAAAACTCCGGAAAACTGATTACATTCATAAAGACAACAGACAATGGGATAGAAAGTCCATATTCCCTAGCTTTCACTTCAACACAGCAGTTCTATATATGATAGTGTAACTACAACAGCATTACAGACAAGAAAGCCAAACTTTATAAAATGAATATATCAGGTTGCTGAAGTAATCCATAAACAACATAAAACAATGTATTTTTTTAGCCTTTTCACCACTTCGTATGTGACGTCATTTTTATGATGTTTTTGCGTTGAGGCCTGGACTAAGTCAGGTGTGGCTATTTTTCTGTGTTCGTCTTTGCATTATGTATTCGGGGTTTGTTTTCTGTAATTAGTTAGTACTTTAGTTTCATTATGTATATCTTTTATATTTATTTGACCAAATTTACTGTTTGCAATAGCATAAATTGTTCTAAATAATAAGGATGTTCTTATCCCAAGCATAAAAACATAGCCGTATTTGACACAACCTTTTTTAACTTTTGGTCTTCAGTGCTCTACAATTTTGTACCTTTTTTTCACTTTCGATCTTTTATATCCGGGCGTCACTTATGAGTTTTGTGTGGACGAGGCGCGTTTTTGGCGTATTGAATTTTAAACCTGATGCCTTCTGTTATCGTTGGGTCGATGTCACTGCTGGTGGACGTTTCGTCCCCGAGGGTATCACCAGCCCAGTAGTCAGCACTTCGGTGTTGACATGAATATCAATTATATGGTCATTTTTATAAATTTTCGGTTTACAAAACTTTGAATTTTTCGAAAAACTAAGGATTTTCTTACCCCAGGAGTAGATTACCTTAGCCGTATTTGGCACAACTTTTTGGAATTTTGGGTCCTCAATGCTCTTCAACTTTGTATTTGTTTGGCTTTTTAACTATTTCGATCTGAGCGTCACTGATGAGTCTTATGTAGACGAAACGCGCGTCTGGCGTATAAAATTATAACCCTGGTACTTTTGATAACTATTTACACCACTGGGTCGATGCCACTGCTGGTGGACGTTTCGTCCCCGAGGGTATCACCAGCCCAGTAGTCAGCACTTCGGTGTTGACATGAATATCAATTATATGGTCATTTTTATAAATTTTCGGTTTACAAAACTTTGAATTTTTCGAAAAACTAAGGATTTTCTTACCCCAGGAGTAGATTACCTTAGCCGTATTTGGCACAACTTTTTGGAATTTTGGGTCCTCAATGCTCTTCAACTTTGTATTTGTTTGGCTTTTTAACTATTTCGATCTGAGCGTCACTGATGAGTCTTATGTAGACGAAACGCGCGTCTGGCGTATAAAATTATAACCCTGGTACTTTTGATAACTATTTACACCACTGGGTCGATGCCACTGCTGGTGGACGTTTCGTCCCCGAGGGTATCACCAGCCCAGTAGTCAGCACTTCGGTGTTGACATGAATATCAATTATATGGTCATTTTTATAAATTTTCGGTTTACAAAACTTTGAATTTTTCGAAAAACTAAGGATTTTCTTACCCCAGGAGTAGATTACCTTAGCCGTATTTGGCACAACTTTTTGGAATTTTGGGTCCTCAATGCTCTTCAACTTTGTATTTGTTTGGCTTTTTAACTATTTCGATCTGAGCGTCACTGATGAGTCTTATGTAGACGAAACGCGCGTCTGGCGTATAAAATTATAACCCTGGTACTTTTGATAACTATTTACACCACTGGGTCGATGCCACTGCTGGTGGACGTTTCGTCCCCGAGGGTATCACCAGCCCAGTAGTCAGCACTTCGGTGTTGACATGAATATCAATTATATGGTCATTTTTATAAATTTTCGGTTTACAAAACTTTGAATTTTTCGAAAAACTAAGGATTTTCTTACCCCAGGAGTAGATTACCTTAGCCGTATTTGGCACAACTTTTTGGAATTTTGGGTCCTCAATGCTCTTCAACTTTGTATTTGTTTGGCTTTTTAACTATTTCGATCTGAGCGTCACTGATGAGTCTTATGTAGACGAAACGCGTGTCTGGCGTATAAAATTATAACCCTGGTACTTTTGATAACTATTATCTATTAATTATGTGTTTCGTTTCTAATACGTTCTCTTATTTATTTGTATTGTAGTCCTGTGATATTATGTTGTCATTTCAATGTTATATTTAACATTGCCATTAAAGTGCGAGGTTTGGCAAGCCACAAAACCAGGTTCAACCCACCATTTTTATCTTTAAAAATGTCCTGTACCAAGTCAGGTAAATGGCCATTGTTATATCATAGTTCGTTTCTGTGTGTGTAACATTCTAACGTTGCGTTTCCGTTGTGTCGTTTGTTTCCTCTTATATTTTAGTGTGAATTCACATTATTATAAAACGTGTCACGGTACTTTTCTATCCCAAATTCATGTATTTAGTTTTGATGATATATTTGTTATTCTCATCGAATGTCTAATGTTTAGTTCGTTTTTGTGTGTGTTACATTTTAAAGTTGTGTCGTCATTCTCTGATATTTGAAGCGTTTCCCTCGGATTTGGTTTATGATCCGAATTTGGTTTTTTTCTATCGATTTATGAGTTTTGAACATCGTTATATTACTGTTGCCTTTATTTAATACCTTCTTAAAAACTCAAACCTCAATTTTTTTATTTTTTTTTACACTGTTTAATCAATAAAAAAAATACTCGAACCTAGTAAATTATTAATATCACAATTTTTTGTTGTTGAGAGATACAAAATACACAAGTAAGCAATACCGTCACAATCCATAGAGAGAGATAGGAAATGTATTTATTAAAACGATTAAAGATCCGAACTCATAAAAAAAAAAGACTGTCCTCTCTGATAAATCTGATACCCTATGAATTTCTAAACATTATGTGCCAATTTGAGAAAGTTATCAAACATTTTATTTTCTTGGGCCAAAACAAGGCCTTAATGCCCCTACTTCTTTAACATTTTTAAGCAAAGAAACAGTTTATTTTAGAGAGATTGATAAGATATTGATTCCTGAATGGTAAAAAAACAACCAAAATGGCACGTCCCTAGAACTCCTGTTTAACAGTCATACTCTAAAATATCGTAAACAAGAGGCTGCCACAACGACAGCAAACCGGATTTATTAACATTTATTTGTGTCCTGGCAATATCACAAGAACCATTACTGATGATTAGTGAAAGTGAAAATCGTCAGTATCAAATTTGACCTCCGTTTTGTCATCAGTACCAACATATTAAAATTTGAAAAGCATAGATTGAATGGTTCGTGAGTAAATGCAACAACGTGAATGAAAACACCATTTTACGATCTTTCAAGAACCATAACTCCTGAACGGTAAAAGTCAAAATCGTCAGTATTGAACTTGACCTCTATTTTGTCATCAGTAACAACATATTATAAGTTATATGGTTCGGTACTGACCCCCTACGGATCCATAGAGGGTTAGTAAAATCCATAGGGGTTGAGGCCGGAGGCCGAGTCCCCTATGAATTTTATTCACCCTATATGGATCCGTAGGGGTTCAGTAGTTAACCGTATAACGAATTTATCGAACGCTTGACTTTTTCTGCGGCGTTTTGTTGAAAAATAAACAATGAAACACAACAAAATTTAAAGATGACGTCGCCATTAACGCGTCATGAACCCCATATGAAACTTACTAACCACATACGGTCTGATAGGGGGTCACCACGTGACGGCGTTTAACCAATCACAACGTGATAATTCATCTGTGGTCCGATAATAAAATTTGAAAAGCTTTGGTTGAATGGTTCATGAGAAAATGCACGGACACGACTGGAAACACCATTTTTCAATCTTTCAAGAACCATAACTCCTGAACGGTAAAAGTCAAAATCGTCATTATTGAACTTGACCTCCATTTTGTCACCAGTAACAACATATTAAAATTTGAAAAGCTTTGGTTGAATGGTTCATGAGAAAATGCACGAACACGACTGGAAACGCCATTTTACGATCTTTCAAGAACCATAACTCCTGAACGGTAAAAGTCAAAATCGTCATTATTGAACTTGACCTCCATTTTGTCACCAGTAACAACATATTAAAATTTGGGAAGCTTTGGTAGAACAATTCATGCGTAAATGCACGGACACGACTGGAAACTCCATTTTTCAATCTTTCAAGAACCATAACTCCTGAACGGTAAATCGCCATTATTGAACATGACCTTCATTTAGTTGTCAGTAACAACATATTAAAATTTTAAAAGTTTTGGTTGAATGGTTCATGAGTTAATGCACGGACAACATTTGATTGCCGCCCGACCGCCCGCCGAGCATTCCCTAATCAATAACCGACATTTTTGTCACAAAAATCCGGTTAAAAATGTGGAATTGAATGTTATTTTAACTTAATATAAGTTCTTTAATAATTCAAAAGTATGTTTAGAGCCAAGATATTTTAATAAACAGCTTTTAACATAGGATTTTTAATTTCAGAAGGTATTACCCTGACAAAATGTCCACTACGAAACGAAGTCATTAAAATTTGTTTATTAACAGTTTTTTTTTTAATCAATGTTATCTTTGTTTGCATGAGTTATAAACATTAGGGTCTTACAAAAGAAGTGATGCTTTTATAACGGCAATTAGATTGTTGGTAAGAAAAATTGAGCACATCAAATGGACCAGAGTGATACCGTATTTTTTGTTAATGTCCACTTCGAAACGGGTCAAATTTCCTTCAGTATCTGGTTTTGAAATTCTGAAAAAAAATATCAGTGTACAGCTTAATAATGCTTTGATGAATACAACCAGTCTTGTTTCTATTGCAATATAGGGATTGTGGGGGGGGGGGGGGAAATAAAACATGTGAATATGTCCCCTACGAAACGGTCACCTACGAAACAAGTATGGGAGAAAAATGTTTCGTAGTGGACACTACAACTACCATGCAGTCTTTTTTTACTCTTTTTTCAATTCAATCGTGCAAAACAAAAAACAAGGGTTAGTTTCACGTAATTTTTGTTTTGTTTTTTTAACATAGAATAGGGTTGATGTCAACTACGAAACTTTTTGTCCACTACGAAACTTTTTGTCCACTACGAAACGGTTTTGTCAACAACAGACGGTTTTGTCAACTACGAAACGCATTAAAATGTCCTTTACGTAACATGAGTTGTACCTTCATATGTGAAGTACTGTCTTATCTTTATCGCTAAAAAATGGTTCTCCAATGCAGAAAAAAATGCGGTTTTTCTAGTATATAAAATAAACAAACTGGAATGTCTATAGGAAACATTTAAACTTGCAAAATTGTGTGTGTTTAGAAGCAGTTTCGTATGGGACTTTTGAAACAGTACACAAATTATAAAAATGGTATCATTTTAAAGAGTATTTAAGGTTGCACATTTTGTTTACAAACAGGTCTATAATAGAGGTGTTCAAAATAACTCAAATAACCCAAAAAATTAATGCACCAATTATCCTAGACCCTTCAATGCATACAAATTTTGAACAAGTTTATCAATAAGTCTAGTTTTTAACTTAAGAAAAAAATTAATTTTGTGAACTTATTGTGAAAATTTCTGATATGAGATATTCTTCCTTTCAAATACAGAATTTGACAAAAATGTCAGGACTCTTGAGGTTCCCAAAAATACCTGACAAGATATCATATACTTATTAATACACTAATGTATTTAAAAAAGCTAAAAATCAAAATATGATTCATTATAATGTATTCCTCAAACCTGTATATTGTTTAGGAACAATCAAGATACAAATCAATCAATAAGTCAAAACGTGTATTTATAAACATTTGATATTGATGTGTGAAAAAGAAGAATGTGAAGAAAATGAAAATTTATAACAAATTTGTATATCTCTAGCTTTATCTCATTTGGAAGGGGGATTTTTTTAATGTACAAGCTCTTGTTAGAAAAGGAAACTATTGAATAATCAAAATATGTTATTCTTATCATTTATTTGTATAGGATCTAAAAGAAAAGATTGTAAGTCAGCTGGAAAGGACAGCACAAATTAGACATGAGCCATTATTACTGAACCCGAAGGTTTCAGAAACAGCTTAAACAGGTAAAAATATATATGTTTTTTCAGTTAGTATTCCTCAAACAATATGCAAGTTCTTCAAAAATATGCACATAAAAATTAGAGGACATGCATAATGCCAGGTATATTTGATAATGTGTTGTCATTTTATAATTGCAGAGTGGAAATATGTTAAGGGTTTAATATGTCAAATGTATGTATGTTAAGAGAGGTTCACATGTACATTGTATGGGACTGTAAAAAAAAATGCTAGTGCACAATTGTTATTAAAATTACTTTTTATCAAGCCTATTTTAGCAGATTTCTGTAAAAAGAAGGACAACTCCAAGTATAATGTAGAAATGCTGTTTCATATGTATGTTATTCCCTTTTTAAATTATTAAACAAAGAACAAAAAGAAGACATGGTGTGATTAAATGTCTGTGAGATAAGCTATTCATTCAAAACAAAAAGACAAAGAAAGGAACATCTACATTTCATTTTAATATGTGTATAATATTCTATACACTTATTTTCCTGATGTTTAATTTGCTATACATGTACTTCGAAAAATATAAAAGCTACATGTATCATGCATTTTATATTCTACAGTTTCGCATGCTCTAGTTGCATTTACATGTTAATAAAAAAAAATATCTTTATGCCTTTAGATTCTTAGTTTATGACAACAGTTTGCTTCAGAAAAGTTGCCAAAAATGTTTTTCCCTGGAATATATTATTTCATTAAAAGAAAATAAAGTGCAAAATTTTGTTCTAATAATTATTACTACAGAACGAAAGCAGTTGATGCCTTTTCTAAATTTGGTGAGTATTGAGTATTTTGTACATATAGTAAAAGTCAGATGGATTTTGGAGCATGAAATAGCAATACTAACTAAGCTGAGTGGTGAAAGCATTCCATATCAAAATAATTAATTCATAACTTAAAATGTCAATTAAAAATGATGTTTAGGTACTTAGCTTTTCTAGTTTACTTCTAATCACAAAATCTGAGTGTTCACACAATTAATTGGTTTATGATCCCCAACATCAAAATCCAGATCAGATCAGCACCTAATGATAGTCTAGCTGATTAGGTGCAGATATATCTCATGGTGTCGTTGTAATGCAGTTTATATGCTATACATTTTGTTATCAATTTAAGAAGTTTAGTAAAAAATATACATGATACCAGAAAAAAAAATTTTGAATTCAATATTAAGTGTCATTTTTTTCGCACATGAAGTTCTAAAAGAAGAAGAACCAGATTGTATAGGTGAACATCCATCAAAGAATGTTAAAGATTATCTGTTTGGTCTATTTACAGAATATCTGAGAATATCTGAGTACGTCATATGAAGATCTAATACATAAATGATGTGATTCATATGAACATGATAGACATGATCCAAACGATTTTGGTGAAGATCAGTAAAATAATTACATGGTACTTTTAGAAGAACATGTTTAAGAGTGGGTCTGCGAAAGAAGCGTGGAATGCCATTAAAAAGCCTCTAAGCTTGAAACTGATATAATTTTTGACTCTGAAATGAAAGATATTGTGAAAACTACGACAAATGTTGATCCTGATAAAACAGAGTCTAAAGGAAAAGGTGGAACAAGACCTCGAGAAATAAGATAAAGGTCTAAAACAGATAGTAGTGTTCATTCGAGTTTACTGGACAGTGGACATTCTTGTCAACTTATTGTAAGTATTGAAATAACAACAAGTTCACGAGGTGGTAGCATAGAAAGAGATAATAAAGAATCTCAGAACAAGACTGATACTTCTTGTTGAATATAATACTGTTACTCATGAGATGACTATAATGAATGATACAATAGTCATGAACACTTTTTGTTTATTTAAGCTTTGATTTATATTGTTCTATTGACATTTTGTAGTCAATTGTATAATTGTATGTACTTTCTAAATTAAAACAAAATGCTATTGCAATATAATTGGTAATCTGTTTTGTTGGAATGCACGACAATATACATGAACTGAAAATTAAGAATTTATTGCGATGTTTTTATGAATGCAAATAATGCAATTTGATGATTATCACAATAATAAGAACTCTCATTCTCATTCTAAAAAAGCTATAAAACCAGGTTCAATCCACCATTTTCTACATTAGAAAATGCCTGTACCAAGTCAGGAATATGAGAGCTGTTATCCATTCGTTTGATGTGTTTTGACATTTGATTTTGACTTTTGATTTTTGATTTTCATTTTTGAATTTTCCTCGGAGTTTAGTATTTTTGTGTTTTTACTTTTTTTCTAATATCTGTTTTTTTCTGATGTAACATCCATCAGTTGTCATCTTTTAATATTTCCAAAACAAAAATGTGTTCATACTACACAGATGCCCCATCCGCACTTTATGTTCAGTGGACCGTGAAAATGGGGTAAAAACTCTAAAAAGCTTGCATCAAGTTTTAAAGATTTAGACAGAAATCTTGAAGAAATTTGACCCTATGATTAAGCATGATAAATGCAAGAAAAGCAATTCAAGCAAAACTGATATAAAAATGAGATGATGTGGCATGATACTTTAGATTATTTATAAACAGTTGTGACCCAGCCGCTGTCCTATAGTAGGATGGTTTTTATAGTTCTGCTTCCGCAATGTTTTATCTGGTTGGTATTTGCAACACTGATATGTTATCATACACACCCAGTCTTATGGGAAAATATATTGATACTCCTAGATGTAATTTGTAAGTTTATTTTTACTCCAGGTTTATCACCAGGCTATCCAGGGCGGATCCAGAATTCTTAAAAGTGAACATATATTATGTAAACTGCCGAGCACTACGATTCGAAAACTCTTATACCAAATATTATATATTTTTGTTATCAAAAGAGGCGACCGCACTGCCTTGTTTCCTCCGTTGAATCAGTAACTGCTGAACCCAAGTTCGGTTTCTCTTTGGATGTACCAATTCATCCATCATTCGATGTTTTCCATAAATTCATTATCTACTTTTTCAAACTGCTGCCCTGATCTTGACCTTTGATATGTGACCTAAAAAATCAAACATGGGCTGTAATCGATCTTTTAATACTAGTATATGGCATTATCAAGCATTGGTGCTTGATTCGTCGTTTCAAAAGTTGTGTTCTGATTACCTTATTTATTTAAGTTTTGGTGTTATGTTGATCTAGATTTTATTGAACTTGAACTTATTTTTAGATTGGATTATATTGATATATATACAAATACAGTGTGCTATGTAGATAAAATAGGTTTACTGAGTGAACCTGAGTCAACTAATTCAAATTTATAACGTACTATATTGAAATCATCAGTAAACATAAGATATTATAGACAAAAATGTACCTACCTATTCATCCAGATCAGTTAACAATGAACTATGATTATCAACAAAGCATTATTTGTTTATTGAAACAATTATATCACGGTCTTACAGTTCAAGAGGTGAGGTCAAAATGGGAAAGATAAAGGTTTCAAGTTTTTAAGTTTCTTGAGTTTTCGACTTCGCCTTTTCGCAGTTTTGCGTTTTCGCCCTATAGAATATGAAGGGTGAAAACGTGAACACGTTAAATGACCTTAAGCAGTCACCATATATACTCCATTATTCCAAATGCTAAGCAGGAATGCAGCAAATATAATTGTTCATGTTTTGTTTGTTTCGACCGGGGATTGACCAATGACACATGAACATGAGGTCAAGGTCATATGAACGAACACGAGGTCAAGATCAGATGAACCCTACCAAACGGACATGTAAATCTTGCAATATATTTTGAGACACAATAGTTTACCGTTTGCTTCAATCTAATTAAAATATAGAAATCTTAGAAACTGACATCAATATAAAAACTTGAAATTGACCAATGAATAATTAATATAAAGTCAAGGCAAGATATACAGACACGAGGTCAATGTCAAACGAGCCCTACCGAACGGAGATGTTAGCCTTGCAATAAATTTTAAGGCAAACATGTTTACCGTTTGCGTATAGCACCATTAAAACGGAACCCATTACAAACGTTAACATTGACCAATGAGTAATGAACACCAGGAAAGATTCAAGGCTGATATGTTTGTACACCAGAAGCGTGCTTTGCTACAAAAGACTCTTCAGTGACGCTCGAATCAACTTTTTTCAAAGACCAATTAAAAATACGAATTGGATTTGAAAGAGCATTGAGGAATTGTGGACACAAAATTCCAAAGGTTTTGAGAAAAAAATCCATTTGGAATTGGCAAATTAAGGTAAATACACTATGACATTATAGATAATTCAAATTTGAAGCTTTTAATGATTCTGCACGATGAATGCAAGAACAATGACTAATAGGTATTTTATCCTAGATAAAACGACACAGAATGTAAATATTTTGAAACCTTTGGACATGCATGCATGATATACTGATATAGAAATGAGGTGATGTGGTTTGATAGTTTATCTAAATATAAACGGTCGTGACGCAGCCGCTGTCTCCTATACTAGGATGTTTTTAGTTTCTGTTTCCTCAATGTTTTATCTGCTCGGTATTTGGCACACTGATATGTTATCATAAACACATAGACTATGACCAAGTTTGTTTTTTTATATAAACAGTCTTTGGGGAAAACGTTATCATACTGCTAGTGCATACCATAGTTTAAATTTTGATAGAAGAAATCAAGACTCTAGCTGCCCTTAAAGTTGGCTCCAAGTTTTCTATATATAGAGTTCATATTTATATAAACTATCATACCACATCACCTCAGGTTTCAATATATACCTAGGATAAAATACCAGTTAGTCATTGTTTTTGCATTCATCGTGCATAATCATTAAAAACATTTATTTTGAATTAACTCAAATGTCAAAGTGTATATACCTTAATTTGCCAATTCCAAATGGAGTTTTTTTCAAAACATTTTGGAAATTTGGGTCCTCAATTCCCCAATGCTCTTCCAATAGACAACTTTCGAGTTCGATGCATTTCCGTCAAAAAGTCTGGGTTTAGTGAACATCGTTCGTGCGTTTAGGTGCATCGTCACTTCCGTTCCAATTTTGAACAAGTGTGCCAGGAAAATTATAATGTTATATTGCACCAACTATTTGGCAAATTAATTTCTAATAATTTACAATCATAACCTGCTGTTATTAGGGAATAGTAATTAAGTACTTACAAAACACAAATTATTTCCAGTCTATCCTGCACAATGACAATCACTAAGACGCTTGATCCACGTTAATAGTGTAGGGATACAGGCGATCCCCTGTGTGTACAACACTTCGAATTTTCGAAAAACTACGGATTTTTTTTTTATCCCAGGCATAGATTACCTTAACCGTATTTGGCACAACGTTTTGGAATTTTGGATCCTCAATGCTCTTCAACTTTATACTTGTTTGTCTTTATGAATATTTTGATATGAGTATTACTGATGAGTCTTATGTAGACGAAACGCGCATTTGGCGTACTAAATTATAATCCTGGTACCTTTGATAATTATCTAGTAAATGACGTCATAAAGTCGCGCAGGTTTTTTCCGGTGACATATGAACTCGAAAGTTGTCTATTCCAATTCGTATTTTAATTTGTCTTTGCAAAAATTTGACTCGAGCGTCACTGAAGAGTCTTTTGTAGCAAAGCACGCGTCTGGTGTACAAACATATCAGCCTTGGATCTTTCCACGTGTTCACTATTCATGTCAATGTAAAGGTTTGTGATGTATTCCGTTTCTTTGATGCTATAAGTAAACGGTAAAATTGTTTACCTAAATATTCATTGCAGTATTAACATCTCCGTTCGGTAGGGTTCGTCTGACATTGGACCTTTGTCTATTCATCTGACTTTGACTTTATGTAAATTATTCATTGGTCAAAGGTTTTGTAATGATGTTCGTTCCTAAGAAGCTTTAAGCAAACGGTAAACTATTTTGTCTCAAAATATATTGCAAGGTTTACATGTCCGTTTGGAAGGGTTCGTCTGAAATTGACATCGTGTCTGTTCATCTGACCTTGACTCAATGTTAATTATTCATTAGTGAATTTCAAAGTTTTGTAGTGATGTCAGTTTCTAAGAAGTTATGAGCAACCGGCAATTTAAGTAAATCTCTGATTTCGTTACACTATGTAGTATAAAGAAATCAGAGATCTATATTTTAATTAGATTGAAGCAAACGGTAAACTATTTTGTTTCAAAATATATTGCAAGATTTACATGTCCGTTTGGTAGGGTTCATTTAAGCATGCTTCTTGTTCGTATGTCATTGGTCAATATTAAGGTTTTTGTAGAGAAGCCGTGTCTCAGATACTTTTAGCAAAATATAAACTATATTTTGTCTATTACATGATTGTAAGGTATGCAAATCTGCATGTCTACCAAGATTAATCTTACCAATAACCTTGACCTAAATATTTTATGATTGTGTGAATGCAGTCGTGCATAGTAGAGCAGACGAGACAATTCACCATGTGCTCACTTGTCAATATAGTGTCTGTAAATATGTTGTTATGACCATCTCAAACAGTATTTAGTCACATATTTTGTAAACGAGGATATTTCGATTGCGGGAGTCCGTAGGGTCGATCCCTGCTCGAGACAAACAAGACATTAAAATTTGTTTTTGCTGCATTTCCTGCCTATCATTTAGAATAAAGGAGAATATATGAAGGCCAATTAAGGCCATTCCGCGTTTTCGCCTTTTCATCCTTGATATTATATAGGGCGAAAGCGCAAAACCGCGAATTGTCGAAGTCAAAACGCGAAAGGCGAAGTCGAAAACCCAAAAATGTGAAACCTTTTTCTTTCCTATTTCGAATTTTCGACCTTAACTCGGAGTTGAAAATATAAGATCGGGATATAGTTGTTTCAATAAACAAATAATGCTTTGTTGACAATTTCAGTGTTAACTGATCTGGGTGATTAGGTAGGTACATTTTGTCTATAATATATTATTTACACTGATGATTTCAATATAGTACAATATAACTGAATCATTCGACTCACGTTCACTCAGTAAACCTATATTATCTATATAGCAAACCATATTTGTATGTATCAATATAAAACGTTTAATCCCGCTGCAAATGTTTGCACCTGTCCTAAGTCAGGAATCTGATGTACAGTAGTTGTCGTTTGTTTATGTAATATATACGTGTTTCTCGTTTCTCGTTTTGTTTATATAGATTAGACCGTTGGTTTTCCCGTTTGAATGGTTTTACACTAGTAATTTTGGGGCCCTTTATAGCTTGTTGTTCGGTGTGAGCCAAGGCTCCGTGTTGAAGGCCGTACTTTAACCTATAATGGTTTAATTTTTAAATTGTTATTTGGATGGAGAGTTGTCTCATTGGCACTCACACCACATCTTCCTATATCTATATCAATGTAGAAATTAGTTCAAGTTCAACTAAAATCAAGATCAGCCTAAAAGCAAAACTGTTGACTTAATTGTACAGAATTTCAAAGTCTGAAAGCAATTTTACAAGCCAATACTATACGCACGACTTGTGGATAAGCGTGATTACAGAGGTTCATAGCTCTTGTTGTAAGCAAGGCATGGAACAAGATCTGCTCAATTCTCAAAATAAAATTACTGAATATCATAACAGGAACAGGAAGAAAATTTAAAAAAAAAAAACAATTATAACATGTACTTATTTTAATCAATGTTTCCAACAGTAAGTAAGAAAATTTATTATAAGTAGTGCTGGTATTGAATTAACTACAAGTACAGGAGGTGGTAGCACTATAAGAGATTATAAAGAATATCCGAACAAGACTGATACTACTTGTTGAAAAGAATTCTCATGAGATGACTATCATAAATAATGTAATAGTCATAAAGACTTTTAAAGTTGATTTACATTATTCTACTGGTATTGTGTAGTCCAGTGTACTCTCTAAATAAAAAAAAGATATTGCTATTGCAATATAAATGGTATTCTGTTTTGTTAGAATGTAGCACAGTATACAGTAAAATAAGAAATTGTTGCGAGGTTTTCATTATTGGGAATAATGCTTTTTGGTGATTTTCACAATGGTTATTTTTACAATAATAGAGATTATAAAAATTTCATATTTTCAATAATCTGGTTTAGTTCAATCAAATATTTGTGTGGGTGTGTGGGTGTTGCAGCCTGTAGCTTATTGCCATATTCGGCATGGCCATAGAGGGCGCTCGCAGCTTGAATCAGAATTTTGGAATTCCCGTATCAGCTTGAATTAGAATTTTGGAATTCCCGAATCGGGCACTTGTTAATTTGCTGTCGACTAGAAAGCAGGTGTTACACAAATTAGTTAAACTTTTAAAACCCGCCCGCCCGCCCTATGAGAATAGTTGCTGCTGTTTTTGTTTTATATTTTCAGGCATCTGTTTGCTGTATTTGATTGGCATATTATGGTTACCAGTATCCAAGCAGAACCTTCATAGTATTGGACCAATACAGGATAATTTCGAATAAACTTGCGTTTCTATGAATTGGACATTTCCGTTGTTAAGCACTTTATTAACATATTATGGACTATTGTGATTTGAGCATCCAGCATTAATTTTAGTTTTTATTAATTAACAATTATATTAATTGGAACAAAAACATGACATTTTAAAAAAATCAATTATCTTCTTTTATCCTAAGGCGCAGAGTCAATTTTGAATGGGGGGAGGTCCAGGGAGACTGGTAGTGATTGGGGGATTATTTCACTCGGCCCTTGCTCTGGGCCTGACAAGTTATAAAATTTGCAGGTTTGGAAAATGTGGTTAGTGGTAACGGTGTGGTCTACAGATGGGTGACTCTGGGACCTCCTCCACCTCATCTCATAGAGGGGAGGCCTACACCTGCCAACAGGTGGGGCGCTAACTGGAGCATTGGTAATACGAGTGTTTTCCCCGGTCACTCCCCATGGTAGGTGGTGGTGTAACCGTGTTTAACTACCAGGGGTTTTATGACACTATGTCAACATAGGTCAGCTGATAGCCATTGTGTGTAGGTAATCAGTAGTCACCCTGGCGCCTCAACAAAATATCATAGAATACTCTGTAGCCAAAGTATTGCCAAAAAGTAAAAAATGTATATTCTAGTCATGAAAATGTAAATACAAGTTGGTGTAATAAAATGTATGTTTAATTCAAAGGATTGTTTTTGTATAAGTTGTATATGAATTACAGAGGATGGAACCTCTACACAAATGAGTATAATATACAGAAAGTCTTTAGTTAGTATTTGGTATTTGTGAATTATAATTCACAACAGAAAAAGGGAGACAACTCTTGATTAAGTTTTAATATGTTTAGAAAATACGTCAACAACTCTGGATCGTTGTTTTTCATCTCATTGTTATTCGTTCAGTATTGAAATAGGGTCTTCATATATGAGTATTGCAATTAATAAGAACTCATATTCTTATTCTGTCACTTATATCTTTTTTCATATTTTTTTGAAATTGCAATAATTTATCTTGCATTTTAGTCAAATGTTTTAGTAATTGCAATAATAAATGCATGTAACAATAAATGCACACCATAATTTCTAAATTAACAGTATATTTTACAATACAGTCATTAAGTTTTTGTTAGCACACTTGAGCTTAGTGGGCAAGTCATCTCTTACCATCATGTGGCATCCATTAAAATTTTCATCGATTTACATCTATAAAATTCTATGAAATTAGTTATCAAAGGTACCAGGATTATAATTCAATACGCCAGACGCGCGTTTCGACTACCTAAGACTCATCAGTCACGCTCAGATCAAAATAGTTGTAAATCCAAACAAGTAAAAAATTGAAGAGCATTGAGGACCCAAAATTCCAAAACGTTGTGCCAAATACGCTTAAGGTTATCTATTCCTGGGAAAAACTGCTCTGCAAATTGAAACCAAACATGACCAAAGTCATCATTTTGGATATTTTGTTTAATATAAATGTGTCCTTTGATCTCGCCAACCAGACAACATGACTTAAAAAAGATCATACATGCAAGTTTTGTCTATTATCTTGAAAACCATAATATACATTTTGTGGAGAAATGTGACATAAAATTGTCCATATTTTGAGTTAGAGCCGATGAAGTTTTCAATAATTTTGATATAATTTGTCCCAAAAGTAGTACAATACACTGTAAAAATTTCATTGAAAAAGCGCAGGTGGGATTTTTTATTTTTCATTTATTTTCTAAATAAAGGCAACAGTAGTATACCGCTGTTCAAAACTCATAAATCCATGGACAAAAAACAAAATCTGGGTAAAAACTAAAACCGAGGGAAATGCATAAAATATAAGAGGAGAACAACGACACAACAACAAAATGTAAAACACACAGAAACGGACCAAGCATTAGACAAAATCCCACGAGAATAACAAATATAACATCAAAACCAAATACATGAAGTACCGTGACACATCTCATAGCAATGTGAATTAACACTCAAAAATAAGTGAAAACCAACTAAAAGGAATGCACTACGAAATAATTGTGGTCTCGGACCAACTGTCAGTTACATGCTATAGAAGAAATTACCCTTTAAATGCTGTATCTAACCTTTTTTCTTCATTTATATTTTATTCAAAACAAGATCTTAAAGTGAGATGATATTACCTTAATCGTCGGTTGATTATTTGTTTAGCTAACCTGACCCAAAAGAGCCAAGTGAGCATTTCTCGTCACTTTCCTTCCGTCGTCGTCGGTTTACTTTTACAAAAGTCTTCTCACCTGAAAGAACTGGACCAAATTCATTTTTAAAATGTATCTTATGACCCCAACAAAGAAGACCTCCATGGCTTAAAATAGAACATGGGGGTAAAATACAGTTCTGTTGGCTTTTATCTCTGAAACTAAAACATTTAGAGCAAATTTGGCACAAGTAATCTGTTCAGGTAAGTATCTATCTGAGCTGAAATTTTCAGACGACTTAGAAAACCCATTGATTGGTTGCTGCCACAGAGTTGGTAATTTTCAGGACATTTTGCATTTTATTTTGCTATTATCTGAAATATCATAATAGTTATAGATAAACTGTAAATAGCAAAATTGTTCAGCAAAGTTAGATCTACAAAAAGGTTAACATTAAGAAAATGGTCAATTGACCCCTTACTGAGTAATTACCCTTCATAGCGAATTCATTAAAAACAAAATTATAAATTGTTGGTGTCTTTTACCAAAATCGTCTCCCCTGAAACTACTGAGACAAACTTAACCAAACTTGGCCACAATCATCATTTTGGTATTTAATGAAACAAAATGTATCAGATTACTCAGCCTACGACCAACATTCCTTATATGGCTAAAAATAGAACATAGGGATAAAATGCAAGTTTTGTCAAATTTTTGTTTGACCATTATAAATTAGAGAAATTCTGAAAGGAGCAAATATGTTCAGAATAATAAGCTTTTCCAAAGATCATATACGTCAAAACTGTTATTGAGTTATTGCATATAAATGACAAATTTAACCTTTTTTTCATTTTTGCCTATTATCACGAATACTATTAGAGAGAACATTTTTAGTTCCTGTTATATAGATATAAAGATGTGATATGAATGCCAATGAGACAACTCTCCATCCAAGTAACAATGTATAAAAGAATACCATTTAAGGTCAAGATACGGCCTTTAACGCGGAGCTTCTACTCACAGGATCATTTAGATAATAATAACACAGAGCTTATGCCTAACAGGATTTAAATTATAATAGTTAAATAACAAAAAGCTTATGCTTATGCCTAGCAGGATTTAAATTATAATAGTTGCATAACACAGAGCTTATACCTAACAGGATTTAAATTATAATAGTTAAATAAACACTTTAAAGCATAACAATTACCAGCAATGCAAGATCTATTAATAAATCAAAGAAATTAAAGACTAAAATATCAGTAATACAGGATCAACAAAATAGAGATTTTTGTCATGAAGTCTATTCTCATCTACAATTTTGGAGTGTCCTTTGTTTTATATGCACATAGACCAAGGTGAGTTAAACGGACTCTTTAGAGCCTCTAGGTTTTACAAAAATACTATAAACAGCAAAAAATCTGGATTGAATTAGACCAGATCTTTTAGGAGAGGAATTTATAAAACTGACAATTTACTTGATATCCAATCTTAACAAAAGTTTATGTTATTATTTCTCAGTAAAATGTTGTTTACAGTTAGATCTAAATATAGGTCAACATAGCCAAAATTGTTAAAAACCTGATTAAGCGTTTTTAAGTAGTGCAAAGTAGGGCTAAAATTGATATCACATTTAAATATGTCCCGTCCTGAATATATATTTAGTTTACCACCGTATACTAAAGGAGGGACGAAAGATACCAAAGGGACAGTCAAACTCATAAATCTAAAACAAACTGACAACGCCATGGCTAAAAATGAAAAAGACAAACAGACAAACAATAGTACACATGACACAACATAGAAAACCAAAGAATAAAAAACACGAACCCCACCAAAAGCTAGGCAATAGAAGAGAGACGAAAGATACCGGAGGGACTCATAAATCGAAAATTAACTGACAACGTCTGACCAAAAATGAAAGGAGACAAACAGACAAACAAAAGAACACATGTCACAACATAGAAAACTAAAATATAAGCAACATGAACCCCACCAAAAACTAGGGGTGGTCTCAGGTGCTCCGGAAGGGTAAGCATATCCTGCTCCACATGTGGCACCCGTCGTGTTGCTTATGTGATATCAAATCCGGTAAATTTTCTAATTCGGTAGGTCACATTCATGAAGGGAATGGGATTGTAGTTACGACGTAAGGGACCTATCCGATATCATTTGTGAAACGGTTATTCCATAACGGTCAACCAACTCGTGATGGCGTCCGTTAAATTTACGAAGGGATGATTTCAACTTCATCATTTGAAACTCTTGGTCTAATAGCTTCCTTGTGAGCAGCAACCCTCTTTCAAGAAAATCATGATAGGAAATGCAAGCACGGGAATATCGTATCAAATAGGAGATATATACCCCGTATGCAGGTGCTGCTGGAATGTTGCTACTTAGAAATGGAAAATTCACAATTGGAAAACTTTATACATCTCTTTTGTCGTAAAGTTTTGTTTTCAACCGACCCTCATTGTCAATTACTAGATTTAAGTCAAGATATGAAGCCGACTTAATTGTATCTGTAGTATCCTTTATCTCTAGTTCAATGGGATAGATGCGTTCCACATAGTCACCAAATTTTGATTTTTTTAGTGAAAGAACATCATCTATATGGCGGAAAGTAGAGTTAAAGGGTATTGCTTACGTCTTATCTCTCTTCCTAAGAAGTTCCTGCATAAAACAGACATCCGATACTGAATGGTTATGTTCCTTTGACTCTACTATTTGACAGTATTTATGTTGTTAAATATTGTTACAAGTTACATCTAGCAGTATGGATATTTTCCCTCAAGACTGGGAGTTTAGGATAACATATCAGTGTGCCAAATACAGACCAGATATAGAACTAAAAACCATCCTACTATAGGACAGTGACTGAGTCACGACCGTTTTTACAACAAATAATCTAAAGTATCATGCCACATCGCCTCATTATTTTATCAGTATAGCATGAATTCATGTCGAAAGGTTTCAAATATTTACATTCTGTGTCCTAGGAAAACTACTATATTGCCAGTCCCTTTTCTTGCATTTATCATCCTTAATCATAGGACCAAATTCCTTCAAAATTGCTGTCTAAATCTTTAAAACTTTCACTTTTAAATTATTCAATATGTCAACATTGTAGTTGCACTAATTGTCCAATTCCAAATGGAGTTTTTCTCAGAATTTCGCGAAATTCTGGGTGATCAATGCTCCTAAAATTCGTTCTTTATTTGGTCTTCAAAAAATAATTTAAATCGAGCGTAATTGATGAGACTTTTGTTGCGAAACTCACATCTGGCGCATAAAGTTAGAAGTCTTGAATCTTTGGTAAGATTATTGAAAACATATTTAACAGGAAATGAAATCGAAAATTTAAAAAAAAAACTTTATTGCTTTCGTTAATTATACGTGATTACTTTCGTTTTTCTGCGGAAATTAACATAATATATGTGATACGTAAATAACCCGATGTAATACCATACATCAATGCGTAAACCAAATGATTTAAGATAATTCTAATTATAATTAAGAATCATTAGAATAACGATTTGGAAGTGAAAGGTTGGAAAATATCAATAATAGTTCTATAAAGATTTGTTTATAACCAAAATCAAAAGACCAAAAAATATCATATCTCAAAAAAAAAAAGGAAATCGGCAAAAAAAACGTAATGAACATTTATCAAATAGAACTAAACGAAATGGATTCGCCCCTGAAGAGGCGACTGATTGGCGTGTTTTGAAAAGGAAGTCTTCAGTTGTTTCTGTACTTGTATTTACAGTTGTTATTCTAATTTATGTAGTCAATCTTTTTTAAAAATTCATTAGGTATGGTTTAGATTTTTGATATTCGGGGTATATGTCCAGGAAGATTTTTTTTCAAGGATTGACTATTCATTATGCATGCTTATTTTGTACACAATTATATAATTCTTTCATTTTGTTTTACAGAATATTCATGTATAGGTGTAATACCACCATTGATTTTCCCTTATTAGTCTTTGTTAAATTTGCACTTTTCAAAAAATTGTGCAGAATTTATCTTTGTTTCAAATAAAGAAATATTTGGCATGAGTAAAGTTTTATCCTGTCCAGTTCTATAGAAAAAGTTTCACATAACATTGCATTGCATATAAGAAAATAACCATCATTGGAAGTTAACCAATCAAATTTCTCCCCTTATTCTATCTGTGTACAAGGTTTAGTCACCATGTAACCTCAAGATTACAAAATTTTCTATAGAAATCATAAATAAAAAATAATGATGTTTTGAAATACCCAAGACATATGTTTATGACACAGAAATAGTTTAACTGCAATAAAATGTAGGATTAATTACCTACAACGGTCAAATTCAAGGGAATATTTTTTTAGACCTACTTTCGTATGCAACCGGATGTGACGTACCATGATTTGGTGGTATTACACCTAAAAGTACTGTTTTGGGCAAAGTTATTTACCCTAATATCTTTCCAGGCTAGGATATTCATTTTGAAAAGTCCCCCTTCCCAAATCAAATAGTCGTATACTTATATTAAAGGTTGAATATATAAATACTTCATACTTTTTCAACAGATCCCGGTCAAGTGTGTTCTGAAGATCAATCTGATGTATGTTCGTTTGCCTAAAGCTCATTTCAAGGACCAGTGATTTTTTTTAATATAGGTCACTTTCTCGGATATTTTAAGCAATAAGTCAGATGTATGTAAAATATAGAATGATTAAAAAGTCTTTCAGAGTCTGGCAGTTTTCGTCTAACATTGACCTCGTGTCCATGTTTCAATGATTAATATTAAGGTTTGGTAATGCGATCCGTTTATAAGATTCTATCAGTAAACGGTAAACTATGTTGTCTAAAATTTCATTGCAAGGTTTACATGTCTGTTTGGTAGTGTGTCCTTCACCGTGAATGTACGTCTGTCCATGACTCCATGTTCCTCATTCATTGGTCAATTAAAAGGTTTTACAAGCGAACGGGTCAACGGTAAACTTTTTTTTCTCTAAATCAATTGCAAGGATTACATGTCTATATGGTAGGGTTCATCTGGCCTTGACCTCGTGTTCTTTCATCTGACCTTGACCTCATGTTCATATTTCATTGGTCTAAGGTTGTTTTAGTAGGTCCTTTTGTCAGATACTATGAGCAAAGGATGTTTTGTTCTAAATTATTGTAAGGTATGCACATCTCTGACATCTCTAGATTGGTATGACTATTTTAATATCGTTAAGATTGTGATACCTGGTTTATCATCAAGATCAGTCATGAATAGTAGAACAAGCCAGATAATGTTAATATAGCGTCTGCAAATACATTCTAATAACTTTTCGCTTATAGAATTGTGTTACATATAAACGAGGATACATCGAGTAGAAGAAGAAGAAGGTGCTTTATTTCCATAAATTGGGCTCACAAGGAGCATAATATAATATCATTATAATATTATTCTTTCACAAATATAATAAACCATATCGTACATAGTTACAAACACAAATAAGAAACAACGTTTTTTTATTTATTAGTATATACTAGAACACACCCGTGATATCGCGGGTCCGTGAAGGAATTAAGGTATATAACTATGCGTAAGCCTTATTTTAGTATTAGTATTGTCATCTGATAAAGTCATGCCGATTATAAGATACACAGTTTTTCTCTGCTTTCAAATCTTTCTGTTTGAACCCGTCGAACTGGAACTTATCAATTATTGGTAATATTAATTATTTAAAAAACAAAAGGTCCTGGAATGGAGTATTTTTAATCAACAACATTGTCCTATATTAGTTATAAATAAAGATGAATTCTTTGATTCGCTGTTTTACGTCATGTATGCCCACTAACAAATTGAAAACTGTTCCTCATTTTTAGTCTTGTTATCTTAGAAAGTCTTACTGATTAAAATACTACAATAGGTAGCTATTTGACAATTTAGTAGTGTCAACCCTGTGATTATGGCCCATGTATATAGCATATTAACCCTGAATACACCGTTTGGTGGTGCGCCTGTCAGATGCGGAACGTACAGATTAGGTAATAGGTAACAGGTGAATATACTATTGGTATCGGTATCGGACTCGATATTGCCAATTTTAATTAAATGGAAAACAAAAGGGCTTGGAGTGGTGTAATTTTCAATCTACACCTTTGTACTATATTAGTGATATATAAAGTTGAATTGTTTGATTCGTCGTTTTTACGTGATGACGGCTGAAAAATTGGACTTCGTAATTTTAGTATTATAGATATAGATATAACCTCCGTCTCAGGCACTATATGTGTAACTGTGGGTGAATAGCTATTACTAAGGGTGATATATTATTGTATGTATCTTTTGTTTACTGATGAAGTCAATAAAGTACGTTATAACTTTGAATTATTTGAAGTCCAGTCACTCAATAACCCATATTATCTATTTAGGACACTGTACTTGTATATATCAATCTAAAAACAAGTTCAAGTTCAAGTAAAATCAAGTTCAGCACAAAACTAATAACTTTTAATAAATAAGGTAATCAGAACACATATCAAAGGTCAAGATGAGGACAGCTGTTTGAAGAAAAAAAAGATAATAAATTATGGAAATCATCGAATGATGGATGATACATCTAAAGAGAAACCGATTTTGGGTCCAACAGAGACTCATTTAACGGGGGAATCAAGGGAGTGTAGTCCCTTCTATTTATAAGAAAAACATATAATACTTAGTATAAATTTTTCCTAAAAATAGTTTCGCATCATTGTGCTCGGAAGTTTATATAATGTGTTTTCCTCTTTATCGAATAACAATCACTTTTAAAAATCCTGGATCCGCCCCTGGATAGCCTAGATGATAAACCTCGAGTAAAAACAAACTTATTTCACATCCAATCCTTCATGGTTATGTTCCAGACCGTATGAGTATTTGGGCCGTATGCGTACGGTCTGACTAATATTAAGAAGTTGGTCTCGTTTATCAGACACGGGTCATGTGTTTTATGATGGTATAGAATACTAAACCCCTAACGGGAGGGATTGTGATTTATATTCATATGATGAAGACTTAATCTTTCAATCAGTTTAATTGAGGTCTTGGGCTGGCATGTTAGTAACTGCTAGTAGTCCTTTATTAATTTATGTATTATTGTCATTTTGTTTAGTTTCTTTTGTTACCTATTCTGACATCGGACTCGGACTTCTCTTAAAGTGAGTTTAACTAAGCGTATTGGTGTGCGTTTGGTTTTTTTATTCTACAGTGGCTAGAGGTATAGGGGGAGGGTTGAGATCTCAAAAAATATGTTTAACCCCGCCGCGTGTCCCAAGTCAGGAGCCTCTAGCCTTTGTTAGTATTGTATGATTTTTAATTTTAGTTTCTTGTGTATAATTCGGAGTTTAGTATGACATTCATTATCACTGAACTAGTTACATATTTGTTTAGAGGCCAGCTGAAGAACTCCTCTGGATGCGGGAGTCTCTCGTTGCATTGAACCATTAGTGGGCTTCGGCTGTTGTCTGCCTTATGGTGGGGTTGTTTGTTAGCTCTTTGACACATTCCACATTTCCATTCTCAATTTTTATTACAAATTGCATCTAGAAGTATGAATACAATTTCACCAAAACTGGGTGTATGATAACATATCAGTGTGCCAAATACAGACCAGATAAAACCATTAAGAAAACGCAACTAAAAACCATCCCACTATAGCAAAGCGGCTGAGTCACGACCGTTTTTACAAAAGTTATCTAAATTAGTATGCCACATCACCTCATGTTTATATCAGTATTGCTTGAATGCATGTCCAAAGGTTCCAAAATATTTACGTTTTGTGTCGTTCTACCTAGGGAAAAAAACTATTGTACCAGTCATTTTTCTTACATCAGTATCAATATTGCTTGAATTTCTTTTCTTGCATTTATCATACTTAATCATCGGGCAAAATTCCTTCAAAATTTCTGCCTTATCTTTGTAACTTGACTCGAGCGTCACCGATGAGTCTTTTGTAACGAAACACGCATCTGGCGCAAAAAAATAGAAGGCATGAATCTTTGTTGAGGTTATTGAATTCCTGTTCAACGAGGAAAGAAATACAAAATTTAAAAAAAAACTACTTTATTACATTAATAATTATACGTGAATACTTTCGTTATTCTGCGGCAATTTAAGAATATATGTGAGACGTAAACAACTTGTTTTAAGATAACAATGATATTAAAGTTGTTGAAATTGTTTCATTCGCCTAATCATTTATTTAATGAGTTTATCACCATAAATGCATTTCAAGTTTTTTAGGTTTAACTTTATGTCAACAAAGAATTTTCGGAAAATTGTATGCACATTTCCACAACAATTAAAACCGCTTTGGTGGTGCTAGCCTAGTTATAACAATTTGTATTTAGTTATTTTTGTTGCTTTCTTCACCTCTGATAAATCATTTGGATTTTAAGATAGGTAACATATTCTCAACTGAGATGCCAAAATATGTTAACTTCGTAGTATAAAGTCCACAATCTAATTAAAGGTATATACATAGTTGTTTTAATACATATGTTATGTTTACAAATAAATCGTACGATGTGGACAAAGGACACAATTTCAATTACAGTGCATTTGTACTAATTTAGGTGCAATATTACATTGATATTGATATTGCAATCAAGCTTGACAAACGGTGGTTGTACGACCGCACTGTTATTACAGCGGAGCTAAGTGTTTAAAGCCCGGGGGGATTACTTCCTATAATTTTAATGGTATGAGTGTGCCTTAAAACAGGGTCGCTTTTTCATGCCCTGCTGGTGAGAACAGGTTTTTTTAAACAAAGTATTTGTCTAGTTCAGGATCGCTTATTTAATTGTTTAAGTTACAGTCGAGAACCCGGGTCTAGAACAGCATCTATTTGATACAGTCTAGAACAGGGTATAAATTTTCAATATTTTTCAATATTTGTTTAGAGCAGGGTATGTGTTTCACGGTTTTCTGGTTAGAACAGGGTATGATTTTGCAAGTGCTGTCGACACAGTTGTACCCGAAATGATAGTCAGTAACCCCCCCCCCCCCCCCCGGTTATTGTTTTGGGGTCGTGATGGTGGAAGTATATACAATGTATGTATATAGTCAGCTTTTGTTGATTTGTTATAGTTTTGAATAATGTCAAAAGTTTTACTGGGATATAGAAACGTTTAGGTCTGGTGGGTATAAATTCGTAGCCAAGTCCGTTCAGAACGGGTATAATCAATCTGATGCATCGTTAGGACAGACAGCCACGCTATCTTCACGTAACAGAAGCTTGTTGTAAGATACAGTGTCTGTCTCTGCCTATATCTTATATGCCTTCATAGTCATGTTTTAAAAGTCTAAATTTTTGCCATACCTGGTCGACATATTCTGTAGAAACATTATATTTGATAACTCTTATTTTTGTTCATAAAATGTTCAGAATATGACTGCAACATTTGTCACTGGATGTTAAGAAACACAATTTAACCAAGCAAATCCCATTAAAATTCGATTGAAAATTATATTGTGACGCCCGTTTTGCATATTTGAAATATCCATTCCTATATCTACGTTATATGTACTGTGGTCTCTTCTCATATTCTCATATACAGCATACGCGTTTTCTTTAGGAGCAAAGAATTTACTGCACTGGACATTTATCGAAAATATGTAAAATATGATATCATGGACTATCGAACTTTTAATTTTGAAATATTTCGTTTTGAACTACTGCTACCCATGTACAAATGGAAGGCCATTTCAGATTTATGCATATTTGAGTTGGTTCGCTCCTAAAGATAAATTGTTATTTACATCTATAAACTAGTACAGACGTACGTAGCTCTGGAGTTTGATCACAAGTTTTCTTATCTATATTAACCAGGGTGAAGACCTTCCTGGTCAATATTCATGTTGAAAAATTGACTGAAGGCTAAAAGTAAATATTATTGATATGGACATATGTGAACACTTTGTTTAGGTACAAATCATGCAGCTATTGCGTGAACGTTTCAACCTTTATGGGACCAACGACTAGACTTTCAATAAATTACTCAAACTTTATACTTGTACTTGCCGACCCTCTAGTGAATCAGTAATGAACAGCAACATACAATTCATTGTGTTTCTATACTTTCTTTCTTTTTTGTCCTGCTGATTCTTATACTTCTATCTGTAAAACTACTTATTCTATAGGTTAAATACTATAGTACTGATTTATTCGGTACTGTTAATGTTTCAGTACCTATGTTTTCAGAAATATTTTCTTTTGTACTGGTTTAATCCTTTTTCCAGTACTGTTTCAGTATCGACTTATTCGGTTTCAATACTCATTATTTAGCTCTATTTTAAAAGTACTGTGTTTGACCGATTTATTTCCGTAGTGATTCAATACATACTTTTCATTCCATACGGTTTTGTTAAATATTGAATCTTTGTTGAGATTTGTTAGTTCACAACTCTTTCACAGCACTTGGCTCTGAAAAATCCTTTATACTTTTATAAAATATATATAGGTATATGTATATTCATTTCCAAAGACTAATGCCTTTAATCATTCGTTGATAATATATAATATAATAAACAGCTGCGCCATGAGCGTATGCTACGCCCGTTGTCCTGTGGGAAAGTTTTATGCAACAATCATAAATAGTTTCTGAGAAAATTTTAAGAAATAACCGTATATTGTTTTTGAGATGCAGCGGGACATACGAAACCCCCTCTCCCTTCTTTTTTTTTACAAAAAAAATAAATATCACTAAAATAAAATTTTGAATTAAAACCAAAAAGTATACAGATATTTAGATTAATATAAAAAAGAAGTGCGTAAAGTTTTAAGCAATAATCGTAAATTGTTTTTGAGATACGGCGCGACATGTAACCCCCCCCCCCCTTTTTTTACAAACTACTCAAAAACTCAAAAATGGAATTTTTAATCATCACCAAAATGTATACAGATCTTAAGATTAATATAACTAAGAAGTGTTCAATATAACTAAGAAGTGTGTAAAGTTTTAAGCAATAATAAAAAAATCATTTTTGATATATACCCCTGTGTTAGTTACAAAGTGCCGTAACTCAAAAAGTTTTAATCTGATTTTCACCAAAAAGTATACAGATCAATTGACTATCATAAGAAACAATCATAATAAGTTTCATGAAATTTGGATAAGTCGTTCTCAAGTTACGGTGTGACATGTTTACGCCTGACAGACAGACAGACGGATGGACAGACGGACGGACAGCGGACATTTGTATAACATAAAACGTCCCGTCAAAATTTTGACGGGCGTATTTATAAAATTAAAGAGATGCTGTATCATGATTTTCATTAGGACAAAAATACACCGGATAGACCGTTAAAATATCGATATTTCAAAAGTACTCTTTTGCAATAATTCTCATACTAGTACTTTTACTTTAACAACTTTTCAAATCCACTATATACAATTAAAATAAATACAAAATCATGCAAACAACGCGAACTGTAAGAATAAGCTTTAATTAAATTTATATATCAACAAGAGTGCAAACGCTGAAATGTCTCGCCTTCTTTACTCATTATTGATATTATGTTGATAGTTCAATATATAAAGCTTTATTACAACTGACAACTAAACTTAACATTAACCATAAAAACTAAACATTGACCAATGACCCATGACCCATGCAAATGAGGTCACGGTCAGATGGTCCATGCCAGGCAGACATGTACAGCTAACAATTATTCCATACAACACATTTGGTTGACCTTTTGCTTATAGTTTAGGAAAAACAGACCAAAAACACAAAAACTTACCACTGAGCAAAGAACTATGAAAATAAGGTCAATGTCAAATAAAACCTGCGCGACTGACATATACATCAAAAAATATTTTCATACACCAAATAAAGTTGACCTATAGCATAAAGTATTAGAAAAAAAAGACCAAAATTCAAAAACTTATCTTTGACCACTGAACTATGAAATGAGGTCAAGGTCAGATGACTCCTGCCACCTAGACATGTACACCTTACAACCATTCCATACACTAAATAAAGTTGATTTATTGCATGCAGTATAAGAAAAACAGTTCAAAACACAAAATAAATAACTATAACCACTGAATCATAAAAATGAGGTCAAGGTCATATAACACTTGCCAGTTGGACATGTACACCTTACAGTCCTTCCATAAACTAAATATACTAGACGTATTGCTTATAGTATCTGAGATATGCGCTTGACCACCAAAACTTAACCTTATTCACTGATCCATGAAATGAGGTCGAGGTTAAGTGAAAACTGTCTAGAGAGCATGAGGACCTTGCAAGGTATGCACATATCAATTATAATTGTCCTATTACTTATATTACAAAAATCTTATTTTTTTCAAATAGTCACTGAACCAAGAAAATTAGGTCAAAGTCATTGAACATGTGACTGACGGAAACTTCGTAACATGAGGCATCTATATACAAAGTATGAAGAATCCAGGTCTTCCACCTTCTAAAATATAAAGAGCTTTTAAGACGTTACGAAACGCCGCCACCGCCTGATCACTATTCCTATGTCGAGCTTTTTGCGACAAAAGTCGCAGGCTCGACAAAAACCAGTTTGGCAGATCTACGAACTATCAGTTTGTAAAGTATAAATATTCTGTCCAGTTCATATCAATATTTTTATGAATGACATTTTTTTTGGAACAAAAAAAGAATTCTTTATGATAATCTTAATGACAATACTGCTTCACATAGTGATTATAACATTGATAAGATTGTTTATACTTTACAAACTGATAGTTCATATCTGCCTTAAATAGTGCACAGATTTAAGGCAGACGAGACACCCGAGCAGTTTTAAGATTAGATTGTCAGTTCAAATGAACCTTCCAGTTGATTGATTACTTAGTAACTAAATATGACATAATACTGCCTGGCTGTGCCCTTTTTATGTTTTTTTGTTATAGTATAGCATCATTTTCTGTTGGTGTTCGTTTTTTTTTTTTATCTTAAACTATGCATTTGTTTAATCTCATCGATACTCTTCTGTTTACAAGTTTTTAAATAAGGTTAAATAGTGGAAGAACATATTCAGGGTCGGATCCAGACATTTTTAAAAGGAGCGTTCCAACCCAGGATAAAGGGGGGTTCCAAGAATATGTCCCCATTCAAAAACATTGCTCATGAAAAAGGGGTGCAATCCCCTCCCCCCGAACCCCCTCCCTTTGGATCCGCCATTATCGTTATGTTTTTTACAACTCTTTTTCTTTATAAATTGCCCTTCAAATATCTTTCTCAAAAGGGGTGTAGGTGAACTATTGAACTTTCCAGCTGTGGATATGTACTTTTGAATTATATCAAGAAATTCTGGTGAAATTTGAATAGTACTGATTTATCAAAATTGCTTTTTGTTTCACATACCAGATCTAAAGGGACACAAACCGTTTACCCTTCGGTCTCTGGTTTTCCTATGATGAAAGTTGTAAATAAAATATTAACCATGTTGAAAGGTTTCATTCGTTAAATTTCTGCGATGGAGAAAAGAACCCATATTATATTCTTAGTGGATATTGATATTATTTGGGTATTGGTGTTATCTTCGATGTCAACTTTTCTGCTGGTGTTTTCATAATTCGACGTCCTTGTCATTGATATAATTGGGGTATTGGTGTTATCTTCAACGTCCTCTTTACTGTCATATGGGAATATCGTTTATATCGACATTCTCTCTTTACTTTGTAAGTTGGTTAACGAGAGAAACAGACATTGATATTACCCTCTGAACTTACTGATATATGTCACATGGTGATGTTTATAAATTAGACTACAAGTTTATCAGCCGATATTCTATGTAAAGTAAACAATCTTTGTGTGAAATCTGCAGTTATTGCTAAGGCTAATGGTCAGTGGCGGATCCAAGGGGACCTCCATTTTTTTTAAATTATCTTTTGAATGGGGACATATGGTTGGAACACCCTTTCAAAAATTACTGTACCCACCCCTGATAGTGATTCATTCAATGATTTCTACGAATAGCTTACGGACTGTAATCCTTACCAACCAAGATTGTTGTCATACGCAACCCGCTACCAGAATGTGTAAGGAATTATTTGTGGAAGTGGTGGGCGCAACCTGTGTTCAGTTCGATTGAAAAAAAATCGTTTATCACAAATGTATTACTTATACAGTCAGTGTTGAAGCAGTTGGTCTTTCACACGGCTTTCGAATTACAAAACAAAAATTAAATAGAAACAGTCTGTGTTTCGAACTTAAAGTCATTCCGGTAAATGCGGCAAAGTTCGAAAGTGATTGTTATCACTGATGGGTCCTTCATAAACCATTTTTATGAAAGTGAATAATAGATTTTTAATATAACTAGTTTGATACCACTTGGTTCTACATATGATTTTCTCATATTTCATTTTTTATTCATTTTTTGGGTCAATTTTCATTTTTATTGCTTCATCAACCCATTTATAGAGTACTAGTATAATCAATTTATCCGTTAACCTATTTAGGTAACACTGAATTGGTCAATCGTATGTCTTTCAAATTTTTTGTATCCTTTAGTGGTTGATTTTTAGAAACAGTGACAGTCATATTCCATTGCGGTTGTGATACTAAATCATTACTGTAGAAGTTCAGATTACAAGTAACATATAGTAAAAGTTATGTATTAGATATAAGAAGATGTGGTATGAGTGACAATGAGACTACTTTCCATCCAAGTCACAATTGATAAGTAAACCATATGTATATACCTCTCAGAACGATCATTTCGGGTTGATAGCAGGGTCATCTGAATTCATTTAAAAACTAAGGCTGCATGGTGCAAGCGAATTTGGTTTCAATAGCCCTATAGTGGTTTTGTTGGGTTTTTTTAATTTACGACGGACGACGGGCGAATGCAGTGTATGTGAAAGACAAATAACTGTAGATGTTTTATCACATATTTATATATATCAGTTAAAATTTCTCCTCAATAGTTAAATCACATAGATTGTAGATGTTTCAGCTTGAACCTTGTTATTAAATTTAGCATACTTCAATAGTACGTCTAACTTTCACAATATAATAAGTGTTTCATGCTACAATAGTACGTCTTACTTAGTTTTACAATAAGATAAGTGTTTTATGATACTTATAACAATATACCACACATCTTTTCATTAATTGTAAATATTCTATCAAAGTTCAGTTCCTTTTCAGGATTTTTAATGTGGTGCTATTATTGGGTGTGAATAACATACGAATCATAAAAATATTACGTTTATATAACACCTCAGTCTATATCGATCAAATATAAAGTGAGAAATATGTAACATACAAGTGTAAAGTGCTCATATACATTTATCAAATTCAATGAAAATACAAAAATATAGGCGTTATACACTTTGTTCAGTTCACTTAAAACAGTAAAACGTCATGACAAAATGTGTTATAGTTTTTGGACATTCTAAGAATGTATGGCATTTTTCCCCTGGAATCGTCATGACAGAACGCTTCATATGAAATGCTCTGCTCAGATTCCAGCAGTACATATAATAGTTTCCCTGGAATCGTCATGACAGAACGCTTCATATGAAATGCTCTGCTCAGATTCCAGCAGTACATATAAAAGTTTCCCTGGAATCGTCATGACAGAACGCTTCATATGAAATGCTCTGCTCAGATTCCAGCAGTACATATAATAGTTTCCCTGGAATCGTCATTGGAAAATGCTTTTTATGACGTCTACTCGGATTCCAGGGATCTTATGAGAAAATATAAAAATAAAAATAATGTTATATTGGCACATTGAAATATTATACAATAAGAACATTTGGGTAGGTAAATAAAAATACTAACATGTGTACAACATAAACATAAATAATTACAAAAAAAAACGTATAAGAATAAACGTTCACCGATGTAGACCTATTTTCGCTACATGCAAATGACTGCGTTATAAATTCATCGACTACTGGGGAAAATTCAAATTTAGGGTATTATTTAGATATAATTTCAAATTGGGTCCAAATCAGTATTATTTAGATATAATTTCAAATTGGGTCCAAATCAGATATGTTTTAAAAGTTTTTTAAAATAAAGTTAAATGATCTTTTATTGTTTATTAAGAGTGAAAATGAAGGAAGAAATAGCGGTCATACTACATTACGATACATAATCTATGTTCCCTTGAGAATATTCTTTCGTCAAATAGGTCTCTGAAGCTATACACTCACGCAAGGTTCGTAATGCCTAATATTTGATTTACGTGTAATGTTATGAAGAAAGACCAGTTTGTAATATATTCAGCCTGAAGGTGCCTTTTATCTTTTGCTATTATATTTTTTCTAATCTACTTTTCATTATTTATGATTGCCCCTTGGTGACTGTTCTTCATGTATACCACGCATTGGCACGTAGGTTTAAATTTTAGTTGAATTTGATTGACAAATAATGCCCTTGTCACAAGGCTTTTGATGTTAAATATTATTAGTGAGTATATCCAAATAATGTTGTGCAACACAACATAGTGCATGCCCAAATGTGAATAAATGGTATCAAAATAGGGGTGGCTAGAATATTCTTTTTCAATGAAAATCAAATGCTTCGTTTGGGCATCATTAACAGGGGAGTGTAAAGCAACAGAAATATAGTTTTAAAAGATAATTAAATCAAAGAACTGTTTGATTGACCCCACGAATTTAGGCATTAAAGTTTGTACAAACGGTTACGTCTTAAAATGTTTCCTGTAACAAAATGAAATACTTCATCAGTTTCCGACAGGAAACGCCATTTGAAGTAGTGTTTGTTACATCAATAATAATATTAAAGTTCATATAATCTATAATAAAAACAAAGTTAAATAGTACTTCCATCAGTTTCCTCTTGGAAATGTCATCTGAAGTGATAATTACATAAAACACAATGATAATATACAAAAATTCCTGAGAACCTAAGACTACTTCATCAGTTTCCGATAAAAGAAACGTCATATAAAGTAGCCACGAGTTGAGTGCAAAGCCGATCTTTTTGCTCAGTTTTTTTTTTTTAATAAATTGGTTCTTCTAAGGTGAAAAAGCCAATGTATTTTTAAAAATGTACATAGAAGTAATAATCATTCGGTGTTTTATTTAGGTCAAAATCTGTTTAAACACTCACAAACCGCTGAGAAGTTGCATGGTGTACTTTTTATTTGCGGTAAGATAAACTATGTGCGGTATGATAAAATATTTAGAAAAATTTCAAAGGCATTATAAATGATTTAAAAAAAAAAGACTGCTCGCAATGATCTCTAAGAATATTTAATTACATTTACCCACTAAAACCTGCACCATTTGCCATTGAGGGGTCTTGAGAATGATAATACTTCTATGTAAATTATTAAAACGTCATGAAAAAAATCATCCTTAAACACAAATAGGAAACTGGTCTAGTTTCAATAATATTAACATGATCATGATAAATATAAATTAAAATTAAAATCACAAACAAAGAACTATGAATATCAATAAATAACAATCATCATAAGTGAAACCTTATTTGTCAAATGGTGAAACAACACACTTAATTGAAAGTATGAAAAGCTATACCAAAGCTCTTCTGACAAAATCAGAAAAATCTACAGTTCCTATTTTCAAACATATATATTTTTTTTTTTAAATTATATAATTAAAAATAGTAAAATTCAACGCAAGTAGGGAAACGGTCATGGATGGTAAATCTACATGAAAATAAAAAAAAAGTTATTGTTTGTTTTTAACTATTGAAACAGAATTTGACGGACTCCAACGCTTTATAAAACAGAGTTGCATCAAATGCATGTGTTCAGACACATATTGAAAAATATATAAAAGCGGAACTCAATAGGTTTATATGAGGTCAGTTTTACTTCCAGTTTTCATTAATAAAAAAATTATAACATAGCTACAACAGAATTCATCAGAAGGCCACGTAGTTCACATTTCAATTCTAAAGTACACACATAATGTATTCATTCAATTTAAACATGTTACTCTTTATATTGACATTTCGGGAATAAATAACATGTGGTTAACGTACCTTATGGCTTTAATATTCAAATACATACCTGAATTTATATAGAAACGTCTTTTCATATGTAAAAATTTACTGATTAATGCGCAAAATATGTGTTAGTTGAAATATTCAAACGAACATTTAAGAAAAGTTGACACGTAATTAAATTATATTTCAAATATTGGTTAGAGATAAAACTTATATGGTAATGGAATGTGAGCTTAGGTTTATTATTAATATTCATGATATTAGAAAGAAATACAATATTCAATTTACAGTAACTGCTCACAATATAAATATTTTGACAAATGAATAAGATGTTTGGTTGCATTATCTCCCGGATAGTTTTATGTCATTTTTTTTGGTCAAATTATTATGATTATTGATTTAAACATAAGGCGATTAAAAATTGACCATCCACTTAAATTCCTTGTTTATATAAAGAGAATATTTAAATAGCGATTAATTATGTTTACAATAGTCTATACAGTGGGTAGTGACAGTTTGACCTAAATTAACTCCTAATAACAGAAAAATATTTGACAACAAAGTTTTTAACATAAATCACACATCAACCTAACACAGAAAACATCTGGCGATTACATAAGTAAAAACAGTTTTAGAAAGATTAAAAAAAAAGTACGCCCTTTCAAAAAAAATAAAACACCAAAAAAAAAAAATCTTCTGTTGTGTCATCAGCAGACTTTCTTGATTTCTTTTGTTCGACGCTCGTATTCGAGTAGATTTTTTGGTCTGACTCCTCCTGCCTTCATGGGTGGACAAAATGAATCAAATGTTTTGTCCCAGTGATTGAAGAACGGAGAGAAGTTTGTCAGTGGCTTCAGATGATGCATGTCGTGTTTAGGTGCTCCACCAATCATCCCAAAAGGAAGGAGGTTGTTGAGAGAGAAAGGAAGATCAAAACCAATATGGGCTTCTACACTCACGACGATACTCAGCAGCATGTACGACCATGTTGTCAGGGGATGGCATTTGAAAAACCACGTATTTGTAGTGGTCAAGAAGCCAACGGTGACCAGTTCCCATGGGTGGAGATACTGTGTGACCCAGACAAATGGACTGTGGTACCTGTGATGTACAGAATGGATATGCCTGTAGAGAAATCTCACCTTGTGGTGGGTCAGTGCCAAACAAAGTATTGGAAGTCGAATACGATTAAACTGGCAATCTGTTGCCAAACAAATTCAAACCAGCTTGGTGCCAATTCTGGAAGTGGTGTAGGTGGTGTCCATATCATTTGTCCGACTGCGGCAGGGAGGATAAAAAGCACATGATTCCAAAATGTTAGCTGTAATGTATCAAATACCTGGTCGAGTGTTACTTCTTTGTCAGTTTGAATTTTGTATTTTTGAATCCATTTCCATTTTTTTCCATATATATCCGCAATCATAAATGGTGTACATAGCGAAAAGTAAAATGCTACCGATAGAAAAACCGGGAAAAGAGGGGAACTAACGAGATCCTCCCTGCCGAGTCTAAAATCCCATATAACTTGTAGAAGAGATCGTCCGCTGGAGAATGCATTATTTCTCACAACACCGGTTAATACGTCAGAAGTGTTTATATATAATGCTCTTCCAAATTCTAAAATTCCTTCAGTCATACTTGTGTATAAGCAAAAATAACTAAAATACGAAAAGCGAAACACAGAATGTTACGTCCCTCTTTCCCGGTCTTTTGCTCTTAATCCTATCAAAGCAACATTGTATATATCGTCCGTTTATACAAAACGAAGGATTATATTATAAATGTGTTATCATATCAACACACGCTTATTCAGCTTGAGGCACACACACAGGAAAATATTGATCGAATGATGAAGATATCAATTATCACTTAAGGATACTAAGATCATAGTTTTTAAAAGGAAAATAATTATACAAAGTAACAAATACTACAAGGCATAATTACTTCTCAATTGAACGGTTCATAAATTTTCTACACAATAACATAGAGTCCCTGTCAATTCATTTGGTTAAGGTTATTATAAACAATAGATAAATACTACTAGTATGTCATTCATTTTTTACGATGTTTCGCCGGTACACCCGTACGAAAATTGACTCATG